>NC_135720.1:13703705-14013976 GCF_964656455.1 Halichoerus grypus | reverse complement strand
CCTCCATCTGCCTCCAAAAACCTTGAGATAGCGGATTGGTGCCAGGCATACTGAGGTTTATTGGTATAACGCTTTGCATTTTTTCAAAAGAGCTTTTCACAGCCCACCAGAGGGATGGATATGGGGGTATAAATATAACCAAGACAGTCCTGGGGATGCAAGGGCTGACTCAATCCGGGAATTCCACTACCTGACTGGTTTGCGCAGTGTACTAAATGTTTTCACTGTTGAGAGAGCTGAAATACTGAACACTCTTGCAGTTTTGTTTTTTAAAAAATCAAATGGTAAATACGGGAGCCCTTGGCAAGGTTAAGTCATCCCGAAGTCGTCTAATCAAAACTACTGAGGTTTGGTATAAAATTCTTGGAAGATGAGCTTGCATTATCTCTTATTCACTCCTTAGCTCTACATACAAATGCAAAGTGAAGTGGAGGAATGAGATGACTCTCCAAATTATATAAAGCAAAAATAGATTTTGCTACTTAAAAGCTCCAACTGATTACCTCAACTATTCGTTTCACTTTCTGTATTCAAGCCACACTGCTTTATAAAATCGTTTTTCTTTAAGATAGTGGTTGAAACCCATTTTAATTCTGATCCGAGTATAGAATAGTACTGATCAGGTCGTTTTTTAATCTTTATTAGAATTAGCTATTTCCCAAGTCTAAACTCTGAATTTTTTTTAAACCATAGACATGGTGGGAGTCATTTGAACGCAGTATGTTAAATTTCTCAGCTGAATTCTCAAGTCATTTCAAGAATATTATTTATAAAAGGTGAAAAAACCTGATGGAACGCTGTGAAGAATCCAGCCAGAAATTATTATATTCCCTAAGATGTATAAGCAATTTAAGTAATATAAATAAATGTACCTTTTACTCCTATAGTGTTACACCAATGAGGAAACAGTAACTTGTCTAAGGATACATTGGTGAATTCTTTATTAATTCAAAACATTTTTAAAAAGTGTAATGCATGTGCATTTTACAATAATATCCATAGGTTTCCACAGTATCGTTAAATGAAAACAACTGTAGTTTGATTTACTTTGAAAACTAAAAAAAAAAAAGTGTGAGACTTCTGAATTTCCTTACATTATTGTCATGCTCAAATTCTATTATTACATATTGAAGATTCTAGCATTTTCAGGAAGTCTATTATCTGTACATAGGTAAAATGATAAAATAGATTCAAGGACGGGGAAATAAAAACCCAAAACAACTTAAACTGGAGGAAAAATAATCTAGATTATCTATTCAATTTATAAGTACCTACAGTTATTCTGACACTGCAAAATAACCAAGCATGTGTCTCAAGTTGCATTCATGCATTCAAAATTCCTTCATGGTCCACTATTATGACTGGACTACAAAATATGGATATAGATTATTAAGTACAATGAACATAGTAGCAAAAAACTGCACACATTCAATATGATAAATTTTACAGAACCAACACATTGAAATTATTTTTTTATATTTAGCAAACACCCTAAAATCATATACAAGAAGCTGTATTTATGACAAATAGGTTAAAGCAAGGGGGAAAAATCAAGTCTTTTACCTTATTTCAATAATCAGTGTTCATTGTTCTGTTGAGGGCAATATGGAAAAGCACTCAACAAAATGATTACTGATTTAAATTACCTCTTATGACAATTAAACTAAAGTCTTTGCTATCCAAGGGATGTAAAGGATAAAGTAAAGATAGTTCAAGGGAAAAAATTCACTTTCACCTCCATTAAGTGAATATTCAAGCTAACATAGTTTTGGAGTTTTATTTTCCCATTGCACTGTATTTTCTCCATGGTATTTGTTAGCAGTCATTTAATGGAACCTAATAGCAGTACTGAGGAATCTGCTCAGAATTTTTTTAGCTCAGCTTTAATGTCCAGTACATTTACCTCTAATATGATCTCTTATAATGTATTGCTTTACAGTGGTGAAACCTAATAAACACTACCTCAACCAGATGATCAAGGTCAATATTAACAGTGATAAGTCATGACGGTGGTATGTACCTCTGATACCATGTGATATAAATGGCACTTTACTTCTGTGGTCTTCCAAAAACTGGTTAACACCTGTCTAGTCATGGGGAAAACATCAGACAAATTCCAATTAAGGGACATTTTACAAACTACTAGACCAGTACACTTCAATACTGTCAAGGTCCTCAAAACCAAAAAAAGTTTGAGAGACTGTTGCAACTAAGAGGAACTTAAGAAGACAGGATGACTAAAGATTATGTGTATCTTGAATGAAATCCTATAACAGAAAAAAGACACTAGGTAAAAGCTAAGGAAATCTGAATGAAGCATGGACTTAATGCATCAATATTGGTTCATTAGTTGTGACAAATGTCCCAATGGGTGTACAGTATATGGAACCTCTCTGTGGTATCTTCACAATTTTTCTGTGAATCTACAACTATTCTAAACTAAAAGGTTTAATGAAAAATTTTATGAACACACAACCACCTTTTATTCTTTTATTTTCATATTTTCATGGTAAAATTAAAAAAAAATCATACCAGAATGTTTCTATTCCATGCCAATTTCAGTGTTTTCTCATGGCCAGTCTCTCATAACTTAGTTTTAGCTTTATTTCCCATATTTATTTGGCAAATTATTTGATGTTTATATTCTTCCTGTCCTTGGGAATGTTGTTTTATTTCCTTTGGAAATAAAATTTTTCAATGACTTATTTATTATTTATCTTATTTAAACATTTATTTTAAACCCACAGTATTATACATGCATATGCATACACACATCTATATACATATATCTGTGTATGTGTGTCATGGAAAGAAACATACTTCCTGGTTGTAGGTTCAGTATGATGTTCATGAACTGAAAACTGAATTTGAATCATATTGAACAAAGCAGTAACAGATTCATATAGTCCTCCATCTTAAAATAAGCGTGGATGAATAATTAAATCAGATTTTTAAAGTATGTTTTTCTAAAGAATTGGGGAAAAGTGCATTAAAGTGGCATTTAATTCATACATTCTTGAAATGGGAATAATTATTGAGCTGGAGAAGTTTGATAAAGTAGTAATAATATATGTAACACTTTATTCTTTCCACGTTGACTTCTTTTAATTCTCATGGCCACCCTGTAAATAAGGGTATTCTATTCCCCATTTGAAGATGAGGAAGCAGGCTCAGAGAGGTTCAATGTAATATTTGCCCAAAGTCCCATGAGATAGAAATGTAACTTGAATTCAAATTTATAAGTAAAGCCTGGTATTTGGGAACAACTGTATCCATCTACGCACTACCATGTGTGGCAAGGATACTATTAAGAACGTTGCAGGGAAGATCAGAAGCCAAGTTTTTGGTATCAGTTTTATTGATAAATATTTGCAGTTGTAACAAGTGAGGAATAACTAAAACTTTTACAGATTTAATACTGTTTTCTCAGGAGAACAAGCATTTTATATCAGTCAGAAATTTAAAAAGAACTGAAAAAAGCATGCAAATATAAATGTTTGCATAATATATTTTGAAAAATAGGGTCAGCAGCTGTCAATATAAAAACACAGGCAAGAAAGTTTTGTGGAACTGTCTTTACCACCTTTCAAAATAATATGCCATTGTATCCAGAGCAAAGTTTTTAAAATTCATGTTTGATAGGGTTCTATCTATAGGCATTTTAGACCCAAGAAGTTTTAGGTGGGTTTTGAAAGAGTTCTTATTTTCCTATTTTCTGATTGTATTTAAAATTTCTTCCTTCTGTATTTATTCCTCAAAGCATCTGACATGTTGTATTTTTTGCAAATGTAACTTGTCACAATTACGATATGACATTTTTTCAGTATGTTAAAAGTGTATAGAAAAAATGGATATGTTCAAGGTTAAGAATCAGGTATTATTTTAAGTCAGCTTAATGGGGTGAAAATGTATTTTTGCCCCTAATATAGAAACATTATTTACCTACTTCTATAGTCCTTTTGCAAAACTGAACTACCAGGTAAATATATGATATGCATTTCATTCTGTAAGTAAGAACCTAGGCAGCATTAAAGGATACTAATAAACACCCCATGCACCATGACCAAATATCAGAACTGGTCATCCTATGTACATATTTTAAGACTTTTTTTTTTTTTTAAAAGACCACATTATGGTCTTGATTTTTGCACTCCATAACATTGATATCAAAATTGTGTTTTGCTATTTTTGTTCATATGCCAGTGCACCCATTGTGCTTAGAGCTGCCCTATAACACTGTTGGAACATCTGTATTACCTTTGGGTAACATAATAACAATTATCCAGAGTAAAGAAGAAGAAGCATCATCCATCCATTATTAGTGTGATCTATGTACAAGATCCATCTCTGAAGAAATCTGGCTCTCCAATTTAGTTATATACATTTATATATAATCTATACCCTTCACTTTTCTTTCCATGATAGACACATCTGAATTTAGGCACTATAGAAAGAGCATTAATCTCTTCCTGTGTGCATTAGCAGATTCTAACAGTACACAAAGATATCCTGACAATCTAAAACACAAAGTGTACCTTCTAAAGTGCTAATTTGTCCCCAGGGAGGAATATAATCACTAGGAAAAATCAGATTCTATCATAACAAATATTGTGCTCTTGGAATGGTGGCATAGACACCAGTTGAGGGCTTTTTGTTTATTAAAGCTCTGTAATTGAAACAGAAGGAGTTATACCATACTTTAAAAAGTGGTAGAGTTGCAAATATACACACATACTCGTAGATAGAAACTTCAAACATTTTTAAATTAAATGAGAAACCTCCCCCTCCCCCCAGTAGGAATTCAGCGCAGAAATGCTCACATAACATGGCTGCCAACATCCGATGTGTAAATCTGCTCTAGAATAATTCTCAACCCAACTTCCGAATCATGCCTCAAAAGGATATACTAACTTCAAAGTCTGTATTCTACAAATGCCCAGGTTAGAGATTAGGACTCTTTATAAGGGCCCTTATCTTTTACATTTGGTAAAATATTAAAGGTATTGTCAAACAGACAATTCATCTAATAGTCCAAAGTATCTTATAAAGATAACTTATGGCTAGCAGGTCACCATCATATATAGTAACAACGAGAATATAAAGTCTACATGTAAAAAGATGGATGCATGCGGTGTATCATAGTATATTACATATTATCTGGTCATGTGCACCAATTTATTGGGCCTCAAACATAGCAACAAGTATGATATTACAACATATATGTGAATACATCATAGGAGCATAATAAACTCAATTCTACTCAAGAAAAAATTAAATAATTTAGGAACAATAGAACTTCACAATAGAAGTGATGATTCTTGTAGGTTTTTCTTCACTCTTTTGGAAAAAAATAGGACTTTTTGTAAACATCTTCATAGCTATCTTTTTTTCAACATATTACTGAAAGCTATTATTCAAATAGGAAATATCTAATCGACATGGATAAAGTATGTCTTAACACACTAACACTTTCAGACAAAAACAGGCATTTATTAAAAGAAAGGATTATTACAAATATTTTCTATCTTGTATTCTAACTACATTTTCATAAATAATGTATTTAAAAGTGCTGAATATGGTAGGATAGTCAGCAACGCCAGTGTAAACAGAACATTTTGTTTTCTAACTCTGCAAACTTTTTTTTAATCCCATTTTGTCAAACACTGCAACAGCTAAAATATTTGCATAGGGAATAGATAATAGCCCTTTTAACCATATCTCCTGAATTCTATATAAATTAGAAAATCAAATTCACTTAAAAAAACAATTCTTGAAATGTCTTAAGTTTTATGGAAAAAGAAACTTATGATGCCAACCTTTCAAGTAAAATAAATTTTAAAAAGAAAACCCCAAACTTGTTTATTTTAAAAATGTTTAATAAATTAAAAATGAGAGGTAGTTAAAAAATGACAAAACCCATAATTTTAATATCATCCTTAATATAAGGCCAGTATTCTCAGTGGATATAAATATTTTTAAAACTTTCCCTTTAGGTGACTCAATACTATATTTATTAAGTTTAAGTTAAAAAAATAGCCTCCAGGGGATATTAATATTCAAATGTAACACCTTGATATAAATATGACACTGACTTTTCTGTGTGTGCACGTGATAGGATACTGTTTTCTTGAATGTCAAAAGAACATGCCAATATCAGGCAAGTATTCTGTCTTAAAGATTTAGTGGTACTTATAAAAAATAATATGGCAGCTAGAAGATTTGAGCACTGTACTGCCTTTCAATTATGGATGAGTATTAATAGTTTGGTTTTAACATTTTTAAAATAAGTCATTCTGAAGATACTATGAAAACAGTTAAGGTCTGAAGTAGAGAATTATCTTCTTCATAACCCTTACAAAACTTCTCTTGGCTAAAAACTTAGCTTTTCATTGGATTTTGCTTTCAAGGAAAATATGCCACAGGACAGATGCTATTCGTCAAAATGTTTTATGATGCTACATTTAGGCATTCCTTTATTAAATCCTTTTTTTTTATATTCCAAAACTAAGTTATCGAGCTTACTATTTTTTTCTTGCTAAAGTACATACTTTACACAACCGTTTTAGAACTGGAGAGCCAGTCTTTAATAAATTAATTACAGTATTGGACATCTGATATATACATAGATTTTCTTCTATTACAATTAAAAACAGTTATCACTCTTTGATTTGTCATTGAGATAGAATATCTTCAAATTGTTTTGTGCTTTTTTTCTCTTTTCTTCTTCTTATTATTTGTTGTTTATTTTGTTTTTTTACATAGCAAACTATTCTGTAAAGAAAATGCCACAGTTTTGGCAGTGAACAACCAGAGGAATCCCCCATTAGGATTTCCCAACAAACAGAGATAAAGAGCTCTTTTTCCATGTACAGAAATATTGGCTTCAAAATGAGTGTACTGAACACAGTATATAGCATGTTGAATACCATTGTTACAACTTAAAAATTGGCTTTTTCTGTCTTAGATTATATTTAAAAATGCAAGCCACAGCCAATTTTTTTGGCAATTATTTCTATAAGACCATATTGCACAAAAGTCTTTAAATACAGATATAAGTTATGCCATTGGATTAAATATTACAACAGCTACATGGCAAATGAAGCAGTTTTACTTTGCACATGCAGTCTCGGGATACACTAGGAGACTGTTCATAGGACTACAAATACAGTTTGCTTGCAAGTAGAATGAGTGTTGAATAAAACAAACTTAATTTGGCAATTCATTGTTTTTCTGTGGTGTTTTCTCCAAACTTAACCAGGATAACTTTGATAAAAATGGAGACAAAGACCATATGGTTGTATTTTCACAGTAGCCTGAGGAATGCTAAACTGTAGTTCTCCAGGAACTCAGTTTCTGGTGTTATTTAATTACTTTTATTTCCCATCCCAGCCCTCCAAAATGATTTTTTTTTTTAATGAAAATTAAGATTCAGAAGCAGAGTTGGCAGTACTTTCAACAAAGGACTTATAAATTTGAGAGTTCAAAAACCTTGGAAAAGAATCTCTGTGCATTAAGGTATATATCTGAAGTTGGGCATCTTCATACATGTGAGGATTAGGATCCAACAGATTTCTATTGATCACCTCTCTAACTCGAGAATCGAGACTGACCTAAAAAGAAATAAGAGCAGATACATTAAATAAAATTTTTTTCAAAAGCTTTCAATTAAGTAAATATAGGTTTGTGACATTTCAGAGAAACTTCAAAGAGTTAAATCCAACTACCTAAAATCTTGACATTACCTTTTTTTTTTTTTTTTGAGGTTACCTTTACCTAGACTACCTAACCTTGCATACTTTTCTTCCTCAAAAGTTGAACTAAAACAAACAAAAAAACAACTTGTCTTTTAAACCAGAAATTTAGTTCACAGATATCCTGGCTTCCTTGGATTTATCTTTTTTATGCACTCACTCGGGTTTTTGACCATTTCTATTCATAGTTGAGGCACTGGAGAATTCTGTAGCCAGAAGACAAATTTATCTCCTCCTATTAGGTAACTGCTGGGGTGACTCTCTTGATGGGACAAGGTAAAAATCTGTCAGAGAGTAGTTCTCTGGCAAAAATTAGCATGATATCAAGTGCTGATTCCTGATAGTTTTAATAGCCCAACAAATCCTATAGCATCAAAGTAAGAAACCAGGAACGTGGAAGGGTGTAGTAGAGCAAAACCAGAGCAGGCATTTTCCATGTCTTGGGGGTACCTGGCAAGGCACAGAGAACTATATGGTCCTTATCCAGAGATACATCTAAAGATCTCTGTTCTAAAGATTAAGTAGAACAATTGCTTGAAGTGGAGTCTTTGAAAAGAGAAATGTAAGTAGGAATTCAGAATACCCGTGCAAGTAATCAGTACAGTGTTATTTAAAAAGCCAAAATAAATTAAATTCTGCAAATGATAGTTTTTGTTTTGTTTTGTTTTCCATCACTAAATGCTGATCCTGTTGGAGCTGGTAGGACTGCTGGAAAGGGAACTGGGGAAAAATAAATAGCAATAAGGGCAGGCTTGGGGAACGGAAGTAAGTTCTGCTCTGAAGTGACATGTTAGCAAAACCTAAGAGGCCAGCCATCACAAACTTGTCCTGATTGGCTTCCTCAGTCCTCACTGCTGAACACGGACTAGAGCATTGTGATCCATATTATCTGTCTCATGATGTACTCACGTCTATACAAACCTTTTGTATTTATAGCTGAACATTTTGTTGTAAGCATTTTGCAAAAGGCCTTTTGGTTCTGGCTTCTTTTCTCCCCTACTGTTTGGATTGAGCCTGGGGTCTGAGAGAGTCCTAATGACTTAAGTGGCTCATATTCTGCTTGGGTGTCCCCAGATTCCTGAGCTCTATGGCTCATGTGGAATTGGGTTGATTGCTACATCCCAGAGACTGGTGCTATGAGAGGGAAATGGTGATCCAGACTAAATTTCTATGGCTTAGCTAGACCAACGTTACAGAAAAAATTAAAGGTTTCTTGGCTGAACTATATATTGTCTTAAGAAATTCTTTAAAAAAAAAGTTCTGGAAATGGATCATTTAGGTTTTATTCTCTGTGTTATCTGAGCCATCTGAGGTCATCATCAGTACAAAGAAATAAAAAATACAGAATTTTTTCCTAAGATTTTCATTTAAAAATATTGTTTATCTTTCCACCTAATAGGAATATGTTGACACTGGAGTCCAAGCTGATCTCATACTGAAAAGCGGTGTTATGGTAGGGTGAAATCTTACCAAATACACTCAACTGTTTTTGTAAATGTTTTTGCTCTTACTTTCAAACTTGAGAACTTTTTGTTTCAGTGGAGGAGGGAAATGTTAGATTAGTGATAAAGAAAGAAGATCATTTATTTCTTAAATAACAGCATAATTAAATACAGTATAATTGTTTGTGGCTGGAACCATATCCGTTACCTTAAGACAGAGAAATAAAACTACCTTGAATGATTAAATGTCTTGAGTTCTCATTGTATAATTTTATTTTATTTTTTTGCAAATTAAAAACCGTAGTGAAAGATCACAGAGAAAGTCATCCAACATTTAGTAACCTGTAACAAAAACTCATTTGCTATTTCTATTTAAAAAATAAAATATTTACCTTAACGTCTGCTTGTTTGGAAAAGTTGTCAGTCAAAAGAAGTGTAGAGAGGTCAAATAACAAGGATAAACCCCATGGGTATAACAATAGAGTTTCATCTGGTGGCATCTTTGTGCTTCAGATTGTGGAACATCTATAATACAAATTAGTGGGGGTGGATCCCAGCATGGACCTGAGCCATAGTCACCATAGGATTCGGGCACAACTGGATGGCTCATAATCCCATCTAATCTGGGGTCCAATGACTAAGGGCCTGAGGAGTTTCCCATAAAGAACTCATCCCAAGGGAAGAGAAAATTGAGAGGCACAAGACAAGAGCTACCGTTGGGCAATGGGAATTCTGGTAGTACTCAGTCCTCACAGACTCATATCTAGGTGGGGGAAGGGAGGGTACAATGCAGCAGTCACAGCATTAACAGAAAAAGAAGTATTCCTGTGGGCCGGGGCACCACACAGCTCCTACGGATTTGGCAGCATTCACCCAG
Organism: Halichoerus grypus; assembly: GCF_964656455.1. Classification (NCBI taxonomy): domain Eukaryota; kingdom Metazoa; phylum Chordata; class Mammalia; order Carnivora; family Phocidae; genus Halichoerus; species Halichoerus grypus. The sequence continues at coordinate 14,003,906 of NC_135720.1, read as the reverse complement.
CAGCTGTGGCGGTGCTGGGAACAATGGCGGTGTTGAGAGGTGGCAAGTGAAGTTTACAAGGCTTACATGACTTTGTGAGAGGCCTCAGGGAACTGGGAAGCATTCACTCGCACCGGGAGCAGGAGACAGGGGAAGGAGGAAAGCAAGTGGCTTGCAAACATACAAATATCCACCTGCAACTCCACAAGCTAGTTAGAAGAAAAATGTCATGAGAGCTGAAGGTTCAACAAGAGTGTGGTGGTAAAGTGGAAGGAATGAAGACCCAAGTCTTGCTAGTGTGGCTTGGGAAAACCTGGCTCAAACTGAGTGATAACACCTGCTTAATCTTGCTACGTTTCCTACCCAGTGGAGGAGAACATCAAGATAGGTGAATATTGCCAGAAGGTTGTATGCTAAGAAGGTTGTATGCTAAGTGTTGACCCTGCCTTTCTGTTCTAGCCATCAAGAGGCAATGGAAATTTTGACTTCATGGACATTTGGGGCGGAATTATGCTGAAAAGGATGAATTTTCACTGAAAGTCTTTTTCCCTTGTGGAGACCCTCCTTAAATTAATTAGGTTAATTCCTTAAACAATTCTTTAGATATCATGATTAAGTTTTTTCCTTCATTTTTTTTCCACTTTATTTTTAATTTTACCAAAGTTGCTTTATTTAGGATTCTTTTGGAAGTAAAATTCTGATATTTTTCTTTTTCCTGTATAAGTTCATATTAAATTTTACCAGTGATAGCTTCTGCCACTGGAGATATTCTTTTTAATTTTAACTAAATTTGGTTTTCTCATGTTAAATTTTATAAAGAATAAATGGATTCTCCTATTAGTTTTAATAAATTTATACCATGTGTACTTTTAGTTGTATTATTTTGTGTTGATTATTTCTACTGAAAATAATTATAAATAAAACTATTGGAATTTATTTCTTGGAACAAAGATCACTGGATAAAGTGCAGTAGCCATATTCCGGGTATGGCCCAAATGATGGGAAAGTTTATTTTGCTTGTCTGAGGGAGAGTTCAGGCATGTGGTTATGATTGCTGTTTCTCATGGTGTCTTAAGTTCTAAGGTTGGGTTTATAGAAGTCTATAGAAGTCATGAAGAAAATACTAGGCAATGGGATTACTAGCCAGCATATTACAGTTGAAAGGGCACCACATTTGGAATCAGAAGACCTTGGGCTTGTGTCCTACAATAGTTGGTTTACCTCTTTGAGAATCCATTTATTTCCTTTGTTGTAAAATGGTGCCCTCTGTCCTAGGGGCTAAAGGATTCTTGTGAGACCTATACTGTGATAATATATGTGAGACCATTTTGTCAATAACAAAGTTTAAGCTCAATGTAAAGTGATATTAGTAATAATAATAATAATAATAATAATTGACCTTCAGTATCATGACACATTTTTGATCACAGTGTCTTCAGACTTTCTATCAACTTGAATTTTACCTTCTCAGAGTGACCCTACCTGACTACCCCTCTTCTAAACAATACCATTGACCTCCACCTCCATCATAATGTTTCTCACAATTTTTAGTAATTTGCTTTTGAGATGATTTGTCTGTCCTGAAATGTAAGCTTTGTAAAAGATAGGCCAATGTTTTTCTTGTTCACCAACATATTCCCAACATCTAACCCAGTATCTGGCTCATAGGAAACAGACAAATATTTTTTGATTGATAATATGCATGCACAAAGAAATTAATCTGGGAAAATACAGTTAAATGAGTCCTGTTTAGAAAAGCCAATTTAAATCATCAAAAGTGCTAATTCACATAATTTTGCTTAAAGAGGCACATACTTGCAAACACAGAATCCACATGTCTATCACATATGCATTATTTTTAGATAATTTGGATTTTAAATAGGTTTACTGCTTTTTTTCTCCCAGATAACAACTGGAAATTCGGGATGAAATCAGAAGACGCAAACAACCCCTACTACTATTCAAATCACCACGGGAGAGAGAGCTGTAAAGTTAGAGATTTAGTGAGTTTTTGAGCTTTTTCTATGCCATTACTCTACACAATGAGGAAGCTGAGGTCAGAGACCCCTGAAATGAGCTGCTCAGTGTCATAAGGATGTTAAGTAGTAACAGGACTGGATTACAGCCCAGATTAAGGATAATGCCATCACTAAAAAGATTTGTAGAAAACTGAACAGTTTTCTTCATTATAGGTATGTCTTTTTATAATTACTTATTCATTCAATAGCTCAATGCTGTTTATAGTAGATAATAGCTTCTAAATAGACTTTTTTTTGAGATTTTATTTTTTAAGTAATCTTTACACCCAACGTGGGGTTCAAACTTACAGGAGTTCAAGAGTTGCATGAGCCAGCCCAGGAAACACAAATAGAATTTTTACTAAAGTTCTTAATTTTGCTGGGTTTGTCTTTTCAATATTTAATAAATATAAACTGCCATCAGCATCTGCTATCTGCTGCAAGATTACTATCAATCTTAAATTCCTCTTTACTACCCCCATTTATTTTCTCTTTGAGAACATCACATAAAAAATTTACTTTTGAAAAATGCTCTTCTTTATGTGTTTTTAGTTGTTTTTTTAAAATTAAAATTTGTCCTTTCCCTCTTGAAATATACGCTATACCAAAAAATGAAAGTTATACTGTCTCCTGATTGCAAACGTCTATTTTATAACATACTGCTCAAGTTATTAAAAATGCATAAAACACGCTCTTCGAGTAATGAAATGTGATTTCAAGCATACTGGCTTCATGAAGAAAATAAGTTATCTAGATATAAATAATTTCGAGAATGTACACTTTCTCTACATTTAACCAAGAGGAACATGAGAACTCAATCAAATTAAGATAAAATGAGTGTCTAGTGAAGAAAAATGAGGTTCTGGTTAAGAATGGAATCCTGACAATTTTTAGTTGCTCAGTCATTATTTTATAAATGATTCAAATATTCATGTTCTTTAAAAATATTCAGAATAAGTAGAAACAGTCATAGAATTTCAGAGGTAGAAAGGCCAGATTATCTAGCCCCCAAATGGGAAATGGATCCCAACTCCAATTAGTTTGTAGCAGCTGCTTTGAATATTGTGTTGAGAGAAATTCTCTGGTTGAATCTGGGTATAGCAGTAAGAACCATGATTGATAAGCCACTTGGTGAAGAGAATGGAGTAATAGCAGAGAGCCTTACAGCTGTCATTCTGGATTTGGTTTACTATTCTCTGTGTCCCTTTTTAGCTTTATTTTGGTAAACAAAGCAACTGAATAACAAATCAGAGAAGTGAACTAATTTATCCCAGGCCACACAATCAGGTTGAAGCAGATCCAGAACCAGAATCTTGTGCACCTGAATGATTAGTTCAGTGCTCTTACCACTATATAGTCAGGGCTGTTCTGATGTGACATATGTTCTCTCCACTGCTGGAAAACAAAATTGGAAGGTGACAACTCGGTATCATCAGACAGTTATTATTGTATTGTGGCTGATTAGAGATTGACAAGTTTTTGCACAGAAAGGTCAGTGAGATGTAATAGTTTAGAAAGGGCTCTGGGGTGGCCAGAAAGTGCATGCCATATTCTGAGTGTATCAGTGAGTCAGAGTAAATATATCTATACCTTGGCTTAAAATATAACTTGTAAACAATTTTCTTTTATAATTGCAAATACCTACTTTTGGTTTATTTGTTTTTGCTACTCAACAATGACCAAATGACCAAATGTAATTACTATGTTGACAGAACAATCCTTTGACTAACCAAAGGCGCTCATACAGTGCAATCATTTAGATTCTATGTCAAGAGTTATGTACAAGTCAGCACACAAGTAGCAAAATGATGAAAATCTGAATTTTGCTTCCATCTCTCTCTCTGTGGTATTTTGAGGATATTAAAGAGTGGGTAATGGCCCAAATATAGATACACAAAGGAGAAAAGATATATGTCTGTACACTAAATATTAGTCCATTTAATTTAGGAAAGGTAGTGCTCTTGATCAGGAAATAGTATTTTAATGACTTTTTGGTGAAACTCATATTCAAAATAAAGAAATTAGGCTAAAACAAAACTGCATTACTTTTGCGAAAACAATGAAATTCCAAGAGTTTATATTTCAGTAGTCAATAACTAAGATAGCTTAAAACTATGGCCCAAAGAAGTAATTTTATAAAAATTGTTTATTTTACAAAGCTCCGTTAATCAGTGACATCTGAAAATCAGAAGTGTGAAGACAACGGGAAAGTGTTTCCCATAAAAACTAAAAACTAGTAAATGGAGACTGTAAAATAAAGGAATTCTATGTACTTCATATGGAGAATACTTTTTCTACCAACATTCTTTTAAATTGAACACCAATCATAGGTAGTACAAAGAATGGACTAGGTAATTGAGACAATTATCATTTTCACATGATACATATTATATATTTTGGGGAGAGAAATGGGCTAGATAATCTTCCCAAGCACCAATTATGGGCAAGAGAAGCACATCATTGGGCACATTTGGATCCGTTGATATCTTTGCCATGTAATGCAAAATTAAAATAAAAATGAGAATGAAATGTGTATGCTAATAAAATCCAAGTAGAACTGGCTAGATGCTGAGGTTCCAGACAGACCACAAACCTGAAGAATGTATTTCTGATGTTAGAACCACAAAGTGGCATCAGTAATAAATGCATTGAGGCTACAGAAAAAATTCTCCCCACCTTGTTTCTATGAATACTTTTTCTATATTAATGAGGGAAATAAAAAATAAAACAATCTTTGTGTATCCAATTCCAGGTTTCTCATTTTGTAGAGACAATACTGTTGGAGTCCTCTGGAATACCAATGGCAATTATAACCTTAACAAATTTTTTAAACTTACTAAGGTATACCTTATTAGAAGTGAAATCCTTTATACAGCCTCGATAAAGTAGACATGGATTTGTTTTATAGATTTCAGGGTGAGGGGTGTAAGGCAGGTTGGGGCCACATCCCGGATTGGATGAAGCACCAATGAGCAGAGCCTATTTCTAGGGAACTTTACAAATGGGAACACAGGAGAGGAGTGTGAAGCAGAAGGCACCAGGTCAGGACATTTAAATGCACAGAGATAGGAATGACAAAAAGAGGGTGGTGTGGAGAACAGAAGGCATTCAGGAACCTCTAAATTCAAATGCTTTAAAGGACCCTGGAACTCTGTCACGCAGCACTCCAGAGGCCTGGCTACACTATTCATTCCTCCCTCATCAAGTGCTTTTAACCCTGGCAGCTGGAGCATTACTTAGGATCAAATTAATTTTTAAAAAGTTAACGGAAAATTGTTAATTTGTTTGCTTGAAATGTTCCTTGTTTATTAGGTATGTTTCAGCAATGGCAAAAATAGCTTGCATTTTGAATAACAGGATAACTGGAATAAATAAAAGTATTGCTATTACCCATCTCTCCCCTAAGAATATTAATGGGTCATAAAGGCCCATTCTTCAATCTGTAAAAATTCTATGATAAGCATCAACAAACATGGTAGCTTTTTTTTTTTTTAAAGCTCCTATTACAGAGGTTTTCAAACTAGTATGTACATGGAAAGCTTGTTAGAAGTCCAGATTCCTGGGCTCTATTTCCAAAAATTCAGATTTAGAAGTATTGGGTAGGCCTCAAGAATTTGCTTTTCAAACAAATGCTCCAGGTGATTCTCAGACAGGAGATCTGGGGACCACACTTTGAGAAACACTGCCCCACAGTAAATTCTTCTTTTCCTCTTTAGCGTAAGTCACTGTACTAAGCAAATTGTATTTAACAGGCTTCGTAAAGTTAGTTCTGAAAAGCAAGTAGCTTACCCCACGATTCAGCGAGAGATAAATGATCAAAGCATAGTGGGGAAACCTAGCCTTCAAATCTGTGTTCAGGTAGATCGTCAGAGTGAAATCTAAATTATCTGCCCAGGGAAGCCTTCGAGCCTGTCCACACCCCATGCATTACCCAATGTGGACACAGGTCCCTTTGCGTTTATCCTTGGTCTTAGGAAGCCCATATTAATATTTTCCAGATTTTTACCTCTTTTGGTGATAGTATAGAAATGTAATCTTCATAGATCATTCTGGCCTTTTCTTCAATTACTTTTTTGTTCTGCTCTTTCTTTAAGTCTTCACAGGCAAGCCAGAAAAGTAGGTTCTCTTCACTGTATTCTGTTCGGAGAAACTCTCTGAAAAGGTTTCTTCCTGCTGGGGCCTTCATCATCTTGTCAAAATTTTGAGACCAGGACAAGACTTCATCTGAAGTGGGGTTTTGGCTGCAAAGACAGAATTGGGCCATTATCAAAGGCAACTCTGACCTCAGAATACTTAGCCCAGGTAGGGGAGAAAAGATAGACATTGCTATTCACTTGCTGCCATCTAGTGGTCACTGACCATTAGTTTAGCCTGATCTGATAAGTATCTGCCAGGACTACTAGGCTAGTTATTTCTGGGTATTAAGAAAAATTTGTTTAGGCATAAGTGTGTGCTAGGGAGCAAAGCATTCAAATAGCAAGGGGCTAGACACACTATGCACATGGTCATCATAAATTCGTAATGAAGCCCAGACATGTTCAAACCTTAACAATATATTGCAAATTGAAAAAGACACCCTATGCATTAATTTGAAGGGCAACTGAAATTTTTGTTTGCTTCTGATGTAGATTTTAATTTAATTTCTTTGTTTATATTTTTTGATGTAGAGTTTTAACTTTAAAGCCATAAGGTACAGTCTCTTTTCCTCTCTGATAGCTACTTTTTCATTTGTCACTGGATCTAAAATAAGAATACATTGTATGCACTTGTCACATATTTTCCTCAGCTCTAGTATTACTCTACTAAATATTATGAATGAAGTATTACCCATGAATGGAATTATTAGAGCTAAAAATCTCAGGGCCTTTATAATGACACTGAGGACTTTCTAGATATTTATATTAAAGTTTTCAGTGACTATGTTCATTCAGAAACCACCAGTTATTATTACTCCCTTTGGTTATACTTCAAAGAAATGGAAAAGAGAAGCTTGGAGATTCTTATGGTTAAATTGATCCAGATCTTGCTTTCTTATCCATTGGTTTATTTAAGAATTTTTAACCTCCTCAAAAAGTTAAAAATAGAACTACCCTACGATCCAGCAATTGCACTACTAGGTATTTACACAAAGAATACAAAAACACTAATTCAAAGGGATACATGCACCCCAATGTTTATAGCAGCATTATCTATAATAGCCACATCATGGAAAAAACCCAAGTGTCCGTTGCTTGATGAATGGATAAGGAAGATGTGGTGTATATATATACAATGGAATATTACTCAGCAATGACATGGATGGAACTAGAGAGTATTATGCAAAGTGAAATAAGTCAGTCAGAGAAAGAAACACCATATGATTTCACTTATATAGGGAATTTAAGAAACAAAACAAATGAGCAAAGGGAAAAAAAAGAAAGAGAGGGGTAAACCAAAAAACAGACTCTTAAGTATAGAAAACAAACTGATGGTTACCAGAAGGGAGGTGGGTGGGGGGATGGGGGAAATAGGTGATGGGGATTAAGGAGTGCACTTGTCGTGATGAGCACAGGGTGTTGTATGGAAGTGTTGAATCACTATATTATACACCTAAAACTAATATTATACTGTATGTTAACTGGGTTTTAAATAAAAACTTTAAAAAAAAGGGAAAGAAAAAAATTTTCCAACCCAAAATACATTTGTCCAAGAAGTACTTCTATTTTATTTTTTATTTTTTTGACCAAGTATTTTAAATATATTTGTTACTAATCCAAAATGTCTGAACTTCGTTCATTTAAAAAATTTTAAAGGTGGAAAAATTACTATGAGGCACCAACATTAAAATCTTTTCATAGGAAGCAGAAAAAGAAAGTACCTATAATTATACAAGTAATCTACTTGTATTTTAATTTTATTTTGTAGATACTACAATGAGAACTTGATTTTCATTTGGAAAAATACCTGGTTAGAGTCTGTTCTGATGGAAATGGGACCAGGGACCAGCTGGGTGCCCTTTCTGACCAACCAACTTAGGTAATTACATATGGTTTTTTTTTTGGTTTTTTTTTTTTATGTGTTTTAGACTCTTCCCTGATAAAGAGAAAAGCTTAGGAAAAATATTCACAGGAAAGAGAAGAATTAGGGCAATCAGGGGCTAATTCACCTTAACAGTCATTACTTTTTGAAAGAGAGAGATAAACTCAGGCAGTGTTTTACCTGATAGCTTAACATAGGTAATAGAAAAATTGATGAAAAGCAGTTGCCATCACAAATAAGATCTCCCAGACTGAGAATGCATTCATTTCACAAAACCATTTTGAGGAGTACCAGGACACAAGAGCTAATACTCCAGCACTGAGTAGATGTAAACGGTGTACAAACACAAGACACGATTACAAGGTGAAGCACACTTACCATTCCTCCAGGACTTGGATACTCTCCATTTTTGTGGTATGTGTGGGTCTTCCTGCATTTTCCCCTCTTTCTTCATTCCTAACAGTGAGGCTGCAAGGTAGTATAACACTTTATTTTGTCTAGGGAAAACCAATTACTTAAAGAAAAGAAAAAAAATTGCAGGAAACTATTTCACAGAAGAATTTTATTCTCAACTATGAGAGAATATATATATATATATATATATATATATATATATATATATATATATATATAAAGTGTACAAAGAGTGACACCATTTAAAAATGATGGGGAAGAAGAACCATGAGAGACGATGGACTCTGAAAAACAAACTGAGGGTTCTAGAGGGGAGGGGGGTGGGAGGATGGGTTAGCCTGGTGATGGGTATTGAGGAGGGCACGTTTTGCATGGAGCACTGGGTGTTATGCACAAACAATGAATCATGGAACACTATATCTAAAACTAATGATGTAATGTATGGGGATTAACATAACAATAAAAAAATTTAAAAAATAAAAATAAAAATAAAAATGATGGGGAAGCCTATGTTCACTAAAGAAATGAAAATAATTACTTAATAAAATAATGAAGTAAATAATCTCAAAAATGGATACTGTTATACATTCTGACTTCATCCTTACATAATTTGAATTACTTAAAATCTCCCAGATACTTCACATGATTATGTGCTTTAATATTTGATATGCATCATTATGTTACTCTTTGGAGTAATGTCATTTTGACTTTTGGTTAGTTCTATTCATAGCTTGTTTTCCATTTATTTTCTCCCATTGATAGCTAAAAAGATAAAATGTTTCAGATTCTGAAACAAAATTTGCTAAATTCACATCATTTTCTGCATCCTAGGTGTTCCGTCCCTGATACCATCACTCCTCCATCCACTCAAGTTCGAACTACGGGATTTATATTTTTGTCTTTGCCCTTTCCTCCCGTTTAGTCAGTCTTCAATGTCTTGGGAGGGACAGGCCAGCTACTGTGAGGGTCTGGGTAGGACCACTGGGTCGGAGGAGTCTCTGTGTATCTAGGATGTAAATTTGAAAATTCTGCAGGATTGCAAGAGCTAGGATAATCCCATGGGCTTTAGTCACCCAGAACAAGAATTGTCTGATTCAGGGAAACCTCTGCTGAGCAGCACGAGAGGGTGGAACACCCAAGGTTCTAGGTGTAAATGAAACGTAATGAGGGAGGTTATGGGTGATACTAAGAAGCAGGGTGGTTGGGATGGCTCAATGGCCTTGAAAAGTCAAGCTACTGAATTAGCAAACTGATCCCTTGGTCTAGAAGCCAAGAAGCTTCATTGGAGCCTGTCAGAGAGCAAAAGTCCAGATAACATGTCTTTCATTTGTCAGACATTCATTTGTTCAACAAGGGGAAATGGAAACTATTATTTCCTAGTACCTATTATGTGTCAGGCACTGTCCTTTTCTCTCTCGTTTTATTATCTCCATTTTATAGATGAGCAAACTGAGCCACAGAGCTGTCTAGTAGGTTCGCCCAACGTTGGACACGAAATATGTTGTATGACTGGAATGTGAATCCAATTCTGTCACGCAAATCTGTAATCTTTATTGAGTATCTGTTAAAAACCATGCTCTCTGATAGGCGTTGAGCAACATACTACCTGTGTGAATGCAGAAAAGGGGCACTAACTAAGGTTGTGACAAAAGGAAGGGGGTTAGTAGGACAAGGATTCCAACAAGCCATTGTTCTTAAATCTGAGAAGCTTGGTAATGGAAGTGGAAATGACATTGGCTCATTAATTCATTCCTTTTTTTTTTTTTTTAAGATTTATTTATTTGAGAGAGAGAGAGAACGAACGGGGGGAGGGGGAAGCAGAGGGAGAGAATCCTCAAGCAGACTCCGTGCTGAGTGCAGAGCCCGACACGGGGCTCAATCTCACAACCCATGAGATCATGACCTGAGCCAAAAGCAAGAGTCGGACACTTAACCAACTGAGCCACCCAGGCACCCAAACATTAATTCATTCTTTGATTCTCATGAGCAAGGGTAAGGATAGAGAGAATGCTGGAAAGGGAAGAATCTAAGAAGAGAGGCCAATCTGCAACTGAAACAGATTAGATAGGAAAATCTACTTGGGAAAGTGGACTACCCGGAGAAAAGAGAATTCAATGGGAATTGCAAAAGTGGTGTGGCTCAAAGGATTCTGGGAAGCAGAAACGCTGATCGTTAAACACCCAGCAAACTGACTAGTGCTCTGCAGAGAGGCAGCAGTTCCAGGGTTAGAACCCTCCACGCCTTCAGCGTGGGGTAGCCACGGGGAAAACAGTGAGGTGGGATTCAGACAGAGCAGCACTGTTGTTTATGTGTCTGCATGTGGATTCTGTGAATGTATCTGCAGCTTGAGGTAGTCCAGAACACTCAGCCCTCGATGTAGCAACACACTTCTGTCAAGGATGTGTTTGAGAGGAGATCCATTACCCTCTCAAAGTATCTTTGAGTAGGAGTGCTTTTCTGGAATTTGATATCTTTCCAGTAATTATGGGAAAGTGGGTGGGAGGAGGTAGGAATACATACTGACAACATCCTGTGAAATTTCCTGGGCGAAATTCATGATGCCAAATATATAAAATGTGCAAAATTTTTGTAAATTCTGGAGAGATCATATTTAAATAGGATATTAATACCCATTCTGCCAACCTTTACTGAGCTTGTATGTGTATGTGCGCACACATGGTAAGATACCATAAAAAGGCCAGATAATGAGCTTGCTTTCACTGATTAAATAATAAACTCCTTGAGAATTTATTTCTGTTCCATTTCCACAGTGTCCCGAAGAGTATGCACACAAATGCAGCTACACTTCACTTTAGGCAATATCTTAGAAAAAAAAGTTTGTTCTCCATTGTGTCTTTGCTGTAGAGTAACAAATCTGGAATCCACATGCGTGATTCACAAGTTTCTGAACATGAATTCTGGCTCTTATATCTGTTTCTGTGATATTTACAAACATCCCAAATGCCACCATATTAGAGTGATCATCATGAAATATTGGGTTGTGTTTATATCTTTCATTTCTACAGATGGTAAAATATGGACACACATTTGTACTAAAACTGCTTATAACAGATATTCAATAACTGCTTAACTGTTCAGTGTTTACTCCGTTTCTTGATCTAATATTGGATTAAATATTGCCCTGTAGAAAGAAATGGACTTTCAGCAATTGTCAAGTGTCCTTTTAATTAACTTTCCTTTACTACCATTCTTAAAAAATTGGTTTCAAAGTTCCAGTTATGAAGAACTGCTAATAATGCCACTTTAAGATGAAGAGAAATGGATAAAATGGTAACAGAGTTGGTACTAGACTGCTTTCCATCTATGTCTTAGGAATGACTAAGTTTCAGCTGGTCTTGCTCTAAGTAATATAGTGGAGTTTTTTTTTTTTTTAAGGTAATAAATGACAGGAAATATTTGCTCTAAATCAACATATACATAGTTCATGTGCTTGAGAAAAGCTCTAAAAGTAAACCAAGTTTAACAGTCACGAGTAGTCATGTGGAGACATGTTTTTTTTCTCCCTTTTACAATGTTTGTAACATTCTTAACTAACATTTCTGCTTTTTAAGCAACTAAAGCCATAAAGAGAACAGAATGCATGTATAATGCTCACTGTGGGAGTCTTGATCAAAGCTTAAGTATTTTATAGACGACAGTGCCAATAATCTAGGCTAAGTATACGAAAATAAGCATTTAAAACCCCATTAGAAATTTTATAGAATGGTGACTTTGAGAAGGGAGAAATACATTTGGTACATTTCAGAAAATAAGGAAATATGCTTTCCTTGTGTGTGGGTGAATTTTTTGTTTGCTTACAGGGGCGCTGAATGAGTAGGGTGGGGAAAACATTACCTGCTGCCCATTACAGAGCTTACCTACTGATTCATCATCATGGATGTGTGTGGGGCCTATTTTGGAAGACAGTCTACTTTTGTAGGAAAAACAACTGGTTCTCAGGGAGAGCCCTTGAAATGGCTGCAAATAAGATGAAAACTTTGCAGTAGCCATGGTAACTCTAGGATGGGGGCCGATCACAAAACCACATAAATTTACACAAAATCTCAGCTGAAGAATCAATAGGATGCTTGAATTTAATTCACTATGACATCAAGGCTCAAGAAAGATCCACTGTCATTGGTAAAGACAGATACTATTCAGTATTTTAAAATTCTCACAGTATATCAGTTTTTCTTTTTTTATTTAACAGCTTCTACCTCAAATTTTCCAGTGCAAAAATGGAATCAACATCCTTCAGGCTCTGAAAAAGAATTGGTAGTTATTCTTCAAATGTTTCATTTTTTTCCCCCAGTAAAAATACCATGGTAAAATAATACTACAGCTTTATTTAGGAGTCAACAACAATTTATAAATATGTATGAGACACCTGGTTCATGCAATGTTGCCTGGGTTGGAAATTCAAGATGAATATGACAGAGCCTCTGAAACTGAAAAGCTCTGACAGGTAATAAGCATCACACAGCACTGCAATGAGAGCTAAAATAGTGGTATGCATATAATGTTTCTTAGGTAGTTACAGTGTCTACACTTTTGCATGAGAGAATTGAGAGAGGCTTTGCAGAGGAGGTAATGATTAAACTGAGCTGAACAATGAAGGCAGGTGTTTCAGATGAGACTGGGACAAAGGGAATTCCAAGCAGAGGGGGGAAAGTCACATGTAAGAGGCTGGGAGTTGTAAAAAGGCACGATATAAATGTAGATCAAAATGGGCCGATCAGATGTTTCAGGGTGGCAGTGATACATTAGAATAGGCAGTGAGGTGTGCTTATGTAACAGGCCAAGAAGACAATGAGGTGCTCTCCAAAAGTAAATATACCTCCTTTATGATGACTTTTGCTTTTATTGCTTTATTTTCCTCCTCTCATAAGGGGATAATGTTAAGACCCACTACACAAGGTTGCAAAGCAAAGACTAAAAACTTGAGGCAAAAAGGCAAATTATTACACATGCTTAATTAAATGTAAGGGCAAATTAGTCACATATTGAAATGACAATTCCACGTTTACCAAAGACCTTTTAATTTCAATTTGAGGAAATAAAGCCTTACACTCTGCCATTATTGTAAAACCCCTCCTCATACATTACCTTACTACTTCTTCCTCACAACTGTCCTGTAAGGTAAGCAGGGGATTTGTTATTCATCATTCCCATTTTATGTCAGAGGAAACAGTCGAGGTTGATCTACACCATTCCCACAACTAAATCATATCAGGGCTGGCCTTGAACTCCCATCTTCTGACTTCCGGTCTCATATTCATCTTCACTACTCAATGCCACTTCTCTTTATATAAAAGAATTAATTGTGGCCTTTTTTAGCTTCTTCGTTATTTACAAAGATGGATTGCTCTTCAATGTTTGGAAGCGGGAAACCTCAGGACAAACCAGTTGACTGCGTGCAAATGCCTTCTCTCTTGGAATTGTCCCATGGCTACTGGGCTATAGGAGTTACTGCCCAGAGGGCTGAATATACGGTAGATACTGGCAAGGAGCAATTTCTTAATTCCCTGGAATTGGAGATGACCAGGACGGAGTGGTACAGAGGGTTTTTGACAGCAAAGCCTAAATGAGGAAGAGAAGAGAGGATGCTACTCATGACTGCAGATCAGGGGTTGCTACTGCCGAGAGCCTCCTGGGAAGTACAACTTGCTCCCATCAGCAGAGTAACTGTGAGAAGGGAATGCAGAAAGGAGAACGGCACCGATACATTGCTTAGAAAAGACGACAAACGGAAGAGAAAAGGCACCAGAAGGTAGGGCAGTAACCACAGGCCATCCATAATTTCTCACATAAACAAATCAGTTATCGTCAAGCCTATGACTTCAACCTCATCAGTTTTATGTATACATTTTGGAAAAATGGCTCGGTTTTGAATGGGGTATGTGGGGATGGGAATGGTGGCTAGAAATTTGTGTTTGGAAATGTGATACAATGCTTGTCTAAAAAAACAAAACAAAACATTGCCCCTAAAAATATTCCCCCTGCTTTTGATAATCATGTGTAATAATCGTATGACATAGGAGAAATAGAATCATGTGTCATAAAACGAGTATTTTATTTGGCTTAAGTTTTTATTTCATAAACTTAAACCTCTCCAAAATAAAATAATCCGCTGTTAAAAATCTGCCCACTAGATGGCTGTGTTGCCTTTATAAATATCCTTTTAAATCAAATCTGAATAAAAGAAAACTGAGAAAGTTTCTGGGAGTAATTACCCTTATTTGGGAAAATACCTATTCTTATGTGTGTGGAGGTTTGATAATTATATCTTTCTAAGGAATTGGAGAGGAGTCATTCAGTTTTTCTGTGAGCGAAATAATCAAACTTGAAGGGGATACTTTTAATCTCGGGAGGTGTGCATAATTGCACCCATTTTTCCTTTTTGGTATTTAGAAAATGTTCTGGATGGTCCCCAGCCCTAAGTCATTTGACTTAGGAATAATTTAGTCTTTAAAAAAAGGCAAGCCTAATCCTATTACCATTATAGTTATCCTTTCCAATAGTAAGTTGTTTGATGTCTCTTGCTGGGGTAATATGGAACTTAAGTCATACGTTCTTTTTTTTTTTTTTTTTTAAGATATTATTTATTTGACAGAGAGAGAGAGAGAGAGAGAGTGCAAGCAGGGGGAGCAACAGAGGGAGAGAGAGAAGCAGACTTTTTGCCTCACGTGGGACTCGATCCCAGAACCCTGGGATCATGACCTGAGCCGAAGGCAGATGCTTAACCGACTGAGCCACCCAGGCGCCCCATAAGTCATATGTTCTTAAAACAAATTAATTTGACAAGGTTTCTATCTAGCAGCAGACAGGAATTTTTTTTTTTTTTAATTGAGAATTCTTTAAAAGAGCCATTTCGAGAATAGATTCTCCAAACGATTTTCATTCCAGTTTGGGCTATATGTAAGCAATCATTTCTTCCTTCGATGCATGGAAACTAAAGACAAATCTTTTTTTTTTTTTTTTTAAAGATTTTATTTATTTATTTGAGAGAGAATGAGAGACAGAGGGCACGAGAGGGAAGAGGGCAGAGGGAGAAGCAGACCCCCTGCTGAGCAGGGAGCCCGATGCGGGACTCAATCCCAGGACTCCAGGATCATGACCTGAGCCGAAGGCAGTCGCTTAACCAACTGAGCCACCCAGGCGCCCAAGACAAATCTTTTTATCTACTCATCCTCTCTTTCTTTGCTACCAATTTCTCTCTACACATGCTACTGTTTGAAAAGATGGGTTTCAAAGGTTCCCCTTTTCCATTGGTATAACATTTTTATTTCAAACTCCAAACTATGTATTTTAGTTCATCGACACATTTGATTTAGAAGGCCAACTGCTAACAAGTTATTACATAGTTAAAATCTGGATCCATTATGTAAAGCTTATTTTTAGTTAAATAACCGAAGTTTTTTATTTGGTATAAACAAGGTTTCTTTTTTTCTCCCCCTTAAAATTAAGAGAAGTACAGGATTCAATATTTAGATGTACTTTATATAATACACGCCAATCATCAGAATCTTCTATTTCAGTTCTCAGGTTGACTGAAATCCTATTTTAAGTTCTTCCTTCAACCCACTGTAATTTTTCCTGTAAGCCATAATTAAGTTGATGCTTTTGTGGGAAAGCAAATATCTTGGATCTGAAAAGGCCAAATGGACTTCTATTTAGTTAGTAGACACTGTTATTAAAATGGCAAGTAGTCATCTCAGTCTTTAAATGCATCAGCTAAGCTGGAGCTCAAGCTTCTGGTTTTGGTTAACTTGGGTGCCTTTCATCCAAAGCAGAGTGAAAGAGTTAGGACTCTAGCAGTTGATACTCAGAAAGACATCTGATAGGTGGTCACTCATCCGTCCCCCCATGCATCCCTCGCCTGCTATGTTCTAGTTCCTGTGTATGTGAATATGTATGGGATGAGGCGGGAAGCATCCCTGAGAACAATTAGGATTGAAAGCAATAATCCTGATCTGTGGAGAAACTGAGCCCCTGAATAGAATGAACATACAGCCCTCTGGGAATCCTATGGCGGTGTGGTGCGTGCTCCAGGAATGCTGAGTTGTACCTGTGCAGGTGAATGTGACAGTTCCGGAGAAAGGGCCAGGGACAGAGAATGCAGGAACGGGTTCTGTTACATTCACTGACAACATGTAAGCATAGAGTGGTCAAATCCTACAAAATCTGGTAATTTCCTTTCAGACTGAGACTCATGGGGGGTTGGGGGGCAGAAGAAATACCTACCAATAAGGGATTACTCAGGACCTCTAGAACGTACTGAAATGTAAACTCACTGACTTATGAATGTTATTAATTACATCTTACAGATGAAGAAACCGAGGCTCAGAAAGATTGAGTCACTTGCCGAACGTTTCACAGTTGTAGGTCATGGAACAAGGACACATTCAGGCCTAATTCCAGTGTTGCTGTCTCTTGTAAGTAGGCTATTTATATGAGGAAGATGTATTAGAATTTGTATATAGTCTTTAAATATGGCAAGACGACATCTGTTTATAATAAAACACATGGAATTATTATTCTGCCATTACTTATGGAATCAGTTGATTAAAATGGTCCTGTACTTTTAAATAATCTATGGTGCTTTATAGAAAAATTAGCAATGGCAAAAATTTGCTTTCTCCTTAGGAACCCATGCTCCCAGGTGTACACTGATATATAGTATTTTGACATCTGATACAAAGATACAAATTTTATAGCATTGGAAGTTAAAATATTTCTACAACCCAATTAAGCAGATTCATCATACTTAATCATATCACAATAAACTTCATATTCAGAAGAAGTGGATTTTATTATTGTATCTGACAAGGAACAAGTAATTCCTGAATGATGTCCTAAAATAGCAGGCATATTTTAATAGGTCTATTGTGCCTAGACCTTGAAAAAGTAAGCCAGGCCTAAAAGAAATAATTGTTTTAATGAGAAGAAAAAAAATAAAGAGTTAATACTTATTTCAATCAAATGTAACAATGACTACATTTTGTAGATAGGGTAGGGGTAGCAAAAATGTCATAACCGTATGCTTGGTATTATTATTGACTTGGGGAGGCTGGAGGGGAAGTTCTTAAATATTGTCCAGAGAGTTAATGAATTTGGTCTGGAATTTAAAGGGCTGAATTTCTTAATGCTTTAGAAATTGAATAATTTTGCTTTGATTAAATCAAGAAGGGAACTCCATCTTTCCTCAGACTGAACCTTCACCTGAGATCAGGGTGCCTCACAGTGTTTGAGGAGGGGAGCATTTATTTTCACTGTGGGCAGCTTTTCTCTCTAAATTCTTCCTCCTTGTGTGCTTTATTTATATATTTATTTATTTAAGATTTGTTTACTTACCTGGGGGGCAGGGCAGAAGCAGAGGGAGAGACTGAATCCCAAGCAGACTCTGCACTGAGTGTGGAGCCCAATGCGGGGCTCGATCTCACGACCCTGAGATCATGAACCTGAGACCACGACTTGAGCCGAAACCAAGAGTTGGAAGACGCTCCACCGACTGTGCCACCCAGGCGCCCCCTCCTTGGGCACTTTAAAGAGAAGCTTGACTCTCCCAGAGCTCACCAAGAAGCTTCCAGCTGACCAGGTGACAAGATGTCCCATGATTCTTACCGCACTGGACCACCCTGGTGTGCTGGGTACTGGCAACGTCCGTCATTCCCTTCCTTGTGAAGCTCTTCTCATGGCTTCTGTGCCAGGACTGTGTTTCGTGTTACCCCTCAGACTGTCTCTTCTCTGCATTCCATGTATGAGGCACTTGCACTGCTTTCTCTCTCAACATTGGAATTTCCCGAGGTGCCCGTCCTTAGCTCACAGCTTCATTCCACAGCTAACTCTTGGGTGCCTTCAACACAGCAAGTCCAGCTCACCACCTGTCCTGCCCTAAACAACCTCCTACTGCCGTGTCCTCTCATTTGATGGGGCCGCCATCAACCTGGCCACGGGAGCAAGCAACATGGCGGTATCCTCCCCTCCTCTTCCTCATCTATTGCAAATTCTTGACTGTACATCCAGTGTCTCTTGAATCGGTAATCTCTCCATTCCTTTTATCATTGCTTTATTTGGGGCCCCCAACATCTCTTACTGAGGCTATTACAAAACCTCCTAATATTCTCCTTGTTTTTTGTCTTGTCCTCCCACATACTTTCCACTGCCTCCGGAAGGATAGACTTAAAATATACAATGGGCTTTGTCTCCTCATTTAATAATCTTCAGTCACTTCTTATATCCAAAGCAGTATGAAGTCCTTATTCCTTAATATAGCACTAAAGGCATTTCATTGCTTGTCACTGCCCATCTCTTCAGCCTTCTATTTTGTCCTTCTTGACTTTATATCCCAGAAACACTAAAGAGATTTTGGTGCTCTCCCCCAGAACCTTTGGCCCTCTCTACTACTAATTACTGCTAACACACCCACACACCCACACACCCACACACGCGCACACGCACGCACAAGGGAGAATGAAGGAAGATGGTGCATGAGAAGGAATCTGGTGCCTAATAAGCATCACCTGCCACATAATTATACAAAGGCCTGAGTGAATATGCCTGTTATTTTTTAAAATAATTTTTGAGACATGAATTTTCATATTTTATAAAGTTGGACTCAAATAGAAAATCCAAGTTCAGTCATCCATCTAACACCTTAGTATTAATTAAACACCTACTATGTGTCAATAATATGTTAATAGCTAACTTATTTTTGACTATTTTAAAGTATGAAACTTTAGTATATGTTTACAGAAATGTTCAGTGCCAACTGACCGATATGAACTTTTATGAATTCAACTATAAAATCCACATAATAAATTTTAAAAGTATTAACCCCCAAAACAGAAACACATGTTAAACAGAAGGAAATTCACTAATATGAAAACCAGTAGAGTGAGTTGGCCCTCCCTGTGTTCAGCTTTGTTCAGGGCAGAGGGAGGCATGGCCACGGGTATGAAGAGCACCAGCTCAATGCCAAGGTCATCTTAGACGTCTGCCACACCCTGGCCCATCCAGACCCAGGGGGCCCTCACCACATCACCACAGATAGTGAGTCAGCAGAGATTCGAGAGATGCTCTCTGAGTCTGACCCTGAAATGATCTGAAGTCAACTGCAATCTCCAGGCCAGTGTACCCCGCTCACGTGCCCATGCAGGGCCCTGTCCCAGAACACACTCCCAACCCCGATACCTACAGTATCTTTCCTCCTATCAGCCTCTGGGCTTCTTTGCTAGAGTGAGGCTCCTCTCTCTCTTCCACTCTGAGGATACTCCTTGTTTCTTTGGAACTCCCTTTCCATGGCAAGCACACTTCCTGTGTTCTCAGCCTCCTATAGCCCCTGTTCCTGCTCTGACCCTACCTGGCACCCAGCTCTCTGAAGGCGTCTCTCAGGCAGCTCCTCCCACACTCCCCACAGGGCAAGGTGGGGGCTGGCATTCCTCTTCCACATTCTGGGAGGCTTATGCCATCTGACTTTCCCCTTCTCTGCCTCTCCGGATCCTCCTATAGAGGAGCTGCCTTCCCTTCTAAGCTGCCCCTTGCCTCCTTCTGACTTGAATTAATTTTAACTTTCTTTCTCCAGCCCTTCTTAGTAGGATCTGTCCCATGGTCTGGGAACTCTGGGAAGTCATGTGTCCAAAAGGGAGAGAATTTTAGCTTTCACAGGGCTAGCTAATTTCAGTCTGTGGGACAATTTCTCCTGAGGAGAATGAAGAATATCCAATGCAGTGGGCCAAATCTTGTAGGCAATACACAGTAGTGCATGAGGACTGTGAATTCAATTTGAAAACTAGGAAGTTTTGAAATGGTTCATATCAAACAAAGAAATGAAAAGTTTGGAAGTGTCATCTTCAAGTGGACAAAACAATGGACTGGATATTAAGAGATTTGCATTTTAGCCTCACTTCTGTCACCAATGAGCTTCGTGAGAGTAGGGAAGCCTTCAGTTTCCTTATCTGGAACATTAGACACAGCATTTTCTAGACATTAGTTTTTTTAACAAGGCCAATTTTTCTTCCAGCCAAAAGCTAGGGGCACCTGGGTGGCGCAGTTAAGTGTCCGACTCTTGGTTTCTGCTCAGGTAGTGATCTCAGGGTCGTGAGATTGAACCCCGCATTGGGCTCCATGTGGAGTCTGCTTAAGTCTGCTTAAGATTCTGTCTCGCTCTTCCTCTGCCCCTCCCCCCACTCTCTCTTTCCCTCTCTCTCAAATGAATGAATCTTTTTTTTTTTTTTTTTTTTAAAGCTTATACCTAAGTCTAATATGTAAAATAGCTAAAGACAGAGCCATTCCCTGGGGCTGTGGCTCCCAGCCCCAGACTCCCCTGGAGCCATCCCCTCACTCCCACCAAGTGGCATGAGAAGTCAATAGGAACATTTGGAGAGATTGAGAGATGAGAGGTGAAGTCTTTTGAGTTCTAATTTTTTATGGTTGAACATGGAAATCTGTCTTGCTTGATAGGACACCACCAGGAGCAACAAGGAACTAAAACAGGGATGGATTAGCACCTAAAGACTTCTTTGGAAAAAAAACAACAATCTGGGTTATTTTAACATAACCTCTGATGTTGGAAGAGGGTTCGTGGGACAATCTGGAAATTAGCTTTAAGCTTGACATAAATTTTGAAATCTCTACTTTTCCATCTCCTTCTTGAGGCCCCTTACTTTTGGGAGCCCACAGCAGTTTCTACTTTGCGATGCCCCGTCACACGTGTCATCTCGAGTGCACGTGTGTGAATGTCCTCACTGCTCCCTACTGTCCTGGAGATGGCAATTTGGTGGGGAGCCCACATCGTTCCAAGATTTCATTCTCACCAAGAAAAGGGAAGAGAGTTAACTACCTCTGTTTGAATCTTGATGTCAGAGGAACATTAAGTTTTCACAGTGGCAACCTTGAACCTTTAGACAAGTGGTCTTCACAAAACTCTCTGTCCTCTGGTCAGGAACAGCTTAGTCCCACGTATAGAAGGACTTGCAAATTTATACATGGTTTGTTTTATGGCCCAAACTCAGACCTCCGTGATTCATTTCTGTTACACAGCTCACATGCTCTAAACCACATTCCCTTGTTTTCTCCTCTTGAAATGGAAGGCTGTGGGGAGAGAAGGGAAAGAGACTGATTTGGGGACAGAAGTGGTTCCTTGAAAGGGACAGAGAACAGATGGGCTTAACAAGTCATTATGGATTAAGTCCCAACTTTTTAGATGTTGGAAGGAAACTATGGAAATATTTAGCAGTTTTGTACTTCATCCCTGTTTCATCCCCCCTCCCTCCAAAGCACAGTGGTAATTTTATTAAGATAGGAATAAGTTTAAATATGGGAGAGGAGCTGATACTGAAATATGAAAGAGAAATGCAAATCTGAGGGAAATACTATGTTGTTGAAAAAACCTATAATGTGTAAGGCTAGGGTGAGGCATTTGTATTTATTATTAGATATAGAAATTTACTTTCCTAGCATTCTATTTCCTTAAAAGGAGGAGAAATCAGCTACAGGACAACTGTTCCTTTTTACAAATGACAGTTACACTTCATATTTTGATTTCTAACTTTATTTTGGTGCCCAAATTAACATTTTTTAGTGTTTCCTTCTGTTCTGCTCCTCTGACCTACCCTGGAAAATTTGAAGAACATTTATTTCTTTTGTTTTTCCACTCTAATAAGGTTTTAAAATTTTTTTTCTTAAACTCAAAATATAAAAATAATGATATTTTCAAAATGCACGTGTTGAGATTCTCATTCGCAATGAGATAACACAATTAGAATTCATAGTTAAGGCAATTTAACTTTCATTTTTTTCAAGTTGTTTACATTATAAATTATCTATGATTTGTCATTTATAAATTTATAGAATGTGTGTTTTATGGCTTAGACTCAGGCATCCATGACTCATTGCTAACAAACATAGTTCTTGACAATGACACTTGAGTCTAGAACTCAGAGCCCTCATCCAATGCACCAAGTGTTTGAGCTCAAATCGGCGTCACTTTAGAGGTGTGGAGAGTTAATGCAGCTTCCAAAAACTGTTTTGTTCTCCATCCATAGTCTGTGTTCTCTGACAGTTTGATGCTCACGAGCTCATGTTGAATGTTTTGTTATTCAGTGTGCACTTTATAAAAGCAAGTCTCACTAAATATATGTAGGAGACGAAAAAAAACAAATCTCACCAAATAGCTGTTTGACAGCAAATGAATATAGTGCAACAAAACTTCAGTACTCTTATCTGTTTTGGTGTTATAATCCTAAAGCAATTCAGAAATAAATTTTGGCAGGTAAATAAAATCATATACTGATTTCTGGAACATAGCATAGTGCAAATGAGAAACAGAAATATAATCTTCAACACTTTGTAACAATGTATTTGCGACGTCTTACACAGAATCTAAAATAAAATAGCTTTCCTTTCTAAGATTAGTTTTTATATTATATCCATAAGCAGATCTTTAAATATATATATATACATTATTTCAAGCCAGCTCCTCTTTATAAAGGAGATTTTATTTTTGCCAATATGAAGTGTTCTATAACCCAGTGAGCTAATGCGAGAGAGAGAGCGCGCACGAGAGCGCGCAAAGACAGGGGTGTGGGGGTGCAGAGGGAGAGGGAGAGAGAATCCCAAGCGGACTCTGTGCTGAGTGCAGAGCCTGATGCAGGACTCAATTTCACGACCCTGAGATCACGACCTGAGCTGAAGCCAAGGGTAGGACGCTTAACCGACTGTGCCACCCAGGTGCCCCCCACTGAGCTGATTCTTAAATGAATACTATGTGTCAGGCACTGTTTTCAGCTTGAATGTGTTTTATTTCATTTAATGTTTACAACAACCTTATGAAGTAGGGATTCTTATTACTATAATTTGACATATGAAGAATTTGAGTACATTAAGTAACTTGTTAAAAGTCAAACAGACAGTGATGATGAGGACAAGATTTGAACTCAGGGAGTCTGACTTCCAAACCACCATATTAAGTCACTACACTTTACTCCATGGATTCAAACCAGAGATAGATGATCTCTTTAGGAGTGATAAATGAAAAAAAAATACGTAAAATTTTGTGAAATATTTCCTCCATCTGAAATAGTTAAGGCTTAAAAATGAAGGAAAAGGAGTCCCTTATGATTTTCCTTAACAAAGAATCATCATCTGGGAGGCAATTTTGATATTTATAAAACCTAAACCTTCCAAATTACTAAAATGTCTGATGGTTTTCTGGAAATGAAGTTTCTTAAAAGGGACAGAGCTTGTTTAACACCAAGGCTACTGCTAAAGCATAACAAGTTTCATCTATTTCGGCCACAATGATAGAATATTATGCCACCATATCATACCAATAACCTCAAAGAATGTCAGGAAACTGCGGAGATCATACACAAGAAGATGATTCAAGTATTTGGGCCTTTCTTCAGAGCTTTGACATAAGTCGGGGGAGATCCAGAGGACCACTACTAATCCAGAAGATCCACTTGTGAATTCGATCTTAAAGGACCCCAAAACTTATGGTTCTATGGAAAGTTCCATTAAGTCTAGCATCCCCCTGGGGCATCTCATCCACATAAATCCTAGGACTCTGGGTCTTGCAGATTTTCTTACTGGAAGGCACTTGGGGAATTTGGAACTGGAGCAGGTTTCCCAAGGTGCCTGAATCACAGACATTTAGTATTAGACAGAACCTTGGGAATCAGCTTGTCTAACTTTATCATTTTGCCAATGAGGAAACCAAAAAGCAGAGTTTAAAACTTTGGATGATGTCACAGAACCTGTCAGTGATAAAATCACCAAGGAAAGCAGGCTCTCTGGCTCTTAGTTTGGAGATTTTAGTTGACTGACTTGGCCTTCATACCCATCATAGCCCCTGGCGTTTTAGACCTGTGGACATGGATCTGGGGCACTTCTTTCTCTGTCCTTTATCAGGCATCTGTGGCTGAAAGGGCCACCCTGACTCACAGTTTTGTGGCTCCGTGACGGAATGATCAACATCCTGTGAAACAGCATATAACTAAAACACAACATCGACTATGATGTACAGTACTGCTGAATATTATCTTCATGTTCTTGTACCTTCCAGAACATTGGAGAATATTGTTTATGGTTAAACAAGTCTATAACCATAATCTTCATTTTACCTATCTCTTTAAGAAGGGTGGATGGAGAAAAAGAGGATAAAAAAGTAAGTTTTCAACTGTTTACCTTACTCTCAATTTAAATGTAGATTCTGGGGAAATATTCTATTCCCAGGGATGGTCTCCAATAATTCCTACTCGTAAGGGAGGAAAAGGAGACAGGTTGGGAGGTTTCCAGGATCCCAAGAACGAAGCTGCAAATTCACTCCAGTTAGTCCCCAGCTAGCGTGGGGGGGGGGGGTCCTACCGAGAGCCACATACCAGGAGCAGCTGCAGCAACAACACCAGCAGAAGCAACACGTGTTGTTGGGTCTCTGGTTTCCAGGCCCTTGAGACACAGCAGGTGTTCCTTCATTTTGTGATTGCTGTCTCTTTCGCATTTCAGCTACTTTCGTACCCAACTGGCTGAAAGAAGAGAGAAAACAGAAGGTATGAAAAAATTAAAAGAAAGATCCGTTGCCTCTGCTGAAGGGAACATAGTTTAATTGGGATGGGAGATAAATGAAGGTAAAAAAAAAAAAAATGAATAGGCTTTAGCAGTCAAATTAAAAATTCTCAAGAAAAATGTTTTAGGAGACTATCTTAAAAACCTGAGGGACAAACTTCCACCCTTATCTGCTACATAAAATGATCATAACAACGTTGTCACGTAATCAAAATCAAGTCGGTAAGGTAAAGCAGACAAGGTTGGAAAATTTATGTCTAACTTCTGTCTTTACTCAAGAAGGCTTTCATCTGCTTTCCCTGGGGAACACCTCTAAATGACTGTAGCTGGGGAACATAACTTGTTTCTCCCCTGGTGTTCACTTACAGTCGGGTTCATTGAGGTTTACAAATCAGCTTGCAAGGGTTCTAACTATGTAACATTGTGAGGAAGACCAAGTTTGTTTTTGGTGTTCTTTCAGCTTCTTTTAAGACATTGCATCTCCGTCTGACTCGCCCTTCAGGGGCCGAATCTTGATCATATATATTGGCAAAGTGGCTTTTTCGCTGGTAGGAGTCCCTGTTGTAAAGGTAACACCTCCCCTCCCTCCACCACCCCAGATGAGTTTTCATTCAGTAGAGAATCGTCAAAAAATAAAAAGTCATCAAATCCAGGGAAATTACTTTGGCGGAATGTCGATATCATGGCAAATGAGAAAAAATATTGGGGTACAGGATGAACTACCTGTGACCTTATGAAACAGGCCAAATGAGCTGTCACCTATGTATAGATGACCTAGGACTTTGTTGAGGATAAAAAAAAAAAAACTTTGAGTAGAATAATATCAAATATAGCATGACCTCATAGAAAAAGAAATGAATTCTACTGCATGATTTTTTCAGAAATATGCAACGTATGTAAATCATGTACATACAATGTCATGTGTGAATGTGAGCAATACTTATTAAAACCATCATGTACTTTGGGTTATTTTGGTATTGTGAGCTCGTGCTTTAAAAATTATGTTTTCAAGCATTGACTTTTTTTAAATTGGAGAATAAGGTATGTATTAAAAAATTTTTTTCTGTGTTCACATAAGGGATGTAGTTAAAGAATTTTCATGGGCAAATGCTTATATATTCTTGTAGCATTTCTAGTTATCAGGTATATAATCTACTTCAGAAGAAAACAAAGTCAGAGGAAAGAGTGAAATATAAGAAGCAATTAAGTACTGAAAATTGATAAAAATAATGATGTTGGACTTAATTAATGACTGGCTAAAGTAAAATCCCACGATTCTCTGTTTAGAACAGTCTAGAAATAAATTTAAGACCACATAAATTAGGGAAATGGAAGGGTTTCCTTCCCACCACTAACACTGTTTTTATATGTATCACAGTGTCCCCAGATTGTTCAATTTAAGAGTCCTTTTATCAATATCTCCAGGCCAATCAGCACCTGTGACAGAGTGATCACTCCATCCTCTTTGAAATGCTTTCTTCTCCTGTCTTTCTGGGCACCACACTCACCTATTCGCTCTCTAGCTTACGAGTCACTTCTCAGTCTATTTTGTTCTTTCCTTTTCTCGTCTCTCACCTCCAAATTTTGGCTGGCCACAATACTCTGTCCCTAGAACTCTTCTCTGTCATTTTTTTGATGAACTCATTGAGACTTTTACTGGACCTGTTTCCTGTTCAGAATTCTCAAATTTACAAGTCCAGTAAAGATGATTTTCCCGAATTCAGGACTCATCTATCCAACTACCTACCTGACGTCTCCCCTTGGCTTTCTCCCCTTGGCTTTCTCAACTCAGGAACATGTTCCAATCCGACTCTCTTTCCTCCTCCACTAATCTGTTCCTCCCACAATTCTTCCACTTTCAGTAAATGAAAAGCCTTATCTAATTATTCAGATCAAGGGGGAAAAAAAACAAAAACCTGTGGAATCATCCTAGACTCCTCTCTTTCATTCAGACCTCACATCAGCAGATCAGCAAATGCAAGGCCTCTTTACTGTTCCCTTCCACTCCCTTCTGTTTTTGCTACTCCTCATCTCATCTCTTCTCTTCCCATTCCATTCCATTCTAGTCTCAACACAGCAGCCACAGTGAGTCTTTTAAAACATAAGTAGATGATTTCAGCAAAGATTCTTCCACCCAAATCCACTCTAAATCTTCCAGTGGCTTCCCATTTTACTCAAGAGTCAAAGCCAATGTTTTTGCAATCTGGTCCTTTATCACTTCTCTGAATGCATCTCCTTTTCTCTCCTCCTCGCTCACTCTGTTTAAAACACAATGGCCTCCTTGCTGTTCCTCAACCATGCCTGGGACAGTCATGTGTCAGGGCCTTTGCACTGGCTGTTCCCTCAGTGCTTGACTTCATCCTTACTCCTATGTTACGTTCTCAGGGGAACCTTCCCTGCTATCTTATTTAAAATCACACCTCCCCACGGGGCGCCTGGGTGGCTCAGTCGTTAAGCGTCTGCCTTCGGCTCAGGTCATGATCCCAGGGTCCTGGGATCGAGCCCCCATCGGGCTCCCTGCTCCACGGGGAGCCTGCTTCTCTCTCTCCCACTCCTCCTGCTTGTGTTCCCCCTCTCACTGTGTCTCTCTCTGTCAAATAAATAAATAAAAATAAAATGAGTATTTAACCCCAAGCATAACCTATCCACCCTTGTTTGTCTAACCAACTAGAAAATAAGTTCCATGAAGGTAGAGATTTTTGTCTATTCTGTTCATTGTAACAATGCCTGGTACATAGTAGATAACACAAAAATGTTTGTTGAGTGCTGAGTTTTATAAGCAACTTCAGTGATGACAAGAAAAGGACAATAAACTCTATCACACCCAACACTGAAAATTATTAATTTCCTAGCCAATGCAATAAAATAAGAAAAAGTAAATAAGGGTTGAAGGAAAACACACATTTTAATATTTACAAGTGATATGGTTGTCTACAAAGAAATTCCAAGAGATTAAATGAAGTTAACAGAGAAAGTTCATGGAGGATACCAGGTTAAGCTTCAAAAATCAATGTCTTTCTAATATACTACCAATAACTAATTAGAATATATCAAAGAAAGAAAGGCATCATTCAAATGAATTATAAAAATGAAAACAACTGGTAGTATTTCTAACAAAAGTTGTGCAAGAACTTTTTGAAAATATTACAAAACTTTATCAAAAAATAAAAAATAAACCTGGATAGAGATAGGTTATTTTCTCAAGTGGGGAAATGGGGTATCTTCAAAATGTTAATTGTCCCAAATTATTCTATAAATTCAATATGACTGTAATAAAAATTCTAATTGAATCATTCATGGAACTCAACAAAGGGATTCTAAAATTTATGTGGAAGAATAAAAGGGCAGAAATAAACCAAGATATTTCTGAAGACAAGAACAAGTGCGGATATCACGTCAATAATATGAAACAATAATAATTATGACAGTATGTCATTGGTACGGGAATACATAAGTAGATCAGCAGAAGGAATTTGTATAGAGCTGAGACACAGACTCAGGCATGTATGCCATCCTGGCTTAAATCAGAGGACACCTCCATTATCATTCAGAAAAAGTTCAACACCTGGTGTTGATACAATTTGATTTAAACATGAAAAAAACCACATCTTTAAGCTATAACACACACACACACCAACTTCAAATGAATTAGGGATAGATGTTACAAACAATTATAAAACTCTGATAAGAAAATATAGAAAAATGCTTTTATAGTTTCAGGGCAGGAAAAGGATTTCTTACGAGACTAAGGCAAAAAGGAAATTATTATTTTTGATATAGTCTAATTTATCAAAAACCTTTGAACAAATAAGGATAACATAAATAAAGTGAAAAATGAAAACCAGACTAGAAGATACAAAGGATTATTATCTGTAATACAGAAGTAACACATCACAATTGAAAAATACAAATAACCTAATAGAAAAATGGGCAAAGGAGATGTGTGGGCAGTTTACAGAAGAGGAAAATATAAATGCCCCAAATTAGATTAATAAATACTCAAAACTAGTAATGAGAGAAATTCAAATAAACAATTCTTCCATAACCAATTTCCCCACAGTTAAAAAGTCACAGGGCACCAAATTTTGAGAGAGGATGTGGGTAAACAAAAAGCTCTCATACAATCATTTTGAAGAATAATATTGGCTACATAACAGTGTAGCTAACAAATTCCACTCTCATATTTATACACTGTAGAAAACTTTCACATATGCATACGAAGACATTAATGACAGTATTTTTAATAACTTAAATGGGAAACAATCCATATTTTCATCTTTTCAGGAGTGAATAAAAATGGGGATCTCATTATATGATGATATATAAAACAACACTTAAAACGAATAATTTAGATCTATAGATTCAATGGGGAGATCGTAAAATAACATTGAATGGAAAAAACAGCTGTAAAATATTAAATATAGTCTGTATTATTAACTTAATTTTTGTAATTACACAAAACAATTACCTTTTATTTCCAGATAATATATATAGTAAAGTAATAAAAGCATGAACTAGAGCCATGACTTTGGATGCTTCTGGGGGATGATGATGGGAATGTGATTGGAAAAAGAGGGGATTTTTAACTTTATGTGATCATTTCTTTTACAAAGACCTGAAGCAGTAACAAAATATTAATATTTGTTTAATTGGAGTATTGCATGCAGGAGTATTTATTATCTTTTGTACTTATTTATATTTTTTTCTTCAGAACCCCCCCACCCCTCCCACATACACACATACATAAATATAATACAGCGTTATACCAGACAGAGGTCCTTATCTATATCTTATCCCAGAAGTTTGCAGAAAGATTCAATCACCTTCTTGAGAATTGAATACCTTCATTTTCTCACTGTTAAATATTCAATTTTGGAAAATTCATAGAGAAATGCCATGTTGGGTGCAATAGTGTAGTTTAAAAGCATTGAAAAGGAGTTCAAATATTATGGTAGATTTGCAGGACTTTTCACTGTTTTCTAAGTCCTTTGGTTCATTAGAAAAAAAATCACAGAGGCACCTGGGGGGGGCTCAGTCAGTTAAGTGTCTGCCTTCAGCTCAGGTCATGATCCCAGGGTCCTGGGATGGAGCCCTGCGTCGGGCTCCCTGCTCAGAGGGGAGCCTACTTCTCCCTCTACCCCACTCCCTGCTTGTGTTCTCTCTCTCTTTCTGTGTCAAATAAATAAATAAAATCTTTTAAAAAATTAAAAAGAAATTACAGGCAAATGCTTTCTTTGTGCTTTTCTGAGGTAATTGTGTGTATTGTGTCATAAATATTTTCCTTCTGACAAAAAAAAGAGAAAATACTACTCATTGATTTCTCTTCTGTAAATACCCATACCACTTGGAGCTGGTTGTTTCTATTTTTCTGACTGATCTGTATGTGTCCCTGAATACCCAGCAGTTCGGTATTTATACTCTGTATTTTATCAACTGTGTTTGGAGTCTACACTTCTCCTGGGCTGCCTGGCATACAACTATATATAAGAAAAACAGTCTGTTGTCATATTTTGCTACATAGCTGCACTGTCCAAAGAATTACACACACAGAGGGGGAGGAAAAACTATTGAGAGAGCTACTTAGTGACAGGACTTTCTCTGGGTGAAGAGGCATGGCGAATAGCGGCTATTCACATCCTGGAATCCTTACTTGCATCTACTTCCTGTGTGTCCTTCTAAACAGTGGTACTTACGATAATTCATGGGGTTTATCTGTAAATACAGAAGGGAAAATCTGTGTAACTGTTATAGTTTTCTTTTCTAGAGGTAACTGATTCTAGTTTTAAGCAAAACAAATTTTCTTAATGTCATAAAGGAAAAAAGAAGAAAAAATGTTTTGCAAAAGGGTGCATAACCAAGGACTAAAAGTCAAACAATTTTGAGTATGGGGAGGCCAATTCTTCTTTCCTCCAAACTCCCTAGGGAGATAGACTGTCAAGAAACTAATTAATTTCGCAGGCTAGAGGAGAATGAGGCAAGGGAAATTGGCTTCTCCTTTGCAGAGAAGTACATACTTGTGCACAAAATTAGGACTTTAGGCAAGGGAAATTGGCTTCTCCTTTGCAGAGAAGTACATACTTGTGCACAAAATGGAGGTGTTAGCTAATGTCTGAGCTGTGTGGCTCTGGAAGGGCCCATGACCCAGGGGCACAGAAGGGCTGGGAGCATGGATAGTGGCATCCCAGACTGCTCCTCTCACACTGGCCACCTTGGAAAACACTTAATTTAGTTCTTACAGTGAGGTGCTGGGAAAGCTGTTACGGAATAAAGATTAATCCTTGAGCATCATCATTTCCCCCTCAAAGCTTCGGTAAATTTATTAGCAAGGTAAACCAATAAATCTGAGGTAGTGATGAGGGAGGCCTTTTTTGTTGTTTTGGGGCATTACTTGTATCTTTCAAGAAGGAGGACATTTGATGTCATTTCCACCTGATCACAGTTTTACTCCATGTTGCTTTTTCCCCTTTTCCAGGATCACATTCAATGATCAAAACCATCTTTACACAACAAAAGTAAAAATCAACAAGTGGGACTACATCCAACTATAAAATCTTCTGCACAGCAACAGAAATAATCACCAAAATGAAAAGGCATCTTACAGAATGGGAGAAAATATTTGCAACCATGTATCTGGCAAAGGGCTTAATTTCCAAAATATATAAAGATCTCATGTAACTCAATAATAAAAAATAACAATCCAGTAAAAAAAAAATGGGCAGAGGAACTGAATAGGCTTTTTTCCACAGAAGACACTCAACTGGCCAGCACATTCATGAAAAGATACTCAACATTACTAATTATCAGGGAAATGCAAATCTAAACCACAAGGAGGTATCACCTCACACCTGTTAGATTGTCTATTAACAAAAAGTCAAGAAATAACAAGTATTGTTGAGGATGTAGAGAAAAGGGTATAATCATGCACTGTTGTTAGGAATATAAATTGATTTAGCCACATGAGAAACATGAAAGTTTTGAAGTATGGTGGTTCTTCAAAAAATTAAAAATAGAATTACCATCTGATCCAGCAATCCCATTTCTGGGTATATGTCCAAAGCAAATAAAAACAGGATTTAGAAAAGATACCTGAACTCCCATGTTCATTGTAGTTGCATTATTCACACTACCCGAGATATGGAAACCAACCTAAGTGTTTGTCAATGGATGATGGATAAAGATGTGGTGTGTTTGTGTGTACGTGTGTGTGTGTGTATATATATATACACACACACACATACATACATATATATATATACACACACACATAGATATATATATACACACACACATACACACATATATGTATATATGTATACATATGCATATGTATATATGTATATATATGTAAAATGGAATATAATGATATTCCATTCATATATATTTCATACATATATATGTATATATGTATGTAAAATGGAAGATAATTCAGCCATGAGAAAGAAGGAAATCTTGCCATTTGTAACAACATGGATGGACCTTGAGGGCAACATGCTAAGTGAGATAAGGCAGACAGAGAAAGACAAATATTGTTTGCTGCCACTTTTATGTGGAATCTAAAAACGCTGAACTTGTAGAAACAGAGTAGAATGGTGGTTCAGGGGCTGGTGGTGGAGGAACTGGGGAGATGCTGGTCAAAGGGTACAAACTTGCAGTTAGAACATGAGGAAGTTCTAGAGATCATAGCATTGTGCTTACAGTTAACAATACCATATTACATACTTCAAAGCTGCTAAGAGACTAGACCTTAAATATTCTCACCACATAGAAGAAATGATAATTATGTGACATGATGGAGGTGTTAGCTAATGCTACAATCATATTGCAATATATAAATGTATCAAACCAACACTTGTACACTTTACATTTACACAATGTTATATGTCACTTATATCTCAACTGGAAAAATATCTTCACAGTTTGAGCAATGAACAAAATAAAACAAGATGAAATTTAAAAAGATAAATATAAGGATATGCGATTGGATCTAAAAAAAACTTCGTGAGACGAGGATGGGAGAAATATGGTGTACAAGGAGCATATGAAAAATTCTAGGTGATTTACTGGACAGTAAATTCAGTATTAATCAATAGTACAATGTAAACAAAATAGTTAATGAAAACTTAGAATGCATTAATAGAAGCATGTTTTCTAAAACATGCTTTCTAAGCTGGTGATGGGTCTTCTCTGGGCTGGTTAAATGGTTGTGTTTAATTCCAGTCACCACAAGTTAAGAAAGAAACTGAAATATGTTCAGAAGACTAGAAGGAGGAGAATAAAAAAAAGAAAACCCCCCAAAAAGTCTCATAAGAATACTATTTTTAGAACAAAGATGTTTGCTCTAATGGAGAAAAAACAGACAATCTGAATCATACCTTTCTAACATTTGAAGTGATGTCATGTAGGAGAAAATATAGATCTGCTTTGGTAAGATCCCAAATGTTAGAAGATGGATTGACAAATAGAAGCAATTAAGACTCTTGCTTCCATATATGGAAAGTCTGTCTGATACTCAGATGAGACCTTCATTTACCTTTGAGATTGGTATCAAGCCAAGTATTCTTGAGTATTCAAATGGAGGCTCGACAACCCCTTGAAAGAGGCTGATGTACAGAGGCCTCAATTTTACATGGATGGTTAGACTGAGAAAATACCTGTTTTTTTTTTTTTTTTAAGGAGGCTCCATGCCCAATGTGGAGCCCAACACGGGCCTTGAACTCATGACCTTGAGATCAAGACCTGAGCTGAGATCAAGAGTCAGACACTTAACTGAATGAGCCACCCAGCCTCCTGAGACTGAGGAAATACCTTAGTTCTGAAGTTACTATTCTGGAAACGGGCTGCCCAAGTTAACTACTCTCTTCAAAATACATTTGGGAGGGAGAGGAGAACCCCTGTTTTTATCAGTTTCTACACTCTTGTAGATCATATTATCAGTTCTTGAGCATTGACTAATATTATTCTTCATCTCTTTTGTTTATATATTGTTTCCCAATAGAATTGTAAAACTCTTAAGAGAAAGGAGAGAAAGAAAAAAATGTATCTCATATATATTGGTTTTCCTGGAATCTAGCAGTAATTTCTGTCAATAGTAGATGCATAATAAATATTGAATATTGTGACAGTGAATATGGTAGATTCCTTAGATTATTAAAAAAAAATCTACTTTACCAAGGCAGAGATTTCAAATTTTTACATACAATTCTTACAGCTCTAACACATACTGTCAAGTTTGAACAGTGTTCTTTATCCTTTCCCAAAGTGTCCCTTTGGGATTGATAATAATAGAACACCTCAGTACATCATTATTACTGTAAGGGTCAAATGGGTTGAATATGTAAAATGCTTGGAACAAATCTTTATACATATTGTAAGCACTCAATAAGTGACAGCCCTCTCAAGATAGCAGTGGAAAGAACTGTTCCTAATGTTGCCAGAAAGTTGGTGTGGTACTATGTTTTCAAGCTACAGATGTTGAAGACTTCCATCACTATCTTCTTGCTGAGAGATCATTTCTTATAGGGTGGGTTGTCAAATTTTTGTACCCATTGGATAGAATCTCCCTATCTCAGGGATCTACACAAAGGCTTACTCAGTGAAGAAAGAAGACTAATAGTTTGGTTTTTCATTTCACCACTAACACTGTAATTTTTATCACATGTAAATGAACGGAGTCTCAAGTGACTCATAGTACCCACAATCAACTCCTTATCCAACAATCAAACTTCATTATAATTGCCACCATCTTCTCATGTTTAGTGAAAGCATTTAGTTTTGCCATATAGTCATTGGTTCCATGTTTAGCCCCAAAAAGGTATTTGCTAAATAAGCCAAATTTGTGAGGCCTTCTTTAGCACTGGGGTGGACAAGGAAGCAAATTCACTATGTACAGATATTTATTCCTGGTTGTGATGTATTTTCCCTGTGAAGGAAAACAACTCAGTCCTCAATTTAACATTTCTGATAACTACTCTGCTTCACCTAAGCCAGCATTTATCTATGTGATGGAGCGAGCTTTCCATGTCATTTCCCGTCTCAAGATACGTTTATCTAAAGAGTTGTATCCAAACTAGTT
This sequence comes from Halichoerus grypus, assembly GCF_964656455.1. Taxonomy (NCBI): domain Eukaryota; kingdom Metazoa; phylum Chordata; class Mammalia; order Carnivora; family Phocidae; genus Halichoerus; species Halichoerus grypus. The sequence goes on along the minus strand of NC_135720.1, from coordinate 13,968,839 downwards.
TTTGTTTTTTTGTGGGGGGGGAGGGTCAAAGGGGCTGCTTTTTGTGCTGTTTTCAAAAACACCACTTTTATGATTACATTAAAACTACGAGGAATTTGAGAAGTAATCTCTGTGCACTCAGAGGGAATACTCCTAAGAATGTGATTCTGGTCAATACTTTGGGTGGTTAGGTCTGACTCCATCAGTAAATATATCCATGTGTTTCTTTTCTTAGGTGATATATAAAGCTCGCTAAAATGTCACATTATGTTGAGTCTGCAATTCTCTCTTCATGTTGATAATATTTTCATATGTATTTATAAGTATGTAAGTATATGTAAGATTAAATATAGTCACTGCTGTGTCTTCCTTTACCTTTAAAGTAGAGAATCAGATCAGTGTCAGTCCCTCTCCCTGTTCTGGCTCTTGTGCATCTACAGGACACACTTAAAAGCATTATTTGACAGGGTTATTTTATAAGGGCACGCAGACAGCATGGATGCTAGTTTCTGTCCTCAGAAGATTCAGCCAGTTTGATTCCACAGGACATCACAATTTCTTATCCTATGATTCTGGTCTTCTATCAGCTTTCCATTTTCTTCTTTTGACTACGCTTTTTAGAGTGTAGTGGCTTGGAGGAGGAGAGATCTGGACTAGGGTCACAAGGGTCTGGCTTGTCCTGGCCAGGTAGCAGTGAGTAAGTTACTTAACCTCTGCCATTGTCTGTAAAATGGGGAAATGGTATTTACTTCACTCAGTAGTTGTAAGGAAGGAAAGCAAAGCATATTTATTGCTATTATGACTACTAACCTTAGCAGTGTGCCAAGTGAACAGCATTTACTAATCTGTAATCACAATCACAATACTTGTTCTTATTAGTCCTAGACAACTTCTGTCTTCAGGTTTACATGAAGATTTTTCTTCAAAATTTTAAGATGGGTTTTTAAATATAACTGCCAGGGTGATTGATGGACTTGGCAATTGCTAAGGTTCTCATACAAAGAGTTAAAAACCAGGCCTTTGCCATTCATAGTGTGGTCCACGGATCAGCAGCATCGCACCCCCTGGGAGGTTGTTAGAAATGAGGATCTCACACCCCACCTCAGACTTACTGGATTTGATTTTACATTTTAACAAGATTCCCTGATGATCCATATAACCAGTAAGGCCTGAGAAGCACAGGTTCAGGCCACATTAAGTTGTGAACTTGGGGCACTGTGATCGGTGTGTAGAGGAGATATATCCAGGAGTCAGAAAGACACGGTATGTTCTACTTAAACACAAAGTGGGAGGAAAAATCAATTCCAAAGGACTTGTTGAAATACTACCCCTTCAATGCTCATCTCACTTACCATCCCCTCCGTCTTCTACCCATTGGGGCAGAAGTAAGCGCTTCCCTCTCAGTGTTGACCCAGTACTGTGCACCTACCACTCTGAGTTGTAATCTGTGGGCAAGCCTGTTACATTACTGGACTCTGACATCCTAAAGACTCACTCTTCTTCTCCTGGCAGTCTCTGCCAGACCAGCCTACGGGAAGGTACTTAGCAATGCTCGACTGTCTTTGATCTGCAATTTCATACTGTTTTATAGTTTTGCCGTTTGTGAGTTCTTCCTACAGGAGCATGAGCTCTTTGAGGGCAGAGGCTGGGCCATTCATCTTGGTAATTTTGATACACATAAAGGAGTAATTATGTGTCTCAATTAAGCTCCCACTGAGAACTGAAATTTTGTGAGATAGATCAAGTATTCCACTCCACATAGAACCATCTCTCTGTTTTGGTCAGAAGAAAAAAGTTAATTTAAGGAGGAGAAATGTCTCTCATAAACTGTATCCCATTTTTTTCTTCTTAAAATGTTGGTATCTACTACTGTTTGTATACTTTGGAATATAATAAAAGCCAGTATTTAATTTTACACATAAATTTAAAAATCAGTGATTTCAATATTAACATCATCAACATGATAATGGTGAAAAGCACTGTATTTTCCAGGAACTTCATCACGTATGAATAAGCTTGAGAACCAGTGAGCTCAGTCAATGTGTGTTAAAGGAGTGAGATAAGACAAAGAGAAGGTGTCTTTCTAGCATAGGTGAGTAGACAGGTTCCCCAACAGAAGTCAGATTTGCTCAGTTAATATGAAGAGGAAGGTCACTCAATTACTTAGCAGTAGCAGAAAGTCTAAAATACCAATACAGACGAAGTAGAGCTTTAAAAAAAAAATCCACTCTTTACCTGACTTATTCAGGCTTGGCTTTAGTTTAGAATAGAAGCATTAGCTTAGGGTGAACGTTATAGAAATGGGACCAAATCTTTGCCATAAACACTGCATGTTGACAATGAGAATCCTCAGCATGGCCCTGTTACTTTCATTGTGCCATTCTAGAAAATGCCATTGATTAACATGGAATCATCATATGTTAACTTAGAGAAGTAGTAACAGAACTTTCATCTATGTGACATATTCATTTTGGAAATCACTGAATTGCTTTTCAGAGAGCAGACATACTTATTACTGCAATTCATATAAAAAAGATAAGCAAGTTAAGGGGCACCTGGGTGACTCAGTCGGTTGAGCATCTGCCTTGGGCTCAGGTCCTGCTCTCAGGGTCCTGGGATGGAGTCCCATGTGTTGGGCTCCCTGCTCAGCGGGAAGTCCGCTTCTCCCTCTCCCTCTGCCCCTCCCCTCCCTCTGCCCCTCCCCCCAATAAAATCTTTAGAAAAAAGATAAGCAAGTTAACAGAAGGAAAGGCAAAAAAAAAGAGACAAACTGTAAACAGAAAAAAAAATCAGTAGAGAAAACAAGATCACATTTGAAAAGGGTATGCCAGAGACTGTTTCTCCCAATAGTAATTATTCATATAATTATTTAAGATAGTTACACAAACAGGGATAATTGCTATGGAAATTCAATACAGAGCAATGTCTAAATAAACACATTAAATTGGAATAAAGGGATAATACTATGTGGAAGCATCACCAGAAGAGAACAAAACACAAACTATATCCCACTTATGTTTGTGTTTATCATAATATCCCTATATGCAATCCAAATCTTTCTCTACAACCCAAGCCAATGTAGGTTACTTCGGATTCTCTCTTGTACTTCCTAATACTTTCTATATTGAAGAACAACTTAACTCTACCACCTCCTCAGATATATTCAGCATATGAGGTAATATACTATCTATTCTTTCCAAAGCTACATTCCGTATATATTGTCTCACACTAACAGACATCTATAGAAAAAAGAACATTTAAAGATACAATCCAGTAGCCAGGAAACTTTTTCAAAAGCTGGCCTGTGTTCTACTCAAGGTAAAAATTCATTGAAGAGGATTTATGGTCACCTTTCCCTATAGCACATTATTAGGTGTGTTTAATCAAGACAGTTACTTCCCTTCACTCTGCCTTCAACATACGCATGTTCAGCAAACTGGTCCTGTTAGAAAATTCATACCACCTCATCTCAATTTCCTTGTTTTGTTTTTTTAATGAATTCACCAAACTCCAGGAAGTACACAAGTGATGGAATCAATTCAGTCAGCACTCTTCACTCACATGGCAAAACATTTTTACTCATTCCAGGAAGAGTGGGCAGCAGTTACTAGAAAAGCTAAGCATGATGAGGGAATAAAGGCTTTCCCGAAGCCCTTGACAGAGCTATTCCCAACCTCCCACTAAGTACCCTCTGAAATACAGAAAAGAGAAAAGAAGTAAAGTGACAGGTTTTATTTTTTTTTGAGGGGGGAAGGGGGCGCTGGGGAAGCATAATTATTCTCCATCCTCATATATTCACAAAAGAGCACTGGTAATGAGAAGAACTCCATTGGTTTGTTTTTTAGCAAAGAATAACTCTGGGGGAAGAAGTAGATATTAGCAGTAATATCCAGAAAATAATCAGGTAAAATGGACATGGTAGGTATCTAACTGAAAATTTTAGGGTTGTTGTAAAGATATTAAATGATAACTCTATACAAAGAAATATGTGTATATACATATATATGGTACGGTATGCATATATTTATACATGTATGTACATATATACATGTGTATGATATACATGTGGTTTATATGGTATGTGTGCATATGTATGTGTGGAGAGAGAGAGAAACTAAGCACAGTCTTGGGCACATAGTAAGTACTCAATTATCATTAGCTATTCACACTATGATAACACTGTCATAATTCCCACTTCACCTCTGACTCTTTGCCATCCCACTAATCCTCTGGATTAGAAGAGTGACTCGCACACTATTGGTAGTGAAGGACTAGGGTATTTTTTTGTTTTCTTTTGTTCTTTTTAATGTTAATAGAGGTTACTTCTTCTTCCCTCCCTCCTTTCCTCCCTCCCTTCCTTCTTTCTTCCCTCTTTCCTTCCTTCCTATTAAGTAAGCTCTAGGCTCCATGTGGGGCTTGAGCTGACAACCCCAAGATCAAGAGTTGCATGCTCTACCAACTGAGCCAGTCAGATGCCCCTCTTTTGTTTTTTGTTTTTAAATTTCCAATCAGCCATGGAACAATACTTTGGTCAAATACAACAAAAACAAATAATAAAATGGGGAAAATGCAATATAAAGCACCAATTTGTTTTTATTATTAGATTTAATAGACATAAAATTACTCTGTCAAATTTGCTCTAAACATTTCTAAAAGCTTACTCTCGATTTCATTATTTACTTTGCTATGAACCAATAACAAACGTTTTGCAAATCAGCACAGGAATCACATGTGATCACACACTGAGTAGCAATGTTCTAACACTTAATTGTCTGTACCCGATGTCAGAACTAGCATTGTTAGAGAGAATATACTCTATCGCAGTAGTTGAAAATTCGGATTAAAGCTCTATCTCTTACTCTGTGAGCGAGTTACCTAACTATTTTGAGCTCTAGGTCATGCAACTATGAGATCAGGATAATAACATTACCTAATCATTCACCAAAATGTATGAGATTAAATGAAAAGATCCCTGTAATAAGCACAGTGCTGGGCACACGGTGAGCTCTCAATTTCTGGTAATTACACTGATTTGTATGCTTTTGTCCTTTCTCTATGAATGTTTTGAAGAGAAGGGTACTGTCGAATTACTATATGTATCTTCACTATCTAAGGCGGTGCCCCACTGTCATTAACTGCTCAGTTAATGCTGATGGTAATGATTTGTCTTGTAGGAACAGAAATATTAGTATACTTAGGAGAGTGAGAATGTATAAAAAATCCACATGCTCTTGGAAAAAATGCTACTACATTGCTCTATTCCACATAATTCATAAACCATTAAAATACTAAAATATAAAACACACTGCAGGGGCGCCTGGGTGGCTCAGTCGTTAAGCGTCTGCCTTCGGCTCAGGTCATGATCCCAGGATCCTGGGATCGAGTCCCACATCGAGCTCCCTGCTCGGCAGGAAGCCTGCTTCTCCCTCCCCCACTCCCCCTGCTTGTGTTCCCTCTCTCGCTGTGTCTCTCTCTGTCAAATAAATAAATAAAATCTTTAAAAAAAAATAAAATAAAATAAAACACACTGCAGTTATTACAGGCTGCAGCAAAAGTCAGCCTCATGAAGTAGGGCTTCTGACACTGTATTACTGAGTTAGAGAGAAATGGATTATATAATTAAATAGAAGTGGGATACAGATAATTATTTTTAAAAATTTTAAGACTATTTTTTTGAGAGCAGTTGTAGGTTTACAACAGAATTGCGAAGGAGGTACAGAGATTTCCCATACACCCCCCACACATGCATATCTTCCCCACTATCATCATTCACCAGAAGGATGAGCTTACACTGACACATCGTAATCACCTCAAGTCCACTGTTCACCTCAGGGTTCACTCTTAGTGTTTAATATTTCATGGATTTGGACAAATGGGTAATGACACATATCCATCGTTGTAATGCCGTAAGAGAATTTTCATTACCCTAAAACTCCTCTGTGCTTTGCCTATTCATCCCTCCCCTCGCTCCCCAGCCCTGGCAACCACTCATCTTTTCATTGTCCCCATAGTTTTGCCTCTTGCAGAATGTTTTATAGTGCAAACCGTATAGTATGTAGCCATTTCAGATTGGCTTCTTTCACTTAGTGATACGCATTTGAGGTTCCTCCATGTCTTTTCATGGCTTGATAGCTCATTTCTTTTTAGAGCTGAATAATATTCCATTGTCTGGATGTCTCACAGTTTATTTATACATTCATCTACTGAAGGACATCTCAGTTGCTTCCAAGTTTTGACAACTAGGAATAAAGCTACTATAAACATCGTGTGCACGTTTTTATGTCAATATAAGTTTTCAGCTCCTTTGGGTAGATACCAAGGAGTGTGACTGCTGAATCATATGGTAAGAATATGTTTAGTTTTGTCAGAAGCTGCCAAACTGTCTTCCAACGTGGCTGTTCCATTACACTGAACCAGATTTTTTTTTTCTTTGAGCAGTGTTTACATAGGTTCTCATGCAGCCTTCAAAACAAACCTGTGAGGTAGATACTGCCGCTTTATATCTGGGGAAGCTGAAACCAGAGAGATTAGTCCCTGGTATCCAGCTAATACCTAGTATAGGTTTAAACTTAAGCCTGCCTATCTCCAAAGGCTGTGATCCTTCTTTCTTTATTAGTAATTCCTAGGCAATGTGCTCTAGCACAGATTTGTAGGGCAAAGCTCCGATAGGATCCAAGAAGTAATCAGAACCTGATTAACAGCCCTCTTGTAAATCTCTCTGCCAGGCAATGGGCATATCCCAGATGCTCCAGAAAAGCTGGATAGCTCAGTCCATCCATGATGCATGATTTTGTCAATCTCTTGTGATTGTCTACACTTCTGTTTTTTTCCACAGTAACTTGAAATCATCAGAGTTACATTATTTTATTCAGTGAAGAAGCCTATAAAAGTCAGCCTTTATTTAAATACCTGTTGGAAATACTTGTTCCTTATAGAAATAAATTTATAATACTTGGTTTCGATTTCATATGAACTGTGAAATATCTGATATAAAATTAAAAATATAAAGATCGTGATTTGCAATTGAAGGTTTACAAATCTAGAAAATCAATGAACATGCATACATTAAATTCCTATATGTACAGCTCATATCAGTCTAAAGATGGTGTCATGTTTTTCATCTTAATGGTTCATCAGTTTTCATTAAGTTGGTTACAGTGGAAGTTTGTAGGTTGGTTTGCAATAAAAGAGCATCCCCTTCACTGTAAATACATCTCCCGAGGGGCTTCTAAAATATTTCAGAGGGCAACTCGGTAGCTCAGTCGGTTAAGCATCTGCCTTCAGCTCAGGTCATGATCCTGGAGTCCCAGGAGGGAGCCCAGCATCTGGATCCCTGCTCAGCAGGGGAGCCTGCTTCTCCCTCTCGCTCTGCCCCTCCCCCTGCTTGAGCTCTTTCTCTCTCTCGCTCTCTCTCTCAAGTAAATAAAATCTTAAAAATAAATAAAATAAAACATTTCAGAAAACAAGATAAATGTTGTTTCACAACAATTACCGTAAGGAGAGGTATCACTCATCTTCTGTGCAACCATTGATTCTGCTCTACCCTCTCTTCCAGTTCTCTTCCTCTTCAAGCCCTGCCCAGAAGAAGCAGTTCCTGGCTTTTTATCCAAACAGGCTTGTTCCACTTGAGAAAGTGTTATTAGCATCTGCTACTTTTCTAGCCTTATCTTGAGGTGCCACAGGCATGCCTGGGACAGTTTGAGGCTATTCTGTGAAATTTTCAAAGAGGGTTTAGCAGTCAGGATCCCAGGAGTAACTGATGGCACCATCAGGTTTAAAGAGTGTTTAATAATGGGCTGTTTAAAAAGGGTGTGTGTGTGTGGGGGAAAAGTATGGAGATCCCAAGGGACAAGGCAGTATTCTGGAGAACAGGTGATAGGTATAGGTAATGTAAGTGATGTTATGGTTCCTAGTCATGCAGGTACCAGGAGAGAAAAATGGTTATGAGGAGACTGGGACAGAGAGTGTTATGTGGGGAGAGGCCTTCTGACCAAAGCTGTGATCTGAGGTAAATCAAGAGAAGCAGGGAGCTCAGGTGACTGTGCAGGAAGTAATATCCCAAGCATCCCCTCTGCCTTCCCTTTGACCTCCTGCCATGCTCCATATTGGCCAAGCTCTTCAATTTGAGGCCATACTCATCAGTGTCCTGGGACACAGGAGGCTAGAGAAGAGAGGAGAATATTCTAGAGGGACAAATGGTGGCTATCCACCATTGATGGTGCCTCTGTTGGCCCATGTTCATGTGTGTTCTGTGTTCTCACTGACTGATGACAAAATGTACTGAAAGGGGTTCAGTTCAATGATCCTTACTGAATGTTGCTAAGTATGTCATCCAGACCTAAAATGAAGAAATGAAACTCAGACCTATCTCAGTAGGTGAGTTAGAATTCAGATATAGTTTAAGACTATTGAGTGTTTCTTGTCACTCTTGAAATATAAAAAGAAGGAATTTTTTCCCCAACATTTAAAAAAATTCTTTTTTTTTTTTAAAGATTTTATTTATTTGACAGAGAGAGACACAGTGAGAGAGGAAACACAAGCATGGGGAGTGGGAGAGGGAGAAGCAGGCTTCCCGCCGAGCAGGCAGCCCGATGTGGGGCTCGATCCCAGGACCCTGGGATCATGACCTGAGCCAAAGGCAGATGCTTAACGACTGAGCCACCCAGGCGCCCCATTTAAAAAAATTCTTGAGGAGGAAATGAACCTTACGATCCCTAAGAGAAGAGCTATCCCTATTTGTAACACAAATTTATGCAATCTTCCGTTTCCAAAGCTAACGGTGTTTTCTGTGGCTTGTTGAATAACAATTGGCTGTTGGCTATTCATTTACACAGGAGTCTGCACAACCTGAAGTCAGCAGTGGTCTGTTGATCCCAAGTCAGTGTTTCTGAGTTTTAACAGGCAGACAAAATCGATTCCAGCTGAGTAGTATTCCTCCTAATAATCCATGCCCTTCATTTTGTTTGGCTCTGCATCCCTTGTTTTAACTAGTCACATAAAATAGGTTATATAGAACGTTACTCATTCTCAACAGCTTCCTCACTACCAAAGTCCCTGTCAAAGCATAATGGATGTCAGAAATATTTGGAACTCTCCAGTTAACATATTGAAATGACTATGGAGTAAAATGAAAAAAAAAAAAAGGTGCTTCCTTAATTCTGTAATTGGCAGGAAAAGGCTGCCTTCCCAGTTACCAGGTGTATAGATGTTACAAACAGGATACAGTTTATTAGAAACTCTTCCTTAGCCTTAGTAAATTGGTTGTTGTCTGCAATCTATAGTCTCACCATTAATTGGGTTGGTGATATTTTAAAAAGGATTTTTGTATGTACAGCAGCCCACCGTTGGTATCCAAAATAGACTATTTATTGGTTGATTGATTGCTTGACTTTCATATGGAAACCTCAGTTTGGGAAAGGAACTAAAATCTATTCTTTGAGTTTTCCTTTTGAAGTACACTATTAAGAGGGAAGAAGCTTGAGGTGGCAGGGGCCATCACCCATTCTTGTGTCAGTGCAATTCAGCATGAAACCATGAGCTGTTCTGCCCTGGGTGCTGATCAGAATAGAGAGCAAAACTGGTCGGATTACGTCAACAACATGAATTTACAAAATGGTGAATAAGTAACAATATAAATAAATCAATTCATACATTTTATTATGTGTTGTATTTAAAATTATTCGCATAGTTCAAGAAAACAAAAAAAATTTACATAGTTCAAGTTAGGTAACATAGCTTTAAATAAACCAAAAATAATTTGATTTCTTGTTTTGCAATATTCCATTCTTCTTTGTCATTCATAGGCAAACCTAGTTCAATATTCATACTACTATTTATAGACCAAAAACAATGGAAATTTAGTACAGAATAAAAGTGAAAAGGGTTCTTTTAAGTGGTGCTATAAGAAATGAATAGTTATTTAGAAAGAGATAATGTTCATTGAATCTTCCAACTATATACCAGAATATACTCTAAATATATTCCAGACATAGATGCAAACATTGAAAAATATACAAATATTACAAGACAATATGGGTGAATTCCTTTATAATCTGGGAGAAGGGAAAAACTTGCAAACCATGATCAAATTTTAGAAAAAATAAAAGACTTTGCATGGCAAGAAACAAAACAAAAATAACACTACCATAAGTATAATCAGCAGACAAATGCTAAACTGGAAGAATTTTTTAAAAAAATTTATAGCTTAGAGGGTTAATTTTCATAGGAAGAAGCAACTACAACAATGGGATATGTAGAGTACAAATACTGAGAGGTGTGAAGACTATCAGAGAGTATTTGTTTGGTCTGGGCCTGGTTACAATTTGCCGATCTAAAGAGCTCTTTTAAACAGAAGACCAAAAACCTAATAAAAAGTGGACAAAGATATATATAGATGGTTCACTAGAAACAAGTATATAATTACACTTTAACGTAAGAAAACATAAATAAATGCAAATTATATTACATTGATATACCACTATTCAAATATCAGGTTTATGAATCAAAAGCTTGACAACATATCCTGTCAGAAAAGCTGTAAAGAGTGAATTTCCATATGCTGTTAGAGGGAAAACAAAATGGTTCAACCATTATGGAGGGAAATTTGGCAATATCTAACAAAAGTACATATGTATTTGCCCTTTGATCTAGCCAAGCTCACTTCCAAGAATCTACCATGAAGATACATCTCTGTAAATATGAAATCGCACATGCACATTGTTATACATTAAAACATAATTTGCAGTAATAAAAGATTGGAAATGACCAAAATGTCCCTGAATGTGGGGGTTAGCTAACTGAAATCAATTCAAGTCAACGAAGAAAGAGAGAAGACAAATTGCCAATATCAAGAATGAAAAAAGGGATATCATGACAGATCCTATAGATATTAAAAGAGTAAGGGAATTCTATCAACAACTTTATGCCAATGATGGACGGCTTAGATCAAATGGACTAATTCCTTGAAAGACATAAGAATAAGAAACAGAAAATCTAAATGTTCCTGTAATTATGAAAGCAGAGAACTCATAACTTTAAAACTTCCCCCCAGTTTGTTTCTCAGAGTCCACAGTCTCTGAGGGTTCTAGATGGGAGGGGGGTGGGGGGATGGGTTAGCCTGGTGATGGGTATTAAAGAGGGCACGTATTGAATGGATCACTGGGTGTTATACACAAACAATGAATCATGGAACACTACATCAAAAACTACTGTATGGTGATTAACATAATAAAATTTAAAAAATTAAAAAATAAATAAAATTTCCCCCCAAAATAAGGTCCAAATAGTTGCTTAATCCACTCACATATTTAAAGAAGAAATTTTGTTTTCGGACTTTGTTCTGGCAGGCTAGTAAGCTACTTGCAGATAGGCATAATCCACTGAAGGCCCCTTTGCAAGCTTTGCTAGTGGGTCTAGAATAACCATGACTCCAAACGCAATTCAGATCTCCTACTAAGGCCTGACCCCACCAGGGTCCCCACTAGATGCGCCAGCTGATTACTGTGGACTATCCATCTACTCTGGCTGGTTGGAGTTTGAGTGGCCTCCTGCCTAACTAAGCCCTGGGAGTTGTTCCTTGCTATTCTTGCCTCTTTCTTTGCTTGATTTTGTGGAATTTTACCTTATGCATTCATGGCCTAGTACCCAGCAAAAACTCAGGAAGACCCTAAGCAGATTTCTGCAGTTTTTTATCTGAAAAATTCCCTCCTCTCTAGACTCTTCCCTACAAATTCCAGTCTCCACCTCCTCCAAGGTAAGACTGTATCTCTAATTAAATGTTTTATCTGAATTCCGATGGTGAGGAAACATTTTGTCTTATTTACAATGAATCAATGAATATCTCATGAAGCTAAGAAAGCTAGTTTTCTTCATCAGTTTTTAGATAGATTAAAAAGTAGTTATTATAGCTTTCATCACAGATTTTTAAAAAATATCTTTTTTAAAATGCTGAAACAGGTGAAGGCCAGTGGCATAGTCAGATTTATGAGAGACAAACATCTTCTAGTTTCTTTTAATTTTTAACTAATGGATCATTCCTACAGGCAAGCTTGCAGAAGAAAAAGCTGGTAGAGTGGTGAGTCTGTTTTTATGGAAATAAGGTCATTAGTACTAATCTTTGATGGACACAACTCATTAATTCTTGGACAATACTGATGAGAGAGGGCAGAAGGAGAAACTAACAAGAAACAAAACCAGTAAATATTACTCCAGGGCTAGATCTTGGAATTGAAATGTAAGAACTGCTACAACATAAATTAAATTTAAACCCAAAGAGCCACATTTTAACAAAGAAAAACATAAAGATTTTTAAGCTAAAATTGTCAGGTCAGAAGTTAAAACTGCTTGAATTTGTTAATGCTGCAAACTGCCAAATGGCATGCTTTTCTCGAGGAGACAATGTTAGTTTTACCATATCAAAAACTGTAATATAGCTTTCAGATTAAGTGGTTATTTTTATTTTTTTTAAAGATTTTATTTATTTGACAGAGAGAGACAGCGAGAGAGGGAACACAAGCAGGGGGAGTGGGAGAGGGAGAAGCCGGCTTCCCGCTGAGCAGGGAGCCCGATGCAGGGCTCGATCCCAGGACCCTGGGATCATGACCTGAGCCGAAGGCAGACGCTTCACCCACTGAAGCACCCAGGCGCCCTAAGAGGTTATTTTTAAAGACACATGCACACACATGCAAATACTGAAAATATCATTGCAAACCTCATTATCATAAAATAGGAACGTTGATAGTATTGATGTAGAACATTCAGGCATGATGTATGATCTTGGGTTGTGAGAATGTAGTGATGAATAACTCACTGGAATTTAGATGAATGACTGATTTGTTTATTTATAAGAGGGTAGAGATGGCCACATTGCAGAGAATTGGTCTTCTGGCATGTAAGGCGGTAGAAGGGTTTGGCTATTCAAGGATGGGAGTAGCAGAGGTTGTCATCCAGCCTGGAGCTTTATCAACGCTGAACAGAAGTAGCAATGGTATTTTCTCTACAAATGTCCCAGTTGGGCCTTGCTCCTGAACATTTAGCTATAGAGCTTCTCACTGGCCCTCTTAGAAATCTGTGAGCTACTAAAAAGCCCTTAGCAAATTTGTTTTCTGTTTTATTGTAGTGTGGATTCTGTATCTGATAGACACTGAGATCAAGATAACTGATTGGATTTAAGTACACGGGGGTCAATGACAATCAGAAAATGGTTATATATATGGTCTAGGGCATCAGACTGATTAGAAGGGGTGAGGTACAAAGGTGAGGCAAGGCAAGGGAGACAAGATTCAACATCTCTTTCAAAGTTTGGTTGTGAAGGGGAGAGGAATGGTAGAGAACAGCTCGAAAAGGATGTAAAGGGAGTAAATGTTTTACTTTTAAAGATGGAAGTGATTTAAGGTTTCTGAGAAGACTAGAAGGTAATATAAAGGACAGGTGGAGGCTGCCTTAGCTTAGCTAGAAGCTGTGCCTCTTTTAATGTAATAGAAGGTTACACAGGTACTGTCCACTGAACAGCTTCTTTGAAACCAGAGTGACTGGAAATATACAAGTATTTGCTCTGGAAGAGCCTTACTTGGTACAGGAAGAAGGAACACAGAAATGCCACAGGATATTCCAAGTAGTGAAAACAGAGCAGGAATATAGAAAAAGAGTCAAAATTGTAGGTGTATTACATTTAACTGAATACCTTTGTATGCCACTCCTTCACTTATATCGGTGAAGAATGTAATCATGTTATAAAAATTTAGGTAACAGAGAAAGAAAAATGTCAATGCATAGTCCTCAGAGTTTCACAATGCTTTTAAGATTGTGTTTTTTGAAAGGTATGCTCAGTCTTCTTTGTGTATGTATTTTTACATAGTTGAAATACAGTGTCTCTGCAGATGGTATAGGGCATACTATTTGTTTCACTTATCATAATCATGTTTCCATCTCACACAGGATTCACAGGCATCTGTTAATAGTATAATTTTTTAATTGCCATAATTTACCTAGCCTTTTCTCTACACCTAAACTCAATCATTGCATCAATTTGAATTACAGGTCTGCAAAGGAGCTCAGGGATTATCAGTGCCACATCCTTCGTACAGAGGAGAAAACCAAGATGCAAAACAGCTGAGTAAATCTCATCAGGGTCATATAGCAGATGAGCAGCAAGGTCAAGACCAGACCCTGAGGCCATGACATGGACAGCAGGCTAGCAGAACTGATTGGAACTATAATCCTCTAGCTCAGTGCTTCTCAAAATTCTAGTCTAAAATGAGTATTACTGGTCCACACTGAGATCAGGGGTTTGCAAAAGAATAAGGAAAACAGTGCACTGCTTTATATTCTGTGACTGATCAGTAGCGATCAGCTCACATACCAGCATCAGTCCACAGAATATGCTTTGAGTAGTACAGCTCTAATTGAAAGAAAAATCACTCACAAAATGTCTGGTTGTCTCTGTAGCTATCAATGGCATTAGTAAATAATATGTTGGATTTCATAGCCACATTTATTCATTATTCTTACATTTTCTTCCTTAACAAAATCAAATATGTGCCCAAGACATTGACCTTTTGAAAAAAAAAGCACACACACCCAGTCTGCAAGTATGAGTATAATACGTTTACTGTGCAGGTTTACATGATTTTATTTAGAGGGATTCACATACGAAGATGGAGTGTAAAGGAGATGGGATGTCCTGTTAGCCTGATCAATTGTACTGTCTGATAATTCAGCAGAGTTCTTGAGATCCATGTTCTCCTGTCTTGGTCTAAGAGAAACAACCTTCAACCCCTGAAGGATAATTACATCCCTGCTAACTCACAGCCTTTAGTTATTCCTGACCACTACACTAAAATAAGTGTTTCAAGAATTCTTTTATGGATTGAACCACAAAATGCACCATGACAATTGTATCCTGTTGCTCCCTACCCCCACTCCCCAAAAGGAGAAAATGACTATATATATATGACAGCATGATGCCATGATTCATCATATTCAATGAGAATTGATTTTCAGAACTAATGACAAATTTGGATATAGTACTTTTATAAATATATTCTATAATTCACAGGCTATCTGAAAGTTAATTCTAAGCATGAGAAAAATTACCATTGGATCACCAGGGTAAAATAGAACACCGGGGGTCATTGATTTCATTTCTCACTTTATAAAATCAGCTAGCACATCAATTATACTGAAATTATGAATCCCGTTTTTAAAGATCTCTGGAGGAAGAAGCGATGCCACATTCACTGTGATGGATAACATATTTATAGCTGCCCTGAAGGAAATGCAAACTCCTACAATGTCCCTTCCAGGATAGTTTAAAATGCTCAAGCATTATTATTACCATGGTTAATGCCAGCAGGCAACATTCTAAACACACTAAATATATTACATCATTTAATTGAGACGTAGGCACTATTACTTAGGTGGTAGGTAGGTTTCTAGAGGAAGAAAAGTCTACCAATGTCGAAGACACTGAATCTTTAAAAAGTAATTGAGGAAGTGCAACCAAAATATTCTTAGTACATGAAAGTAACAAAGAAGTAACAGAACTCTGAGAGTAAAATTAGTGAGAATTCAAATATAAAGGTGTTTGTCATTTGCAAGAATCACCCCCCGATATTTTTGTAACTGCTGGGATAAAGTGGTTTAGGAGACACGATACAAATGCAATTGTATTTTAAGACTGAAATCTAAGCTACTGAATTGTATTCTGTGAGGAAAACTGTGATAACAGAAGAGAGATGATCTCTTCACACAGCAGACACAGATTTGGAAGGCAAAACCAGCTCAGCTCAAGGCCATGTATCACTGGACAGACTGACTCATTTTAACCATTTGTACCACAGTGAAAACACTGATCAACCTACATTGTGAAGATACAGGTTACTCATTCTATCTCTTGCTTGGATTCGGTGTTCAAGCAATCTTCTCATTTTGACTTAGTTTTCACATAATTAATGCTATAGGGAAAGAATGCCAGCAGTAATATTTCTTAATATGAATTAATAAACTGGCAATGTGATTTATACATTTTGTGTCTTGTGATCTGGTAATAAAAGTTAGTTCATTAGATTACCTTTGGATATTGAATTAAGTGCATTTTCCTCCATTCTTAAAAAAAAAAAAGTTTTGTGTGTGTCTTTTACAAAAGTTGAAGATGTTTATTGCGGAAAATTTAGGAAACACAGATATTCACAATGATGAAAAATATTCTATAACCTAGAAACAACTCTTAACTATGTGTGTGTGTGTGTCCACACACACACACAGCCTCTAGTCTTCCACAATGCAAACATTTGCACATACTATTCAGCTGCAAACACATGCTGCCTTTCAAAGAAAAGGAAAGATGTCTCAGATGCAGAGCTGAGAAGCATGGGGAATTAGTCCTAGCCCTTGAGATCTAATCAAGAACTTCCAACATTTTCCCAGCTTCCCCAACATTTTCCCAGCTTCCCTAACATTTTCCAGAATTTCTATGGAACAGTAATTTTTTTGAGTTTCCCATCCCCCCTCCCCACTTTTGAAGAGAAATGTCTATAGTGGTTCTCCTTTGCCCGTCCCACCATTGGATGTTGGAGGTCTCTTCATCTTACAGATGGAGTGCTCAGTGAGCTCTTATTAAGGAACTATGCCTAAGCAGACCTGGATCTGATTTAGAGGAGAGTCTGAGGTTTGAGCTAATGATGTAATGGGAGGGCACTTTTGAGAACCTGAAATGCTCCCAATGATCCCTGCCTCCCTGTAGTCACACAAATGTGTGTAATCCTCTCTTTTGGACTATGGGTTGGACTTACTGACTCACTGTTAAGGAATAAGGCAAAAGTGATGAGATGTCACTTCTGAGATTAGGTTATAAAAAGACTGTGGCTTGTCTTGGCCCCTCTCTCTCATCCCTCACTCTGACATTTTGTGGCAGAGCCCATGTGGTAAGGAACTGATGTGTCCAGCCAACAGCCAGAGAGGACTAGAAGACTTCTGCCAACACCCATATGACTGAGTTTGGAAGATTTGTCCCCAGCTGAGCCTTGAGATGACTGAAGCCCCAGGTGACACTCTCTTTGCAGCCTCGTGAGACAATTTATGTCAGAAGCACTCAGATAAACTGTGCCCAGATTCCTGACCCAGAGAAACTGTGAGATAATATTTGTTGGTTTCACTACTTACCAAGTTTTGGGGTGACAAGTTTTATATAACAGTGAATAACTAGTACAGATGCCGAGTACAGTATAAAACTGAACCCATGTTTTATTATTTTCCTTAAACATTTCATATGCATTAAACCTGACCTATTATCCTTGTTACAAATAAATGTATTTTTTATTTCCGATGTCTAATTGTTTCCTTTTTAGAACTTTATTTTTATTTTGAGGTATTTTATGTTTTACCTGAACTCTGAGGACATCATTATTCTTATTTTAAAGTTTTTATTTTGTTTTCTCAGATATTAGGCCCTCAATTTGTTGGCATTATTGCATTTCTTTCATGATATTTGTCTTTCTTGGTCTTCCTTGGTGGTCCACTCATCTTGGTATGTGAGATTCCCATCTGTTTGCCCATCTGCAGGTACTTCTGTTGACTGTGGGGTGCAGAGTGTGCCATGCTGGGGGTAAGGTGCATGCAGGTAGCTTATCTTTGGAGTATGTGGTTTACCCATTTATATTTCAGATTACAAGCCATCTGGGATAGTACCATGTCTTTTTAAGCCATATTTGCTGCTTTAGCCTGGGGTAAACACTGCAGCTGCCCAGATTATTATAAGGGGAAAAAGAATGAGTAACAATTCAGCTGGTCCACATGCAGTTCCAATTGCTCATCTAATGATTTTCCCAGAAACACATCCTACCCTATGTATTTTGACTATGTGTTTGCAGAAGCTCTAAAACTGTTCTCACCTATAAGAGAGTTTTGTCAAACATTTTTTGGACTATGGTTTCCTCTTGTCTTGTTTCTTTCAGGAATGCCTCAAAATCAAAGATTCAGCCAATGGTACTCTCTTTTTTCCTCCTTCATTATTACTATGGATGTATCATAAAACACTTATTTATATTTATATATACATATATTTCTTTCTTAAGGGATTTGGGCAAGCAGAAATAGATGTATGTGCTCATCTTGCCAACTGAATCCAATTAGTAAAAACATTTATACTCTTGAAATTAGAATTCTAAAAAATGTTTCAACTAGAAACAAAGTCCATTTTTAATAAAACTGAAAACCGTGGTTCTAAACTAACTGTAATGTTGGTGATTAAGTGGTTGAAAGGAACAGTTTGGAAGTGGTCCAGTCATTTGGTGAATGCTGCTTCTGCCATCAACACATTAAAGAGGCATGGCACTTTTGTGTAAAAAAAGTGATATTAAGAAAATTTGGGTAGATGTATACAAAAAAGTGTGATTCTAAAATTGATACAGAAGATTACACCATCTTTTTTTCAAGGCAATTACCCACACTGATGATCTGTTTAAACTTGGTTTTTCTTTCACTATTTACTCATTTTACAGTCTGCTAAAGAAAAAAAATCTCCTAGTATTTTATACATGTAATATAAATATATATATATAAAATTTATAATTACATAATTTTATAATTTTTGTATCATTCTGGTTAAAATATCTAGGCCTAGTCTATTAAATGTGTAATGAAACCTTTCTTCCAGGTAAAAGATAAAGTGTTAATAAATCTTTTCCAGACATCAACATATAGTCCACATAATCTTTTTTTTTTTTTAAAGATTTTATTTATTTATTTGAGAGAGAGAATGAGATAGAGAGAGCATGAGAGGGGGGAGGGTCAGAGGGAGAAGCAGACTCCCTGCTGAACAGGGAGCCCGATGCGGGACTCGATCCCGGGACTCCAGGATCATGACCTGAGCCGAAGGCAGTCGCTTAACCAACTGAGCCACCCAGGCGCCCAGTCCACATAATCTTTAACAGAGGATTCTCTTGGCAGGACCATCTTACTGTTGACCTACTTTTCTTTGATTAACTTAAGGACTGAACAGTATACGAAGCTTTCAGAATAATCAAATTTTCCTTTTCACAAATGTTATTTGTTCTACAGTGTTAGGGAAATCAATTTAGATAAAAGAAATATTATCAATTTATGAAAAAGGAAATATTGGGATGTGGATAACTTCATTATTAAGGGTCTTCTACAATAGATGGAGGTAAAAGTATACATTTCACCCCCTAGTTGCTAATGCCTACAATAACACCACTTAACAACAATCAATACAATAATAAATACAAGATTTACACAAGGATAAACATATTTAGGAAGACTAAATAATTTAAACATTTTTAAGTATTTTAAAGAAATTTTAGTATTTATAGTTACTTAATTCTATAGGCCAGAAAGTTACATGGAATAATAAGTTTGGTTTATACAAAGCATGAATCTAGAATAGATTCCTACTAATTAAGCTCATTAGAAAATGATATTCATATGTTGAGGCTGCCTAGGAATATAATTGTGTAAAAGCACAACTGATTGTAAAAATGTCTTCCATTGGTGTATTGAGATACTGAATTTCACTCTTGAAAAATGTGGTTATTTTGGAGAACTGTCTCATAATTTTGTCAAGTGTAAACCCTTGAGTATTTTTAAGGAAATACCATCATTAATGGTTGTTGAACTAATGTTCCCAGAGGTATGGGTATGCTTTATGCAAAGATACAACACTTAAAATCCATAATTTAAGCATAAAGATCCTAGTACAAATACTTGAGTTCAAAATACTGTTTTCATTGAATAATATTCTGTAAACTTGGGGGAATTAAAAAAATGAATATCAATTTTCAATCAGTATTTGGCAAAACACATATTTAGATCAAACCATGAGCTTCTTACATGAAAAAAGAAAGAGTGCATTAGGGAAACTAATGGAAATATGATGTCTAGATTCGGCTGGAAACATCCTAAGACAGATGTTTACTACTACAAGAAAACTTAATGTAAGCCAGTTATTTAAGAAAATCATTAAAAAATTTTCAAAACATTACTGTTTTGTATTCTTTTCTTTTAAAAAATTTAGACATAGGGCGCCTGGGTGGCTCAGTTTGTTAAGCAACTGCCTTCGGCTCAGGTCATGATCCTGGAGTCCTGGGATCGAGTCCCGCATCGGGCTCCCTGCTCAGCGGGGAGTCTGCTTCTCCCTCTGACCCTCCCCCCTCTCATGCTCTATCTCATTCTCTCTCTCAAATAAATAAAATCTTAAAAAAGAAATTTAGACATAATTCATCTTTTAACCCATCTAGAGAAGCGCTATGTTAGAATCTTACAAGGTATGTCCACTTTGGATAAGTCTTCTTTGCCTGAAGAAAATGCTGTTTTGTTGATCTATCTAAATACTAAGGTGCATGGGGTGCCTGGGTGGCTCAGTTGGTTAAGTGTCCATCTCTTGATTTTTGGCTCAGGTTACGATCTCAAGGATCATGAGATCAGCCCTGTTATGGACTCTGTGCTGAGCCTGGAGCCTGCTTAAGAGTCTCTCTTCCTCTGCCCCTCCCCCACCACATGTGTGTGTGTGTGTGTGTGTGTGTGTGTGTGTGTGCGCGCGCACGCGTGCTCTCTCTCTCTCTCTCTCTCTCCCCTCTCTAAAAAATAAATACTGAGGTGCAACTTTAACTTCATGATTTTCATAGCAGCAGTTGAAGACTTAGGTCTTCGCTTCTTTAAGACAGTCAAAAGTGTTCTTGCTGTTTGGTTTCTGATGCTAAAGCTTTATCAATATGTTTTATTATTATTATTATTATGTTATGTTAATCACCATACATTACATCATTAGTTTTTGATGTAGTGTTCCATGATTCATTGTTTGCGTATAACACCCAGTGCTCCATGCAGAACGTGCCCTCTTTAATACCCATCACCAGGCTAACCCATCACCCCATCCCTCCCCTCTAGAACCCTGTTTGTTTCTCAGAGTCCATAGTCTCTCATGGTTTGTCTCCCCCTTTGATTCCCCCCCTTCATTTTTCCATTCCTGCTATCAATATGTTTTATTAAGATCTCTCTAAGAATCCACAGTATTTTGGTATTAGTATTCTAAAAATTAATATCCATTAATTTGGTTGTTTTGTCATAGAGTGTTTCTTGTCTTCACCCACCTCCAGCTCCATCCGTATTCACTCTGCCTTTTGAATAAAGAATGTACAATTCTACATGGCTTGGAGCAGAATGGGCTTGGGAATCACAAAACTAAAGCGACACAGTCCACTTTAAAAAAATACCTCCAAGCTACAAAGTCAAGTGAGACTTGGAAATGCTAGAGGTCAGAACATTGCTCACAAATTATCCCAGTACAATTTAGCTTATGAATGTTTTGGAATTATACAAACAGCATCTGATGACTCACATAACTTGTACCTTAAATGTGTTTTGCTGTCGTGCATTCCTTTTAGTCCAAGTACCCCCTGAGGAACAAAGTGTTACAGAAGCAGTTATGGTTTCAATTTCCTTCTATGATTTGCTTTCATTTGGAAACCAGTAAAAGGGGGGACATGGACTGACTAACTCCTGACATTATCAGGAGCTTCAGAATACTAAATTTTCACTCTCCTATAGGAGAAAGAGAGTCCTACCAAAGACTATGGATAACTTGAGGAAACCAAGAAATATGAAGATGTTACTTAGGAAATGTTATCATCAACAGTAATTAATTAGTCTTACAACCAGGTACTATGCACTTGAAACATTTTTTTAATTAAAAAAATACTGCACGTGTGGTGTCTCCTTTGATTCCAGATTTTAGGTTGGTATTGTTCTTGTTTTTTTTTTTTTTTTTTAAGATCCCATTTATTCATTTGACAGAGCGAGACACAGCGAGAGAAGGAACACAAGCAGGGGTAGTGGGAGAGGGAGAAGCAGGCTTCCTGCCAAGCAGGGAGCCTGATGCAGGACTTGATCCCAGGACGCTGGGATCATGACCCGAGCCGAAGGCAGACGCTTAACGACTGAGCCACCCAGGCGCCCCTAGGTTGGTGTTGTTCAACACGGATATTTTTCATGGTACGTTCCTGCTATCTACAGGCAGATGAACTCCATTTTAGACTATTAGGGTAATCTGACCTGATTCTTTCTGTATCCCTGAAACTCACTCTTCTCCAGGGTTGTCTTTTCACTGGTAACTAATATGGTGACCATTTTTTAAGGCAATGATGCACATGTGATTTTAGCATTGGTTTGCTTCATCTTTCTTTGTTCCACAAGGAGAAAGTTCACTTTATCTTCCATAAACCCCATAACTACCATGCAAGGGACCCAACTCCTGATTATGACCATTCCTTGCCTTTCTTCAAGGATGAGGAATAAACAAGGGGACAAGTGGTGGGGATACTGCAACACATCTGGGTAAGATAATTAAAGGGTAGGATAAACGGTACATATACTTTACAGAGTGCACAGAGATAGGGAGAACAGAGAGAGGCCCAGAAGGGCATTACTCAACACAATCTTGGTTTAGTAGATAAGGGGATAAATATACAATAAATTTCCATTTAGCTTCCTGGAGAGAAACTCAAAGTGATCTAGCAAAAGGGTCACTGGTCTTGTAGCCAGAAGACTTGGGCTTCAGCCCTGGGTAACCTTTAACAAGTCAGTTAAATTCATTGAGCCTCTTTCTCTATCTGTGAAATAGGGATAAAGTCCTCTAATACCTACAGGGTTGTCCTCAAGCCCAAATACTGGAGTGTGTATGAAAGTGTAGTATATACATATGATTATGCTCTATCTAGTATCATCAAGGGATGAGGTTTTCTGTATGTAGTCTTCTACACTCTGTTACACACATCCATGATCCAAGGTAGGATGACTATAATATTCAAGTGATACGCATTTAAAATTGGTGACTAGAGGAAAAAAATCCCCTTTATTTGAGAACAAGTGCTAGTCCTCTGCTTTTCTCCATCTAATTTCTATGTTTTCATCATGACACTTACTCTGAACATCAAATACAGAAAATTCAGAGCACTGAACAACTTTAGGAAGTCTGGTTCTGTGTCACTAGGAAATAGATGAGCTTCCACTGAGTAATTTTAATTCATTTTTTAAAGATTTTATTTATTTATTTGAGAGAGAGAGAGTGCACAGAGGGAGAGTAAAAGGGAGAAGCAGGCTTCCTGCTGAGCAGAGAGCCTGATGTGGGGCTTGATCCCAGGACCCTGAAATCATGACCTGAGCCCAAGGCAGGCGCTTAACTGACTGAGCCACCCAGGCGCCCCAGTAATTTTATTATTTTTTTTTTTAGGGGGAGTGGGAGAGGGAGAAGCAGGCTTCCCGCTGAGCAGGGAGCCTGATGCGGGGCTCAATCCCAGGACCCTGAGATCACGACCTGAGCCGAAGGCAGACGCCCAACGACTGAGCCACCCAGGTGCCCCAGTAATTTTATTTTTATTTTTTTTATTTTTTATTTTTTTAGGGGGAGTAATTTTAATTCTTTATCGGTTTGTTTCTCTTGTAGTTCTTTGAGATGTTTTCAATGTATCAATAAATTGAAAATTGCACAAGCAATCAATGGGAGAAGGGCAAAAGTCTCAAAATAATTTTCCAGCCCCCTTTCTTTCTTTTCCCCTTCTCATCCATCCCCAGGCATATATTTTCAGTGCAGGGGGTTTTATACCTTCTTCCAAATAGAATATCCGTTTTGTTGTCAGTTAAATCTCCATAAAACATTGAGTCAGGATGTTCAATTTAAAAAAGTTTTTAATCTTTTTTATAATTACCACATTCAGGGGCACATGGGTAGCTCAGTTGGTTAAACATCCGATTCTTGGTTTCAGCTCAGGTCATGATCTCAGAGTCATGAGATCTAGCCCCACAACGGACTCTGCACTCCGTGAGGAGTCTGCTTGTCTCTCTTCCTTCCCCTCTACTCTTCCCCACCCCCACCCCCAACCATGTGCACATGCACGTTCTCTCTCTCTCAAATAAATAAATAAATCTTTTAAAAAAATAACCACAGGGGTGCCTGGGTGCCTCAGTCGTTAAGCATCTGCCTTTGGCTCAGGTCTTGATCCCAGAGTCCTGGGATCAAGCCCCGCGTCGGGCTCGCTGCTCAGCGGGGAGCCTGCTTCTCCCTCTCCTACACCCCCTGCTTGTGTTCCCTCTCTTGCTGTGTCTCTGTCAAATAAATAAATAAAATCTTTAAAAATATTACTACAGTCAACAGGTAGTTTTTATAGTTACCACATTCAAATATAATGTTGTGGCCAACATAATCTTCATAAATTAAATAAGATAAACATTTATCTCAAAAAAACAATTTTAATAATAATGCAAAATCTCAGGCATGTCCATTAAGAGTTTAATATTTGTTTTGTATGTTTTTGTGGGAATTTCTGAGTCATTATATATTTCTAGAATATGCATATCATTTTTATTAATCCATCATGGATATGCTATTTATTTTTGTGTATGGATTCCTGTGTTTGCATTAATATGCCTGTCATGGGGTGTGAAAATAATGAGATAAATAGCCTGATTTTTGATTAAACTATCACTGAAGATCTAAGCAGAGAGCTGGGATCAATTATTCAATAAATATATTGAGTTAATGATGCCAGTGTTGAAATCAGAGCACCATGCTCTTAAATTCTTTTCAATGGAGTTGTGGCAAAATTTTGGTAAAATATCACTGACCAACTCTTATTTCTCATTAGCACTTTTTTCCAGCGTAAAAGACTTTGAGGTGACTATCGTAACTTTTTTTTCCTAAAATTTTATTGTGGTAAAATATACAAACATAAAATTTACCATCTAAACCATTTTTAGGGGTACAGTTTAGTGGTATTAAATACATTCAGAATGTGCTACCCTCACCACCATCCACCTGTAGAACTATTTCTGCCTTGTAAACCCATTATATAGTAACTCCCCATTCTTCCCTCCCCGCCCCAGCCTGTGACAACCACTATCGTATTTTCTGTCTCCGTGATTCTGGCTACCAGTAATCTTATTTTTTTTGAGGAAAAAATTCATATAATTTGGGGAAAATACAAATTTAAGTGACTTATTCTCTGAGGGCACATACACAATATTTTTGAAATTCAGTTTTGTTCAGCTGCTGGCAAATAATTCAAAGATTCTGAGTAGCAGAGAGAGAATCATTATGTTCCATAATGAGTACTTTGATATTAAAGAGAGTCTATTAAAAGTGATTTAAGGGTGTACATCTTGGCCACCATGTGATAGATATCTTAAAAAAAATCAAAACAGAAGCAGCAAAAAGAATACAACATGAATAAAACAGGAGAAACATTTTTGAAGTAGTATTGTTATGTTCATGATTTTAAATATTTCTACTTTGTGTTCTGGTAAAATGCTGCAATTTGATAAATTATTTTGAAATTGCATACCAGATGTATTTACTCTAGGAAAATCTATCCATTTAATAATTGAATCTGTAGTACAGCAGGGTTTTGAATTATATATGCTATTCTATAGAGATTCAGAATTCAAAATTTCTAAAACTACTCCAAATGATTCTCAAATAAGTATTTTAAGAGGAAGGATCTCAAATTGGTTACCAGAATGCCATTTCTCCAATTTTTGGCAGATTATGAAAAAATGATCTAATTATATATTATTCATATTGGCTGAATCGTAAAAGGGATGCATAATTCTCCATATGGGAAGGCACTTGATTTATTTAGAGTCTATAAGAAATATTTGTAGCTTGATTTGCAAATAAGTACAAATAATACTTAGGATCCAAACTGTTTTCAGCTCGGAAAATCTGAATATATCAGCTTTCCAGTTCTTGAAAACACAGAGTTTGTCTTATAATATAGTCATCCAACTAACACTCGTTAGGCATCTTCTATGTCCTGGATGAATGCTAAGTCCAAGAAATGTAAGGGAAAAGTAAGACAGAGTCTTCAGGCGGGTAACAGTGTTGTGGGAAGAAAGACACAAGTAGAGGATTCATAATGCCACAATATATGGGCTTTGACAGAGGTATGAACAAACTGTTACTGGAATCCAGAGGAGAGGGCTGGAGTGGCTTCCCAAAGTAGTGCCATTTCAGTTGGGTGTTAAGAATGAGGGAAGTGGGGGGGCACCTGGGTGGCTCAGTTGGTTAAGCATCTGACTCTTGGTTTGGGCTCAGGTCATGATCTCAGGGTCCTGGAATCAAACCCAGTGTTGGCTCGGCGCTCAGCACAGAGTCTGCTTGTCCCTCTCCCTCTGCTCGTCCCTCTCCCTCTGCTACTCTCCCTGCCCTCTCTCTCTCTGTCTCATAAATAAATACAATTTTAAAAAAAGAAAAGAATGAGAGAAGAGGGCTAACAGGCCTGCCAGGTAGGAGAGACGTCATATGCGAAGGCATAGGGTAGGAAAGGACATAAAGGGTTGGGGGAAAATGCATTCAATGAGTCTGAAGACAGGCTCTGACACTTACTTGCTGTGTAATATAGAAATGTTACTTAGCCTCTCTGGGCTGTTTCCTCATTTGAAAAAAAAAAAAAAGGAATGATAAGAAGACTTAACCTCACTACCTTATTGTGAGGATTTTGTGATGCACGTAAAAAGGCCTGGCAAAGTGTTTGCTCTGCACTTAAACGCTCAGTAAGCAAGAGCAACTGCAAAACTGAGATCATGGGTGTCAAGCTGGGTTCAGTTCCTTATCACAGTAAGTCAACCACTTCTTCTCACTGGGTTTCTCCTGCCTTTTCCCTAACAGGAGGAGGATCAAACTAGATGACAATCTCGTCTCTTTCAGCTTACAGATGATTCTATTACAGCTCTACAGCCATTGTGGCCATTGCCACGTAAATAATAGTTCCCATTAACCTCCAAAATATAGGGTGTTTTGTTTGTCTAGAGGGAAAATGTCCCATTACAAAATTTGAGCTGTCGAACTTGATGGACAAAAGGGTCAGAGCACTGGCCTTCATGTCTTTAGGTTGAATGCTTCATTTAAAACTGAAAGTCTCTTTCATGTTTATCTCAGATGAACTTTTCTTGAAGGGTTTTAGGAAGATGGTAGAAAGCATGTGAAAAACATGGCCAAAGGTAGAGACTGGCCTTCTTTATCACAGGGCCTCTTCCTCTAAAAATAACATTGGTGATAGCAGAACCATCCAGAACCTCTTTGTTTTGTGGCTGTTTCAACTCAGTGTCTCGTTGGATTGTAACTTAAGAATGAAGTGTAATAGCTTAATGGGCACTTTGACTTATTTGTTCCTTGACAAATAATGGAAAAAGCAGTGAACTAGTCAGCTATTATGTGTAGCTCTTGATAAAATATGTGCTGTTACTGCATGAGAAAATGGTCAAATATTTCTTAAGAACGAAAGCAAAGAAAAATGACCTGTGGGTTTAAACATTCATTACATTCATTTCTTCTTCTTTTAATCCAACACTTATTGAACAACTATTATGTGCCCAACAGCGTTTAGACAATAGCAATCTGGAGACAAACTTTTACAAAAGTTTTCACATCCAGGAGTGAGAGGACATCAAGGGGATGAAGGACAATTCATTAATGGAGTTTAAGTCCCTGTGTGGTCAAAGGATTGCTGAAGTCTGGGAATAAAAGTTTAAGTACTAAGAGATACTAGACATGATTGCTAGATATTTTAATTTACCTAATGTATTCTTTATAATCCTGACGGGTAAATACTCTCCACTTTACAAGCACTTGAATTAAGATTTGAACCTAGTCTGATAGACTTCAAAGTTCACACCCACTCTACTGCTACATATTCTATTAGTGACCATATTATATGCTATTGATTTAAAAGTGATGGCAGACATCTTTTCTATCTACAGCAGAATCCCTTCATAAAAGAAAAATAGAGGCTGGTAGGAGTGGCCTTAGGGCCCCCTGGGTGACTATGTTAGGTGGTTATGAAGTGGGACCTACCAGCAAGATACCAGATTCAATGCCTGACATCCCACCAGACGCCATGACCTGTCTTTGTACCTTCAAAGGCATTTTGCTCCTTCACAGCCTTCTATTAAGGGAAGTGATAAGCCTTATCACCTCGCTCCTTCCATAAGTCCTAACAGCAGATACCAGATGATGCTGGGAGAGTCAGATGGGACACCAGTAGGGAGGAGAGGAAATGCAGCCTGCCAGAGACATAGTCTGTCGCTGATTTTTTCCCTAGGGGTCAAACTGGCAAAACTCACACATCTTTCAAGTTAAGTAAAACCATGAATATAATAACGTGTATATGTATACAAACATATGCGAACATGCAGAAAGACTAGTTCTAGAGTTGTTATGGTCCCAAAAATATGATATGGACTAAGAAGGAGTAGAATAATTCGTTGTACTAGAACTTTCTTTTTGGATATAAATTTCTAGTCTTTCCCAAAGAAAAACAATGTTTCTAAGTTCCATACTGAAGTCGTATCCGCACCACTCTGTAACCTCTTTCCATTTTTATTTTGGATTGAAGCATACCCAAATGGAAGCTAACGTTATTTTTTAATGTTCAGATCAAAGGGAAAAAATAATCAAAGAATTAGTTAGCATAGGCTCACGAGTTCGAGGAATTTCTTCCACGTCCATCTGGTTAATCAGTTCTTCAGAGAAGGGAAAACAGGCCTTGCAACTGGATGAACGGAATCACGTGTTCCTTAGTCTAAGAAACGCAGCTACGGAATGTAATAGGTGTATGCTGCGGTCAGACTTTGTCCAGAAGCCATCAGGCAGATAATGAAAACCGGCAGGACCGATGACTATCTGAGTTTTCTTAAAATTCTCCGGGGATCGTTCATTGACTTTTGTGGGCCTATCTCACTCCCTCACAGACAATGTCATAGACAGTGGTGGTCACTCAGGGTCCCCTCAGGCCCCCTGTGCATGGGGAGGAATCTAATCACAGTCGCCAAATGAGGGCTAGCCTATGTGGATGGATCCAAAAATGTTTATTTGTCTGAATATTGCTTTCTTTCAAATGCTAATAAGGGCTAAGCCCAAAACATTTTCGTGCCCTTATCAACTAAAGGAACAGTACAATGCAAACATTAGGCATTCTATTTTCATTGTGTATGGGTCTTGCTTTATGCATTCTATCTTAAAATATTTCTTTTTGGCCACAGCCCTGATACTCCATGGCTGGCACTTGGTGGAACCTCAGCCATAATTGTCGAAGGAATAAAATGAACTATGCAATGAGCCTTCTCCCTGCAAATCATTATGGAAGTATACATCCATCTCAGAATGCTTATAGTCCAGTGAGCAAAGAGCATGGCTAATGTGTATAGAATTTCTTGCAGTCATACACATAGTCCTCGTCATTTACTCTTCTCCAATTCTGTTAACTAAAAACCAGGGCACTACAACAAACCACAAAACATACAGGGGGATGCAGCATTTGAGTAATGGCCTACTGTTGATTATAACACTGCATTGGTAGTTTCTGTGTAACAGGAGAGGGTTTTAGGACTAATGGGCTGAAATATGCCATTTCTTTACGATGACATCTTTAGTAGTAATCACGTTTTTATTCCCTTTGTGTGTATATTTTATTTAAAATAGCCAGAAAATATTACCACCCGTTGACGGAGGGCATGGCAGGAGAGTTCTATTTCCATGCCTTCCTGCAGAAGGCAGGGTGGAGAAGGGCTGCCCTGTCTGGTGGTTTCTGCCACAGCCCACTGGCTCCTCCAGGCCAGCAGAACCACGTGTCCTCTCAAGTGCGGCTACTACCCTCTTCTCCTAGCAACCGTATTCTGTTAAAGTACGGTTGCTGAGGTTGCCAGGATATTCTTCTATTCTTGTTCTCCATGACCAAACCAAAGGGAAGAGAAAGCATAAACCAAACTCGAGGTGGAGATACAGGGAGAGGGACCCAGAAAAACAAAGGGCCCTCCTCTTATTATGAGGAACTAAGCTGAGCAAATTACCTTCTTGTTAATACGTTAGATAAATATATGGTTTCTTTTCTTTTGTGTAAAATCAGAAGAAGAAATAACAAATTTTAAAGACAACCTGCAAAATAATGGCTATTAAACATTTTAAGATAAAAATTCACTTCTTTGTCATTATTCACTGAAAGCCACTTTTTCCCCATAAGGGAGAGAGACAAATATTTTAAAATTGTCAGAGTGACCTCAAAGAGTCTAAACTATAATTACCATCCTGTTTAACATATAAAAGTTTTGAAGTAGATGCCACATTTCACTGAACATAAGATATCACTGATTGTAAAGTCCAAGTACATACTGAGTTCTGAAAATATTAAAATATGAAAAAAAAACCCACCTGTATATAGAATTGTTGAAACATGGTATATTACTTCACTTGGTATTTCAATCAATTCCGAGATAAAACATCTTTATTTAAGGAAAGGAGGTAAAGTTCCTCAGAATCATACAGCTAATAAGCGGTAGAGACAGACATCAAATCTACATCCGTTTGACTGTTCATTATGCCATGTTGCCTCTTTGGTTCTTCGTACAGATAATAAATAAAAATAGTTATCAACCAACATGTTTGCTTGTTGAAGTATCTGTCATACTCCTGGTAATTCACTAGGTATCATTAGCCCTGTTTTATAAATGAGAAAAACCAGACCCAGAAAGATGGAATGTCTCACTCAAGGTCACATAATTGGTAAGTGGCAGAGCCAAGAGTGAAACCCAAGATAAATGACTCTTAAGCCAGAACATGTTTGACTAAGATCAGACATTAACCAACTACCGGACCTGAAATTAGTTCATGGACATAAAGATTATTCAAAGAGAAATATCCAAGAAGAGCTGTTGCACATGTCAGATGGATTCACTGATTTATTCAACAAATATTCATTGAATGGCTACTTTGAGCCAGGCTCTGTTTTAGTACCTGGAATACAGAAATGAGTAAAAGACATAAAAATCACACAGGACTTCTAAGTGCTATAGAGAGAAGCAAGGTGGAAGGTAGCAAGGGAGAGGGAACTTGCAATTTTAAATAGTAGTCAAGGAAGTTGTCCCTGAAAAGGTGACATCTGAACAAAGATAATGGAGATAAGGAAGTGAGCCACATGGATATCTGTGGGAAACTCATTCCAGGCAGGAGGAACAAAGGGCTTGAGTTAGGAATGTTCTGGCCCATTGCACGAACAGCCAAGAAGCTGTGTGGCTGGGGCACAGTAGCAGTGGGGGAGTGGAGGTGATGACTTCAGAGGGCTATGGAGGACAGGAGATAGAGAGGAGGCCGCGGACATATCACATAGGGCCTGCAGAGCATTTTAAGGACTCTGGGTTCTACTCAGAGCCAAATGATAACCTTAGGCAGAGAAGCCTCAAGGAATTTGAAATCTGGTCAACTTCAATGAATCTGTCTGAGGCATCCCAAGTATGTCTACTTCATCAGCCCAATTTAATCTTGGGTTACTTGGCAAACAGATGTCACTCTATATCTACCTTATATTATAAAGCATTGCCTATTCTAGAGGGTGTTGACAGGTAAGATTCCAGCTTTATGGACAGCTAATAAATATTTATTAGACACCTATTATCTATGCTGGGCATTTTAAAAAAAGCTCTCCTCACCTCTGCCACCCCAACCCCAACAAAAATTAGTCCCCACTTTCTTCTTTTTTTTTAAAGATTTATTTATTTATTTATTTGACAGAGAGAGAGAGAGAGAGAGAGAGAGAGAGAGAGAGAGATAAGGAGAGCAGGAACAGAAGCAGGGGGAGTGGGAGAGGGAGAAGCAGGCCTCCTGCCGAGCAGGGAGCCCGATGCGGGGCTCGATCCCAGGACCCTGGGATCATGACCTGAGCCAAAGGCAGACACTTAACAACTGAGCCACCCAGGCAGCCCTAGTCCCCACTTTCAATAAGCTTATAACTTAGCTGTGAGTTCAAAAAAGTCTGTACCAAGTGTTCACTTGTGGAAGAGCAAGCATGGAATTAGGCCAGGGGTAGCCAGAGACAGTTTTATTGAAAGCAATATGTAAGGTGAGGTTTTCTAAGTGGATAAAGGCAGGCAAAACATTTCATCTAGAGGTAACAGCATGAGCAAAAACTAGGAGGCTTATAATAGCATGGCCTATTTTTTAAGGATCCATTCATTCATCGATCCATCCACCCATTCATTCATTCAGTGTGACTGGGGCATAAGGTGCCCGAGAAGTAACAGCAACTGGAGAAAATCAGGCAGGGAGGAATCATGGAGAGGGCCATGCAGAATATTTAGACTTTATCTGGAGGGGATGGGGCGGCACGGCATGCTTTCTGAGTGTAGAGCAGCAACAGAAGTCATACGTTGGCCATTCCAGCACCCGCGGCGAAACAGGCGGAATGACGTGAGAACATAGGCAGGGGCTACTGCGGTAGCGCGGGCAGGATGGTGGTGGCGAATGCGGGGAACAGACATGGAGAAACGGGACAGATGTAAGACGTGCTCAAGAGGTAAATAAAGCCCAGGTTAGGGACAGATTAGTTAGGAGCAGGGTGTGGGTGAGAGGGGGTTCAAGGTCAACTCCCGGGGGTCCAGCATGAGTGACTGAGTAGATGCCACCCTCTCCCGAGAATACGGTAATGAAAAGGGTTTGCTCCTGGTGGAGACAACAACAGAAGGCTCACTGTTGTGATGCAGGCAGTTTCAGTGGAGGGACAGGTCCCTCTGAGGTGGCCAGAGAAGGATTCATGAAGAAGGTCTCAGGACGTTAGCTTAGACCTTAAAAGATGGTCAGGATTTAGAAAAGGTAAGGGAAACATGTAGAGCATTCCAGACAGAAGAACGTCCAAGGAAAGGCATGGAAGTGGCAGCAGAGAAACTATTTTCTGCAGATTAAGTATATCGGTCTTTGCGAGTAGGAAGAGCGGGAGAAGAAAAGGGAGGAACAGGTTGGTCCTCAAATGACCTGGAGTCTGCTTCTAAAATCTTCCTTTTGGGGGAGAGGATTTACTACTGAGTGAGGTATGGTGGTCCACTGTGGATCAGCAATCCTAGATGATGAATGGAAGCCACCAGAAACATCCTGGTGATACTGATGGTGATCCCACTTAAATATCACAATTCTTTGTCATGCTAGGATTCACAAGATCACTGAGCCCCTTTGCAGCTAGAGCTAGAACTTGGCCCTCCTGAATCCCATGTCAAGATTAAATGGACATTCTGGCAGTTCAGTATGCATAGCCACGGACGCCCTGTTTTCTCCCAACACCTAATTTGTCAAAAACAAATTTAACACTTCATTTGAGCTGATTTCATTTCACCATGAAGCCTTTAATTGTTCTTGGAAGTTAAACTAAATAAATTCTACGATGAATTTTTCATACTATTTGTATAAAACAATTACAAAATAAGCCTCTTAAAGTCTATACTATCTTTTCTGTCATCAGGCACAGGGATAATCAAATTTTAATTCCACCCAAACAACACATCACTTTAAAAAATATTTTAAAGTCCCAGCTGTAAAAAATATCACTTGCTCTGTTTAGCCTTAAATTATTGCAAGTGGTGGCGGAATACTCGTAATGTCTTCTCAAGTCCATTATTGAAACACAAATAAAATAGCAACCAGAGCGTAGCTACCCTTACTTATTTTTTCCAGGAACATATTCAGATGTCTTTCCTTCATTTCCCCTTGGCAACAATCAAATCCGTAACAGCTCTTGATAATTCATCATTTCTTGCTTCAGTGCCATCCTTGAAAACAAAGCCATCCTGTGATTCTGTATGTGTCATTACGAACTGAGACAAATCACAGGTAAAAGGGGTGCTCGGATTGCCCCAAACCAGTTCTTCCAGGAAATATTGCTTCTCTTATAATATAATTGGAAACTGTGAGTACATGTCAGTTACAGGGCAATTTCCTAAACACACGTCCGAAGGGGAAAAAAAAAGTACCACATCCTTCCTTGCAATTTTAAGCTGCCTCTGCCTCTTCTCTTTTACAACTTTATTCATTTTTATTCATTTCACTCCCATGCTGGCTCTGCACATTATACAACTTCCATACATGATTTTTCCAAGAGCTTAGACACAATAAAACTGCATTCCTATCTTACCGTCTAAATATGCATTTCAGGGACTTATTCCTTTGGTTTTCTACCTCTGTTAAATGTGATCTACATTTTCTGATGTACTTCAGAATTCTTCTACTTCAGTTAATTATGCTCTAAATTCTCTGAAATGTACCTCAGAGCATAGCATACTAGGAAGCAAGTTTGGCAGGTCAATGCAAGAAACAACTAAGGGATGAACATAAAACAGGCAGCTTCTTCCTGGGAAAAACCTGGAGGGAAGTCAGATTTGTAGCCTAAGAAAAATGAGCTCACTTCTCCCCCTTGTGCCCAAAACTTTGAATGCTATCAGCCATATATTTCCCTGAATGAGAGAAGGTAGGAGAATACAGTCTCCTTCCTCTGACCTCGCGTTCCAGTATTTTCTGACTTGCAATTAATACATTTGTAGTAGTACAACATACTGGTTTGAAATGAACTGATATCAAGTCAGGTCAATTTTTAAAAGAATTAAGGTCTAGAAAATTCCCATTCCATTCCAGTCTGATATAGCTACCGTGTCTTTGGTACACCCCCATTTAGCATCACTTATTTACACCTAATATAGGAGTGAAAGAACATATATATAAAGAACATATACATATATAAGGAATATATATATGTCTGTGTGTGTGTATATATATATATATATATATATAGAGAGAGAGAGAGAGAGAGAGAGAGAGAGAGAATATACATATACATTTTTTTGATAGTCCTGCTTTGTAAGGATCCCAAGTGCTTTACATATGATTCCCTCTGGAGTCTATTAAAAAAAAAATCAAAGATCAAACATGTATGGCTCATGGAGGCAGGCATTTTTGTGTGCTTTGTTCTCTAATAAATTTGAATCTCCCAGAACAGTGTCTGAACATAGTAAATGCTCAATAAGTATTGAATGGAGCACTGGGTGTTATATGCAAACAATGAATCATGGAACACTACATCAAAAACTAATAATGTAATGTATGGTGATTAACATAACAAAATAAAAAAGTGTTAAAAAAAAAAAGAGAAACTTTACTGGATGAGTGATGTACAAAAATTCTCCCTCTCAATCATTCATGATCCAATTTACTTACAACTTTTTCCCCAAATCACTTATTCTTCATTCCCAGATTATTCCTATAAAAGCCAAATGCAGTGCAGTATTAAAAACAAACAACAACAAAATATCACAGATTATGAATATAGCTTCTGCTTTGTAGTTTGAGAGGTTTGCAGTTAAACACTGATTTCTTCCTTTCATTGTTATTATCCGAGCTTCAGTTTCCTGTTTATTCCACTACTTTTGAATGACAGGTCACTGTTCTGTCTTCAAACGGGAGAATGAGCATGTATGAAAATCTACCTTATTTCATTTTGCATTCAAAAGACTGCCTTCCCAACGAATTTGTGAGGTATTTTTCTTTTTAACACTAATTTCTATTTTCTAAACTTGCATTCTTACTCAGTTGACACTATGATAATTTACTTTTGCTCATTACACAAAGGCAACACTTTCTAGATCGGACATCCCCATGTGGAATGATTTAACGAATTATAATTAGGAAAGTCTCTGCTTACTTGTTTGTTTTAACAACCAAACATTTCATCAATTGACTAATACCGTTAATATTATGATTAAAATTTCTCATTCAGCATACAAGGAAAACTAGATTGAGAATGTTTTATTCTATCTTCTAAGCTGCTTCTTGTCGTTTTGGATGCCTCCAGTAAAGCCATTAGAGAAAACCCAATTTGTAATAGTTGTCCCACAACATCTTTCTTCCAGCCATGAGTTAAAATGTTAGTGATTAGGAGATGAGGGAAAAAAGAACCCATTATTTCTGTGGACTCAGATAGTTTCAAGGTGCCTTTTGAGCTTATTATGCTCCATGGTTCTAAAATCCCTTGCCTGCCCATAACCTTGGGGAAATTCCACTACCCTGGCACCGCTAACTGCCCTGGACTCTGGAGGTAAAGCTCAAAATAGGGCTAAATAATCAAAATTTCTTCCAGGCACCAGGCCTGACCTTGAATGAATGAATGAATGAATGAATAATATTATATATTTATTTTGATACAGAAACATTTTAAATTTTTCAAGAATGAATAAAACGAGTGCTCTGGATAAGTCTACGGCATTTTCCCCAAAACTTCTCCATTGATAATTTTGCTTCTCACTGCCAACAAACTTCGTCCTCTCTACACCCAAAATAAATGTTTAAAAAAGGTCTTCCTTGGCTCTGCTCCCCACCTGAGGCTGCTGTTAGCCCTCCTCCACTTAGTCCTCTCCTTAGTTCTTTCAAAAAATTCATCTCTATTGCTCCCCTCCCTTTCCGGTTCCAGTCTCTCAAGAGCTGCTTCCTAGTTCCTCATTACTAAGGGTCTTCCCTCACCTGGCACCTCTGCTTTTCTCTTTGTATGTCAGTGACTTGATTTACATTTTAGGCAACTTTGATGCATTCTTTTCTGCTACGCACACCATGCATTCCTTACCCACATGTGCTCACACACACATATAACACAATAGGGGTTTTACTGTTAGCTGTCAGGAGGGATCCTAAAAGGAATCGTACCTCATAGCTAATTACTCTTAGAAAGAGTCTTGCCACATTATTTATGCTAAAATAGCATAAGATAGTTTTGAAAGATACTCTTCAAAATGTAAATGGGTAATATTAAATAATCTTATCCAAAGAGAGAGAAAAGGGAATTTGCCACAATGTAGGGCCCTTTGTGCTCTTCCCACTTAGACTCCGCCCCTTAGAAACCTGATCAACGAATATTCATGAACTTACCAGTCCTGTTAGTGCCATGGCTCCTTGTGAGTAGAAAGGAAAATGTAAAAAAAAAGAAAAGAAAAGAAAAGAAAGGAAAATGTACAGAGAATCTGTGCTCTTCTTTTAAACCTCAGTGTTCTTAAGATTCCCAGTAAAAAATACGTCATTATTATAATCATCATTCTCTTCTCAGCTACCATTTTAGGGTCAACTTACCATTCCCAGCACTACCTCCATTTAGAGACCACATCAATGCTGAACTGAGCTCTTCCCCATCCACAAAACATTCATCCCCTCCCCGTACTGCGCACCTATTCTGTTCTTGGCATTGCTCAGTGTACTAGTGTACATTCAGCCATATGGGCTGAAGGAGACTGATCATAATTTAAGAGAGCAGTAAATGCTACGAATTCATCAAAGCAGATTACTGTTAGAGAGGAACAACATGAGGCAGAGAGTCCAGAAAAGGTCTCTTTGAAGAAGTGACACCTGAACTGAAACTTGAATGAGGAGAAGGATCGGGGAGAGTTTTTTAGGCAGAGGGAGTGGCAAACACAGAGGACAGGGAGGTTGTAAGGTGCTCAGTGCCCTCCCTCCCTCGTGTTCCCCGAACTACTCTGCTTTCTCCCTTCTAGGAGAAATAATGCTGTCCTAAATGCTGATTTTTCAGACTCAGGAGTATTCAGATGCCCAGCTAGTCTTTCACAGACTTAATGCCACATACTTGACCTTCAAGGGTTTAAAAAAGAAACAGCAACTCAAATCAAGTCTGCATCTTCAGGCAGAAACATTGTCTAATATGTCACTTTTCCTTATTTAAGAATCAATGGGATATACCCTTCATGGAATTTAGTGCCAGGAAATAAAACTTCTTCTGGAAAACTGTTTTCTTTCATTGCACAATGAGTTATAGGTAACCTGTCCTGCAACCCTTTCATTTTGGTTGCTGGAACTTCCGAGGTAAAACCTAGTGCTCCTGTTACAATAACAGCCCTGTCCATGTTTTATGGTATGTCCACCCTCTCCCCCCATTTCTTTTTGTGGCCTCTTATCTCTATTTTGTTTCACTTTCATTGCCCTGTGTGAAAGTGCTTTTATTTAAGCTGCCTCAGACCTTTTGGAAATAGATGATGTATAAATCATTAATCACAAGTGCCTTCTGGACAATCACAAGCAACTTCCTCATTGCAAAATCCCATGTGCTGCCTCGGTCCTAGTCTTACCCTCTCTGCCACATGACATAACTCAGCTGCTCTTCCTTCATAAACCTGTCTCCCTTTTCCAATCTTTTGGGGAAGATTACTATAAATATAAATAAAGTTGGTTAAAAGCAACTCCACTTCCTTGGTTTCACGGCATACTACAGTGTCTTCTTTCTCCTTTTAACACATTTTTTTTTCATTCTGACCATCTTCTGTATGAGTGTGTGTGTGCATGCACGTGTGTGTATGTGTGTGTGCGTGCGTGCACACGTGTATTTTAGTTTCCTTCTTTTCCCTCATGCCCATTCAATGCAGATATACTTTAGGATTCTATTCCAAGCTTTCCCTGCTCTCTACACTTTTATTCTTGGCAATCACCTACTACTGTCACTTTTAAGTAAAAGATTTTCGAACTGTACTTCTAGCCCCAGCGTCTCTCCTGAGTTCACATTCCAAATTCCTTGGAACCATTTGAACCTCAGAGTCAGAATGAAGTCCTGCAGTTCTTTTACCCGCCCAATCCTTAAATCTCCTCTGTAACATCTTTGCCAAATGTGTGTCCACCAGGCATTTGATAGCAAACTTACTCCCTTTCAAAGCAGCCCATCTAACTAGCCAGTTTTGACCGTTAAAAAGTTATTTCCAATAGGATGGCAAAATCCATTTCTATGACACATGCCCCCCAGTTCTAACGCTATTTTTTAAAAAGATTTATTTATTTATTTGAGGGCAGGAGGAGGGGCAGAGAGACAGAATCTCAAGCAGACTCCCTGCTGAGCATGGAGCCCAAAGCAGGTCTCAGTCTCAGGTTCCTGAGATCATGACCTGAGCTGAAATCAAGAGCCAGATGCTTAATCGACTGAGCCACCCAGGCGCCCCTAATGCTGTTCTTAAGAGTAACATTAAGAGCTAAGATGCACTGAATACCAAACGTGTGCCAGGACCTCCGCACACATTCTCTCTCTACAACTCTGCCACGTGGTTTTATTATTCCCATTATATCACTGGGGCAATTTTTAATTAATCTAATTATTCCCATGACTCTTCTCCAAATGGTGAAATACACATATTCTCTAAGGGGAACCGCTCTATTCCAGGTTCAGAAAGTACAGATTCGTCCAATCACTTCTTACATGAACTACCGGATTTTGTTAATTTTACCATCTGTATTGCAAACCTCCAACCACGGTGTCCGGAAGGAAAGAAATTCAAAATAATAACGTTCCAGCTGTGGTTTGAATATGCAGAACTGTCCCCAGCTTCACTCTAGACACCGTGTGTCTCTGCGGACACAGCCCAAGAGCAGACCTATCGCTTCCTACACAATCAACTAGGCTTTTAACTCTGATGGGTACATCAAACTACTTCTTCAAGTAAACTCAGCTTATTTCCTCCCTACCCTCTTCATCGGGTTGTTTTCACATCTCAGTGGCACCTGTATTACCCAGACACACAGGCTCAAATCCTCCAGCTCGGCTTCGAGGTGCCTTTCACATCTTCTAAATCTCACTGGTGACCAAGTCCTGAGGCTCGGAGTTGAACATGTTCTCAAAATGTCACCTTCCCACTGCCGTGGATTGGGCCTTTCTCTGTTTCCCAGTCCGGGCTTGGCTTCTCTCACCTGGACAGCTAAAATCCTGTTGCTGCTCCCCTCCAGCTCCCCACCATGGCCCAGACCTGATGAAGACAGTTCTTAACCCGCACCCCCTCCTTGAACAGCACTGTGGTGCTCTGAGCCTGGCTGGCTTCTCACACGCATCTCAATGCTCATCAGTACCTGCCTTCTTTCTGGCCTTACCATCTTGTGATTCCTTGCAAGTATTATATACTTCTGGATAACTGTGCCACAGAGTATTTTTCGAATGCTCCTAGTTCTGCACCTTTATTTACATTGTCTTTAAGCCCAGAAGGCCTTTGTTTGCCTGTCTGCCTGTCAAAATTCTCTTTCAATAACTTGAGAAAAATGTCACAACCTCTGTGAAACTTTTGCCAGGTCCTGGGTCTGGCCATCAAAAATTAATCTAAAGTACCTGAGTTCTCGCAGCACTTTGTTTCTCTCCTAGAATAGAAGAGCAAGAGCAATTTACATACATATTTCTTTCTTCAACTGGTCTTTAGGCCCTTACATCTTAAATATGGCTTATTTAATTTTACTATTTCCAGCTACAGAGCAGGGCTCTAATTAGTTGCATTAATTACAAGAAAGGAGCCAGGAAACAAAAAAGGTGAAACTGACGACAAGCTAAACCTGAAGAAAACTTGGCAATCTAATGCAAATACTTGGAAAATCAGACGCACACAGGCCGTATTTTTAGGCGCACCAAAAGATCACTTTCTCTGTTATTTCTGCCTCCCTCTGATTTCATTTTTCAAATTGTGGACTCTACCCTCAAACACATGAACTCTTTCTTCTTCCCTGAGATCTAACCAGGCTAGAACTCCCAGGGCTAGGGGTCAGAGGTCAGCACACTAAATGCCAAAGTTGATTTTGGTTGTAACCAGTAGCATCACTGAGTAACTACATTCGGTGATCCTACTAAGCCATAAATCCACATTCCCTTAAAAATAATCTCAATGACAATGAGCAGATAATCTTCTCCAAGCACACTTGTCACTCCTCCCCACCCCTAACTGAAATCTTAATAAATAGTTTCCCCATTAAGCCACTGCACTGCCCACTGCTCAATAAAACAAATCTTAGCATGTGCATTTATTCGTTGCAGGTATTTTAAATCAAAATGTAAAAGTCTCTTTATATCATGAAAATAAAATGGATTTTATATAAGATGGACTTTGGAATAGTTACATTTAAAAAGAAAAAATTGGAGCAGATTTTTTTTTTTTTTTTTAAAGATTTTATTTATTTGACAGAGAGAGACACAGCGAGAGAGGGAACACAAGCAGAGGGAGTGGGAGAGGGAGAAGCAGGCTTCCCGCCGAGCAGGGAGCCCGATGCAGGGCTCGATCCCAGGACCCTAGGATCATGACCTGAGCCGAAGGCAGACGCTTAACGACTGAGCCACCCAGGCGCCCCCGGAGCAGATTTTTAATAGATGTGAGTGAATGTTGGTATTACCCACAAATATTTTTAACTATTCAACAAAACCTATGTCAGGTCAAGAAAAGTGCTTCACATTTTTTGCTTCCTGGAATTAACATTTATTCAATGAAATTCTACATCATAAAACACCACTTGCATTACTCAGATGTTCAGTCAATGAAATTACTGAATTAATGAAAAAAAATTACCTTCTTAAGATTAGGTCACACAAATTCATGAAATTGGAAGTGGTTACATAATAGCGCAGAATTATGTAATAATATATTGAATGATATACTTGAAGATATGAGTTTTTAGCTAATGGTCTTGTTTTCTGAGCCCAGTCTTCCTTCTACTTGACTTTCCTTCTCATCTCATTGGTTCTTCTCCTTGTACTCTAACTTATGCATCTTTTCCTCCTAAACACTTGGCACCAGGTCTGTTTCTCTCTCTCAACCAATGAACAAAAAGGGGAAATGCACACATACACTCAGACACTGACACATAAAATTACCTTTTCAAAATATTAAACTTTGAAGACTATATCAGTGAATAAGGATTCTCTATCTCTTGGTTTTTAGCATTAAAAATGATAAATAAATATATCCTTCCACTAAATCCAGCATTTATATAAATATGGGTGGGTCATTAGGCATTGGATTTACTAAAGATAATTTAGTCTAAAATATTTCTTCAACAGCAAAAACAGATTACTGGACATGAGCAGGGTAAGAAAACACAGGCTCTGATAGCATAATCAAAATGGCCAATATTATTTACTCGTAAACTAACAGAGATACGAAAATCAAGCCAGTTTATTCCTGACTACCAAAAGAGAATAAAACAGCTGGGTTGTTTTATTTTCTTTTCCTGATAGAT
The DNA here is from genome assembly GCF_964656455.1 of Halichoerus grypus. Lineage (NCBI taxonomy): Eukaryota > Metazoa > Chordata > Mammalia > Carnivora > Phocidae > Halichoerus > Halichoerus grypus. Next base: position 13,927,027 of record NC_135720.1, on the reverse strand, counting down.
TTAATATTTGAGTTCTTGATGTGTTTTAAATTTCAGGCAAAAATTATGTAACTATCCTAAAAATTATATAAAATAACAAACACCTATTTTCTGTAAAATGTTAGATATACAAAAAGAATTGCTACTCCTTTCTTTTCAATTTATCTGTTTAGAAATAATACTTATATTACCAATCATACTACTACTACTAAAAAGAGATCAAAGGTAAGTCAAATGTCAAGTTTCACCCACACAGTAGGTGAAGATACTACTCCAATTCACAATGGAATATTTAATACTCTAATTTACATTAGAGTATTTAATACTCCAAAATACAACATTCAGTTAGTCGTAAGTAAGTTATCTAGGTCACTGTACTGCTTTAAAGCATGTCTATGCCTTAGTGCCCCCCATAAAAGATACTGGTTTTTCCTTTGTTTTTATGTAAGTCTTTTTTCTTTTTTTAAAGATTTTATTTATTTATTTGACAGAGAGAGAGAGATCACAAGTAGGCAGACAGGCAGGCAGAGGGAGAGGGAGAAGCAGGCTCTCTGCTGAGCACAGAGCCCGATGTGGGGCTCGATCCCAGGACCCTGGGATCATGACCTGAGCCGAAGGCAGATGCTTAACCATCTGAGCCACCCAGGCATCCCTATGTAAGTCTTGATCATACTAAACTCACAGGGCACAGGAAAATGCTGCATAGTATGGTAGTGCTGAGTAGAAATAAACTGAGAAAGAAATAGGTTCAAATCTCAAATTATCACATATGGTTACTTATTAACAGCCCAGTTAAAGGCTTAATGACAAGCAAGTTAAATTTAGTGGCTGAAATGAGGGTGTAGCTTACCTTCAAGTTAATTCATTCATAATGTCAATGTCTTTCATTACTACATATAGGTAAATTAACTATCTATTCACGTTTTTCTAGGGAGGATTTGAAGTCTTTACCCTGATATTATAAGTGATATCAAATCTTCCTAGATCAAGATACATTTAGTTGCTAGCTTAAGAGATTACCCTAATGATTTCAACAAGTAGGTACTGAAGATGGTTTTCTTTCTCCAAAATCAAATGTAATCTGAAAAGAGTATTCTGGATTTCTGGTCAATTTACTACATTACAAAAAGATTATTATCAAAGAAGGAACTACAACAGTGTCAGGAGAAAATTTTATATTTTTATTACACAGGAAATGTGAATCCTAAGGAAGGTGGGGATATCACTCCCTCTGATTCCCTTTGCTCACCCCTCCCCCAACATTTTAATATACTTTAAAAAATATTTTAATGATCATCCAGGGTAATTTTTAAGTGAGGGGGGAAAAGGGCACAGTACAGATGTATACAGACATGTTCTTTAATGAGGGAGAAACTGGAGTTGGGGTGGATTCACAAAGAGCATTAAGCCTCCAGTCTTTCGTTGTCTGGATGTGGAGGTGGTTGTTAAATCATCCACCAGTGAGAGCCACTTCCTGCTTTCCCTTCCCCTTATCTGAGTCTCTGCTTCATTGCTTTCATTTGGAGGAGAGAAGTCTACACTCTGAGGTCAATCAGCCTAAAACTGCTGAATCCTAAGGAGATCCTTACTCATTAAGGATTACTCATTATGATTTGTAAACAGAATGATCAGTGCTCATTAGATAGAAGCAAAATAATAAATTGAAGAATTTATTGTGAAGTCCTTGCAGAAAGGGGCCATGTTTAATCAATTTTTGCATTAAAAAATCTTATCACAGAGGCCAGCACGTAGTAGGTGCTTAAGAGTGTTTATGAATGAATGGATGTTCCTTTCACTGGTTGGTTAAACAAGCTGGTCAGGAAAGGATAAGACAGCAAACACACAGAGAACACCTTCAACATTAATAAAGTCCCATTAGTGAAGACAAATACTGGCAAGAAATTAAAATCCCTTCAAGCACTTACCATCTACATGAGGTTTCTTGGATTAATTTAAATTATTTAACTCTAGCACAGTATCTAACACTCACATAGTGATTGCCAGTATTTGAAACCTTTTTGCAGACATAATTTCATTTAATCCTTGCACATTTTTGAGATCTACACTATCAGGTCTTCAATTTTATAGATGATGATACCAAGGCTCCACAAAGTTAAGGCTAAATTTCTGGTTATTTGAATCCCAAATCTGGGCTCATTCTACAGAACTCCATTCTCTGCTTTAAAAAAGTGCCTTTCTTTCAAGGGTGATTTTCCACATTCTTTTTCACATCTTCTAAATTAAATCACATAGATTGCCACTTTTCATATAGCAGACTTTCAAATATTTGTTGATTTTGATTAACTGAAGACTGACTAAGTGGAAGAGGTGAGAGAAACAGGGTGAAGACATGGGTTTGTCTTCCTAGAACCAAAACTGATTCATAAAATCTCTAGATTAGATAGCCTTTCATAACACACCCAAAACAAACCCCTGCCTTTCACTGAGACTAGAATAGAGACGGTGTTGTCAACTTTAACAAAAGAGTTTTCACTGGATTTAACTCACTATGCCATTGGGAAGACCTGAGATAATTGAAGAAATGAAATAAACACTTACCTGCTCATTTCATTTATGTCATAATTTCCCTTGGGTTGTGTCTGTTTTATTGTAATGTCATGGCTCTTGAATTATAACCTTTGTATTTCAATAGACAATCAGCAGTACTACGAAAAGCCTGTAACCTAATACAAGGGAGTAAGTATTTGCTTTGTGAACCACATTCACTGTCTATAATAAAATTATATTTATTGACACAGATTTTTAAAAAAATCTCAAACACAAAGTTTAAGAAATTCAGAGAGCTTTTAGATACTTATTACTCATGCTAGAATTCCAAGTATGAAGCATTTATATAATTTAATGAAAAAGCCTACACATCTAGTAAAGAGTAGAGCAAGAATTCAAATCCAGTTCTCTTTGAAACAAGATCTCTCCTTCCACCACAACTTACTGCTTTTCCTATTGGGACCTCCCATTCATTATAAATTCCAAGTTCACTCATGCTGAATTACTGAGGTTTTACTATATTTGATAAACCAGAACCAGCAGTCATATAACTGTTTACCCTTTCTAGGTAGTTTCTTATCTAAGGGACTTTGCAGATTTTTCCAGCTAAATACTCAAGCTTTTGAAACCAAATTTGTCAAAAGTTATGGAATTTAAAAAGTCAAAACCAGGAGCTTATAAGATGCTGAATCATGTGAAACACTATAGATACAGAATTCATTAACAGACTAGATTAGATTTTCACCTTTTAAATATTTAAATTTTACCTCCAGCTGAAAATCTGAGATAAGATACAATTCCAATCTGATGCGGTTTTATAATTCAACTTAATTGATTGCATTCTGATGAGAAACTTCAATGAATGCCCTGCAGGTCCTCCAGCTACTCCTATATTTCCTTTTAAATCTCAGGAAAACCCACAAGTTCTCCTACAGCATTGGCAATGACAGAAACAATCCATGAAAATCTGGGAACTGATCATGTAGTAAGGTGTGAGTGTGTGTGAGCACAGTGCTCAAACAGAACAACAGCATACCCTAACTATTAAGTGACCCTGGGCTTCTGAAAGGGAACGCCCAGGTATAGTGACAGGTGGCACTATGTTATGGACAGCAAAGCAGTCCTAATCCTGTGGCTGATCCACCTCCAGACTTTGGTGATGTTTGCTCCGCTCCAGCTAAGCTGGAGTCTGGTTCGGCCACAAAGACCTCTGGAGTCTCTGCCACATGCCCTCTTTGTCACTAAGCATTTCCTTTCTTTGTTTGCTTCTGCCATTTTTAAAAATTCACATTAGCACTTAAAGAAATAAGAAAAATACACCAGAACACCAAGAGAAAAATGGGCAAAAGACTTGAACAAGCCATCCTTTAACACCAAAAAGAAAAAAAAATGGACATGTCAAAAAAGTTATTAGCATTAGTGACAAAAGAAATAAAAGTTTGAAAAATACCATTTTCACCTATCAAGTTAGCAAAGATTTTTCAAAAGATGATATTATGTTGGTGAGAACTGGAGGTTCTGGCTAAGCATCAAGCCTACACAAACACACACACACACACATACACACACATACACACAAAATGCTAAACAGATAAGCAGACAAAAGCCAGGCATAAGGATGTACATCAGTTACAATAGTAAAATATGGGAAATAACATAAAAATCTAAAAATAAAACAAAGGCTAAGTAAATTAAGATGTCCATACATTGAATTATTTTCCAGTTACTAATTGTATTAAAAATACCAAAACTGGCTTTAAGTTTTGGTATTTTAAATTTTACCTCCAGCTGAAAATCTGAGATAAGATACAATTCCAATCTGATGCGGTTTTATAATTCAACTTAATTGATTGCATTCTGATGAGAAACTTCAATGAATGCCCTGCAGGTCCTCCAGCAGGGAAGGGAAATTTCTTGGGAAACACCAACAAAGTAATGCTAATTTTTAAAAAAGTATGAAATTTTACAATATGATTCTAATTATTTAAAAAAATAGTACACATTATGCATAATGGGGTAAACTACCTTGTAACTTCAATAGCAATTCTCTGGGCATTGGGATAATTATAAGTTCTTAGTACATGACAGGCATATGTTCAGCACCGTATATACACTGCATTACCTTTATGCTTACAAACATCTTAGGAAATGGGTCTTTATCCCTGTTGAATATCCGAAGAAACTGAGACTCAGAACAGGTAAGTAACATGACCACCCTGAGAAAGCTCTTACATGGAGAAGCCAGGACATAAGCTAAGGTCAGCTTGACCCAAAGTTCCTATTCATCATATCCATGTAATCTTAATTTTCTGTTTCATATATTTTTATGTGCTCTAGGGGATCTAAAATAAGCATTTAGTGCCTTTATAATTTGTAAACAAATCAAGAATACAAATGTTATATTAATAGTATGCATATTCACAGAGTGACAATTCTAAAAATTGCTTCCTTCAAAGATGTTAGACCATGAATAGGATCTTTAGGATCTCAAACAAGTGTACTTAGTAATGAGCATGAGCACTCCTTTTAATAAATGTAATCCCAAAGGCTTTCATGAGCCACATCAATTCTGCAACATTTATTCATTTAAGAAATACTTATTTAACACCTGTCTTTTGCCAGATATTGTGCTAGATGTTGGCACAATAGCAGGAGAACCAGTCTAAATGACTTTCTTTGGATAGTAGGAAAGTCTTTGGGGGATAAGTGGAGAGGGAAAGAGATAGGGAAGATAAGACTGTCAGTCTAACACTGAAAGTCCTGGCTACATACATCTAAGGAACGTTTTTTTTTAAACTTTCCATGAAAACTTATAATATTTCTGAGGATCCAGGACAACCCCCTGTTAATGTCATACAATCTGAAACCTCTACAATGCATTCATACTTTTACTCTAATTATACTAGTCAGATGAACTAAAATGCTTTTACACATCACATAGTATTATTCTCCTGCACAGGCCATACATTTGCTTTCCTGGGTGGCACAATATTTTCATTGTTAAGTAAGCAGAGCTGGACTATCAGAAAAAGGATTCTTAGCAGAAATGCAGTTGGATGGATTTCCATTCCTCTTGGCTCCATATCTCTTTGTCCATGCCCACCTTCCACTTTTCCAGAAAAGCTCATGTCTTTCAGCAAATGACTTCTAATGCGAAGGCCATTGTCTCTACAACTGTAGATTAACAGGTAAATGCTTTCTTACTTTTTAGCTTATGAGTCAACCAAAATTTTTATCAATTTAGATTTAGATCATTTACTTTTACTTGGCTGTTATAATAAGATCAAATAAGTTAGAATACACATATTATAAATAAATATATATTTCTCCTTGTCTACAAAGTCCCAGGCCCTAGTGGTAGGAAATGTTAAGGAATATTACTATTAAGAAAAAGTATAAGAAGTCCATATGGATGACAATGACTTAGACTTTCAATATTGAGTTCAAATAAATTTGGACCTTGTAGGGAGATCACTAAAAGCAGAGAGGTATCTATTTGAGAAGGAAAACCTGGGATGCCTTAGAATTGAACACAGACAGCAAATTAACTCTCCTTGTTAATTCTCTTCCATTTGGACTAAACACCAAGGAATCATTGAGAAACCAGAGCAAAAAAACATCTAAGTTGGTATAATAGATACCTTACGTTGTTTGTAAATTAGGTGGTTTTCTTCATCTTTCAGACCACAAATTTAGGAGGAAGGATGAGTGCCCATAGTTCTGAGATCAGATGTCACTGCCATGGAGATTCATCTTATTTAATAAATTATACCATCCAATCTTCTCATAATAATAAACACTTGTTTTATCATCTCGGAATATCATAAACTACCCTCCCATGGTTTCTCTAAATATAGTTTTTTTTAAGATTATAAAAATACTCAGTAAATCTACTCTCCCATGAGTGTGCTAATTACTGTTTTAGTTCATGCTAACAGAAGAAATGGCTTAATAACAGTAACTTAACTGGAGGAGATCAAATTGCTCATTCATTTAAACTAATGAGTACAAATCACCTTTGCATTTGATATTAGTGCTATAATGTATATTTCACGGGTACCTGCTACTATTACTACAAAAGTCTTTAGAAACAAATACAATTTAAAGTGTTTCAGTTTTCAAAATTATTTAATACACATAGTGTCTAGGAGCTATGCGACCAGGAGGAAAACATTATTTTCTACTACAACGGTAAAAACTGTTTCTCATATTTCCAATTAAATGATTTCAGAAGGATTCATTACCCGGAAAACCGGTATGTATGAACGCCGGAAATGCAGATAACATCCAGTCTCAGAAATGTTTATTCTAAATGGGAACCAAACTATAAGATTTCTATTATTTATGATAGCCTTCCCATGATGGAAATAATCTCCCTGTAAAATAATCTAACAGAAAGGAAGGAAGGAAGGAAGGAAGGAAGGAAGGAAGGAAGGAAGGAAAGAAAGAAAGAAAAGAAAAGAAAGAAAAGAAAGGAAAAGAAAGAAAGAAAGAAAAAGAAAAAGAAAGAAAGAAAGAAAGAAAGAAAGAAAGAGAAAGATAGAAAAAGAAAGAAAGAAAGAAACAACTATGGGAAGCTTTCAAAGTTCTCCAGACAAACCTTCCAGAGACTTTTAAAGGAGGAGCCATTTATCGAAGGGTCAGGGAGGTTAGGAAAACTATGCCGGGAGCCAGGGTCAGTCTTCCTGGAGCGACTAAGATTGTCCCAGGTGAGCAGTGTCCCGGGCTCCGGATGGAGGCGGAGAACGCAGGGCGGGTCCCCGCACGGCGGGCATCTTTTTGGCCAGGCGACCCCTTCTCAGTCTCCAGGAGCCCAGCGACACCCGAGGCTGGCGCGGGCTGCCCGGGACGCGCTGCCAACAGCCTCCCGCTCGCGAGGAGCATCTCCCCATCCGCGGCTTCCGAGGCCAGCTCCGTCCCTCCGCCATCCTCAAGTCCTCCGACATTTTTCACGGAGACAGGGAGGTAGGGAGAAGAGGAAACGGCCGAGCGTCTGCATCCAGACTCTGCCGCAGCACAAGAAGAGGAGAGGAGGAAGGAGGCTGGCGAAGAGGAAGCTATTAAACTGTGATTCCATCCATAATAAAAAGAATCATCATCACCCCCAGCAGGGGAGTCCCGGATACACCCACCGGGGCAGTGGCTAAGGGGTTTGGTGGGCGTTCCTCCTCCTGGTCCCCCCGGTGGCTGTGAGACCTACCCTAAACCGAGCACACAAAAACTCCCTTTCCTACGACTAACGGGAGGGGAGGAACAAAAGAGACCCCCACGCCCTACACACACACACACTCAGCTCACCGATGCTCTAGGTATGCATTTTGCAATCCCTTTGACTTACACATACCCCACCTGGTTAGTGCATTTAACTAAAGGTAATGAAAGAAAAAAAAAATACCACCCCGAGGTGATCGGTGGATTGGGCACCGTTAATTTCACATTCGGTTTTCTAACAAACAACCACGAAAATCCCGCAGGACCTCGCGCCCCCGCGGGGTCCCTGCCGCCCCCGGCCCTCTCTGCCGGTTCCCCGAAGGCGCCCAGGTCGCCGCTGCAGACCCGACCGAGGGCTCCCCGGGCGGGCAGGACACTCGCCCAGCCTCTCCGCAGCAGCTGGAGGGCGGCGAGCGGACCGCGCGGTGGCAGCAACGCGGGATTCAACTTCCCAAACCTGCGGCGCGGCCCCCGCTCCCTCCCGCGGCGCCGCAGCCGGCGCCAAGACCCCCGCGCCCGCAGACACCTCCGCCTGGGCTCCGGCAGTTGCACTCTCCGCCCCCTCTCTCCTTCACCTCCCCCAGCCACCACCTTTTAAAAATTCATCCATCGGTGCAAAGCAGACATTTTGATGTCATTTACTTAGCACCGCTCGGTTTCAGAGGCAACATCTTACCCAGTCGCCTGGAGGTGTGGGCAGCGCACCGATGGGTCCGGGGGCGCGAGGCTGGGCTGCTCGGTCCTCTAGCGGAGCGGGTTTGCTGCCATCCGCCCAACTTCAGCACCCAGCGGGCGAGGAGAGAGGGAGAGAGGCTAGGATGGAGGGGAGAGGGGAAGGGGAGGAGGGAGGGTGGGCGGGGAGGGAGCGGGAGCCGCTCGGCAGCGCGCATGCGCCCCGCGGGCGGGCGCAGCCCCTCGCCCGGCTCGGCCCGAGGTGCCGCTTCTTCCCCCGGCGCGCGGCCGCGTGAGTCACGGCCCCGCCCCTCCCGGCGGCCCGGCCCCCGCGCGCTCGCCTCGGCTCCGCGCCCACGGTGCGGGGGTCTACCGCGGAGCTTCGCGGGGAGCCTCGGGGACCTGGGAGCCTTCCTTGATTGGAGAGGCTCTGGCGGCTGGGCTCCTTCAACTTCACGTTCGCCCGCAGCCCGCGTTATTTTCTCGTGCGCTCTGGGAGACTGCTGGAAACCAGAAGCTTGTCTTTAAAGGGGGTGGGGGGGCTGGGGAGGAGCTGCAGCAGCGCGCTCCCAGGGGAAGCAGGTCCTGCGTGGGGCTTCAAGGAACTGTGGAGTTAAGCAAGTTTTGTTCACGAAAGGACTCGACCGTATGAAGAGTTCTTTACTTTATTGACGTCCTCACCCAGAAATCTGACCCTTTTCCCTTAAGAATTATTTCAGATCTGGTCTGGGGGCATATATTCTGTCCCAGGCGTCTGGGACACTGGAACCAGAGTTTTGAGCGAGAAAAGCCGATGACAAGGCAAGAGTCGTGAATTACTAACAGAGATGTTGATGCTAGGGGCCTGGAGCATCCTTTGGGGACAGCTCGGTAGCTATCAGGTCTGATAATTGTTCCCTTCGCTAGCGGAGCCCAGCTTGGTAGTGAAGAAGCTTTGGGTGCTTAATGCATCATGAGCGCTAGATTGCATCTCCGATGATTAAATTGAAGTGTTTGTGAGGGCGAATTAGGGAAGCGGGTGTCTCCCTTCAGATGTGACATCTGTGGGAAGAGGAGTGAGTTCCTGGCTGGAATGATTAGGCTTTTTTCTTATACCTCCTTAAAACTGTTTACTTGTAAATATATGTGATTTCCCATTGCTTTGTGTGCGTCCCTACATTCAACCAGTGTAATTCTTATTTCAGGCTCCCTTACTGAACAGCCTCCTGGCTTTCCCCCATCCCCTTCTCTATCTACTTGAGTTAAATATATGTTTCAGGTTTTGCTCCAGGGCCTTCTTTCTCTAGCCACATCATGGCTTTGGGTACTAGTGTTCTTCAAAGTGTATCCCCTGGACTGCTGTTGGTCTGGAAATTGTTCCTTACTGGTCTGTAATGAGAGAGAAGTACAGAAACTGAGAGTAACATTTAGAAACTTTCATAGCATGCCTTGGTATCCAAGCACATTAGTCAGTTGTACTTTGTATGTCTTATTTTATTTGTAAGGTAATTCATTTTTGTTGGATTTTATAGAAGTATTGGTCCATTATGCAGAAATATAAATTAAAAGAAAGTTTTTTTCAAAACAAAAGTTGAAAAAATTAAGTTTTATGGTTTGGGCAGCCCCAAACTCTGTATCACTCCCAGATTTATATCTTCAGTCCTGATCTCATGGAACACTTTTACGTTCTCAACTACCTTTATGGCTCCATTTGAAGAATAATTATACTGGTTAATATTTATTGAACCATTACTGTGTGTTAGGTTCTGATCTAAATGTTTTACATATGTTTCTTATTTTCTCTACAAGGTAGATGCTATTATTATGTTTAACAGACATCTCAGAAGCAGAACTGCGGATATCCACCCCCTCCAAACCTGTTCCTCTTCAAATTGTTCCACTCACTCTAGTCAAAATTTAGATGTTATCTTTGTTTTGTCTCTCTCTTTTTTTTTTTTACCCCTCTTCTAATTAATTAGCAAGTCACCTTGTCTCAACCTCCAAAATGTATCCCCAGTTCATCCAAATCTCTCCCTCTCCATTGGCTATAACCATAGTCCAAGCTTCTATCATCTCTCACAGGAACTACCACAAAAGCCACCAATTAGTTTCTCTCCCACAACCCCAAAACAATACATTCTCTAAATGACAGCCGAGTGATCTTTTAAAAACGTAATCACAGGGGCGCCTGGGTGGCTCAGTTGTTAAGCATCTGCCTTCGGCTCAGGTTGTGATCCCAGTACCCTGGGATTGAGCCCTGCATCTGGCTCTCTGCTCCGCGGGAAGCCTGCTTCTCCCTCTTCCACTCCCCCCTGCTTGTGTTCCCTCTCTTGCTGTTTCTCTCTCTGTCAAATAAATAAATAAAATCTTTAAAAAAAAAAAAAAACATAATCACATCAGGGCGCCTGGGTGGCTCAGTCGTTGGGTGTTAGACTCTTGATTTCAGCTCAGGTCTCCATTTCAGGGTTGTGAGATCAAGTCCTGTGTTGGGTTCCACGCTGGGTGTGGAGCATACTTAAAAAAGAAATTTAAAAACAAAAACACATCATGTCATGCTGCTGCTTAAAGCTCTCCAACGAGTTTTCACTGTACTTTAAATACAACCTGTAATCCTTAGCACTGCCAAGAAGGTTCTACGTAATCTTGTCCCAACCTACTTTTCTTATACCATGTTCCCATAGACCATAGCTAAGTGTAGTGTAGCCACATCAGCCTATTTCTTTTACTTTCTTGAATAAATCTAGCTTACAGTACTTGAGTCCTCCGCCTGGAGGCCTCTGCCCCCAGATCTTTAGAGTAGGCTCCTTAATATCCTACCCGTCTCTGGGTATCACCTACTCAGGCTTTACCTAACAACTCAATGTAATCTTCCCAGAGTTCTCTCTTGCATCCACTTGCTTGTTTTTCTTCCGAATACTTTTCACTGAGTCAGCTTGCATTTGTTTACTTGTTTATTATTATCTCCTTCTCGCCCTCTAGAATAAAGTATCTCAAGAGCTTTGCCTGCACTTTTCACTGTTTTATCTCTAGGGCTCAGAACAAGATTCGGCACACTGTATATACTCAGGATTTAGTGGATGAATTCATGATTGAACGAATAAATAACATACTTAGAAAAAGCATTCTTTATTTTTTTAAGCATTCTTTATTTTTTCTGATGCTTCTTCTTGGGTTCTCATTGCTGCATATCAGAATCTGTTGTTTCCCAGAAGAGTGCAAATAGACTACATTGTTTCCTCTGCCCACTCTATCAAAGATGGCTCCTTGCAATGTCACACATTTATTTTGTTTGTTTGTTTGTTTGTTTTTTAAAGATTTTATTATTTATTTGAGAAAGAGAGACAGTGAGAGAGAGATCAGGAGCAGGGGTAAGTGTAGAGGGAAAAGCAGACTCCCCGCTGAACAGGGAGCCCAATACAGAACTCGATCCCAGGACCCTGGGATCATGACCTGAGCCAAAGGCAGACGCTTAACTGACTGAGCCACCCAGGTGCCCAGCAATGTCACACATTTAAACTAGATGCCAGAGTCGTGTCTTAGAACCAACTTTATGACAAGCATCATCAACAAAAAAAGATATCTTTTACTTCCATGGACTTCTCTAAACTGTAATAATGGCTGTTTGGGCAGTGTTTTGCCCCTATGACAGTTGGCTATTCTGTCCATAATTTACTTGCTGAAATCAAATGCCACTTCTTGGTGACTTTCTTTCACAGTTATAATTTGTTGTGAAATGCTTTATGCATTAACTAGAATCTTCAATGACAGTGTTGTAAGAACTGGATGTATTACCTACACTGAGTGTTGAAGAGATGGGTGGAAGTGACCACAGCTTTAATGACCTTCACCTCATAGAGTTTGATCACTTGCAATCTATGTGTACATCTGGGTCTTAGGAAATATTTGCAATAGCAATGCATCAAATAATGATTTGGTGAATACGTCAATTCAATAAACTTTATTAATGTCTACCATATGCCTGGTATTATGTCTTCAAGTTTTTTGCAAAAAATGTAAATGTTATATAAAATTATTATATATGAGTCAGAAATGGATTTCAGTTCATTTTAGCCATGGAGATGCTTTCTCTTTGTACAGAATTTCGGAGCAACTTGGGCTTATCGTTATCAAGCAGCTGTGTGGTAACTATGAAGAGCAGTGTTTGATCATGATCATTTCCATACCATTACGAATGCATTTTCAAGTAGAATCTGGATACAGCAGCAGATTTTGGTATAATGACTTCATAGTAAGGCAGACAGGAGATTTGTAGGCAAGATATTTGCAGACAGAAAATATTGGAAAAGGACAGAGCATCAAAATGTTTACAGTACATTTACTCATAATTAGGGGTCTTTTTCATCATTAGGAGACCTGAAATCTACCTCAGTAGAGTTTGGTAACATTGGAAGGTTATTTCAGGAAGAAATTATGTAACATCTTTACATTTCATTTTCTCTTTTCCAACATGTTCATTTTTTAAAAAGCAACAATTTTACCTTTGAAAAGCAGAGGGAAAAGGAAGAAATTTGCTTCAATCTAGGAAAGTCCGACTGCTCCGTCTAGGCAAACTTCTCCGGAGAGGAGCCAGAAAGATAATTAAAATATGACTGCTTAAACACAATTTTTTCTTTACTTTTGGTAAACAGAACTTTCCATGTTTCTTCAATTGGTTTTAATCAAACCTTAGAGACAGATTCTTCTCAGGGAACTGATTTAGACCTAAACAGTCTGATTCTCAGATAAAATGAGATATAATTAGAGTTTCACATTTTATATGTACATTTTTATAAATCATGAGTTATTAATGTTTCTTTAATTGTTTAACTTACCAGTATTAAAAGGCTCAATATTATTCTGTTACAATGGCATTAGTACATTTATACCATAATTGCATGAGTCCATGGAAGAAGATATAAAGACCTTCATGTGATTTTTATCAGTTATGCTCAATTTTGTACATCATAAATTCCTGCAGTGGCTCAACAATATCGACTTGAGTCTCAGTTACCCCAAGTACTTTATAAAAGTGCTCATTTGATGGCTATGCATATTCACGTTCTGTTTGGTGAATAATGTTGGACAACAATACTCTGCTCCTCCGTGGAAAAATAGCAAAATGTTTATCTCAGCTAGAGAACATGATGATGTTCAATTATTACAGTCAGATTCTTTGTGGATGGAGAAAAATTCCAGAGTTTAGCGGTCTATGTTATATTATCTTGAGATTTTTGAAGGTTTCTAGATGATAGTAGCTGGATTGTGGAACAGGTATTTGCTTTGTAAGACCTACCTCCTAGGTTTGATGGAAGGAAGGTGGAGAAGGGCAGTGGTTTGATTTCACAGTAGTTTCTCACATCTTTACTATGTTTTGGTTTATGGCAGAGCAAGTTCAGAAATGCATAAATTTAACGAATACCTTCGTGTATATGTGTACTGTGTATATGATCTAGAAGGGCCCGGTGATGAATTTTTGAGTTCCATGTTGCAAAATACTTAAGTTACAGATCAGAAAATCTATATTCACGTTGTCAAAGTTTTGGTAAAGGCTCTGTGGTTTCTTGATTTCCTGTGAACTAGTTTCACTGTGTGACTATGTTAAAGTAGTATATGCAAGCCTTTCACAGTCTCATCTAAGTCTTCACATTTGAATTTTAGTAGAATTTACCTAATATTGTGCATGATTGCCCATCCAGTCTCATCTGTCCATTAATTCGTTCACCCACTCACTCAAAGAGCTCTTAGGAAGCCTCTGTCCTGGCATTGTGGGAAATAGAAATACCGTGGAAAATAATGTTCCTATCCTTGACATGAATTTATAATCGAACTGAGATAGGCTCTACATACATGAAGTAACCAGAAGAAATCAATGAGAACACTTGAGATAATGTGGTATTATTTTTTCTTTCCAGGAGGTAAGGCAGAGAATGATGAAAAAGGAAATTGCATGTTTTATAATCAGAACTCTCAACTGCACAGCATAGAAATTGCAAATGATCAAAGTGGCCCATTGAAGTACACAGTGGGAACTTTCTTTGTATTCCATGGAACTAGTTTTGAATGGCTTTGCAGATTTGTAATAGGAATTCAAGGAAGGAGGGATTTAAAATATAATACTCAAATAGGAAGTTACTTGTTAAACTTTAAGTTGACAGCCACTTAGAAAATATTAAGCATCTTCAATATGCAAGGCATTGTGCAAGGCTCTGGGAAGATTGCAAAATGAATCATAACACAAGGAATACAGTAGTGAGTAGTGTAGAGTCTAGAGAGATCACACTCAGCTCATAGGTTATAGCTGACTCTGGCCCTTGGGATGACCTGCAAAGAATGGGAGCCATTTGCATATGCTGAGATGTGTGGAAGGGCATTTGGGTTGGAAATCACAATATGGTATCATGACGGTGTGTTGGTTCAGAATTACAGGATATGTATGGGAAAACTTGATTAGTATGGTTTAGTTCTATAAAGTTATTAGGTTTTAAATGTAGACTGAGGCGACATTGTGGTGTGTGTGTGTGGGGGGAAAGTCTTGGGTATGTCAAATTGGTTTCATCTCCATCCCAAGTCTAATCACTTCCTACTACTGTGTTGCCCAGGATTCTGAGGCCAAATCTGAGATTAAGCAAGAAAGATGATTGTGATTATTAACAATGTCTGATATGCTGTTCTTACATTTGTCTAGTATTTGAAATCTCTATTCTAGTCAATAGGGAGTCAAATGATTTTGAAAAAGGGGAGTTGTATATATTCAGGATGATAGTTCTTGAGGAACTCTCAAACTTATTTTTTTCTCCAAAATTGGTATTCTGAGAACAATGAATTCACTTGGTAAATAAGCTGGGATAATGGAAATTGATCTGTAAATTTCTTGGGGTTTGATAAATACACTGGCATATTAAAGGCTCTGAAGAGCTCCTTGATTACAAAAAGCCAAAATGGCTACTAAACACATGAGAAGATTCTCTTTCTTTTTCACACACACACACACACACACATTATTTACACATATGCACACACATCTGTGGTATCAAGAATCTCAATTTTATTGATTCTGTGATCTAAAATTTAAATAAAGTTTACTTTTAGTTCTAGTTAGTCATAAAGTCATAAACAGGATCTTCTTCACACATAAATGTACCTAATTTCTATTTTTTTAAATTCATTTGGGCAATGTATCCTGGGCATCTATTATGTGGCTATGTGGCAGGTACTGTTCTAGGCACTGGAGATTCAGCAAGAAACAAAATGAACAAAAATCCCTACCCATTTGGGGCCTATATTCTAGTGATGGAGACAAAAATCAGGGTAAATAAATTAAATATATAGTAAATTAGATAATTATAAGAGCAAAAGGGAAAAACTAAGTCAGGAAAAGGGGATAGCATGTGTGCTTGTGAGTTGGAAGGGGTTCTGAAATTATGCATGTGGTAGGAAAGAAGGCCTCACTGAGAAGGTATGAGTCAAGATGTGGGGATTGAGCCCCGCATTGGGCTGCCAGCTCAACGGGGAGTCTGCTTGTCACTCTCCCTCTTCTCCTTCCCCTGCTCCTGCTCTCGCTCTCTCAAATAAATAAATAAAATCTTAAAAAAAAAAAGATGTGAAGGAAGCAAGAGATTAAGTTAGTGGCTATCTGGAAAAAGGACATTCCAGCAGAGGAAACAACTAGTGCAAAGGCCCTTAGGTGAGAGTATGTCAAGCATAGTCCCAGGACAACAGTGAACAAATGGAGGGAGTTGTAAGAGATGGCGTTAGAGAGAGAAGAGAAGGTAATCATGCACTGCCTTGTAGCTCAGGATGTTGGCATATACTCTGGGTGAATTGGACAGCCATTGGAAGGTTTCAAATGGAGTGCCATGGAAGACAAGCCACAGCCTTCGAGATTATTTGCAATGTGTATATAGCACAACCTTAAAAAAAAACTGCTAAAGCTCAATAAGAAAAAGACAACAACCAAATAGGAAATGGGGCAAAATGAGAATAGGCTTACTACTAGGAGCTGAGGTTACACTGAGGGGGATGGACCAGAAGCCAGGAGTGCACTTGGGTGGCTATTGCAGTTGGCCAGGGGGCAGGATGCTGGAGGTATGGATCAGAATCACAGCACTAAGAATATTCAGGAGGAGGCAAATGTCTGATACATTTTCAAAGTAGAGTTTACAGGATTTGCTGACTGTTTGGATGTGCGGTATAAAAGAATTTGAGAAATCAAGGATGACTCCACTGGTTTTGGCCTGATCACAGAAACTTTCCTTTAATAATGATGTGCTTGACTTCCTGTTTCCAGAGCCCTCCTATCCCCACAGCTGAGACCAATAAATTACTATAAACAGACTTAACCAACAGTTTTGGCAGGGCTTCTTGGTCCAAAAAGCAAGAGGGATTTCAGAAAGGGGCAGTGCAGAGGGCTCTATCAGCCTCTTATGCTGGTAGAGCTCTGACTTTGAATCCTGAATCTGTGCTTCCGAACTTATCCTTTTGTTTTGCTCTCTTTGCCTCTGAATGCCCACTTTCATTGTCTGGGATAGGAGCATCACTCTGTTACTCAAGTGCTTGAGTGCAATGAGGTTCTGCTCGAGCACCGCACCACCTGATACCTGCTTCCCAAATCCTCGATGCCAACCACCTGCCTGTCTGGTTTTCCATCTATTTCCTGTTGCCAAATCCACTGCCACAGAGATCTGCCTCGTTGCCAGGACATCTGCTTGTTGCCTTGGGTTGGATCTCTTGAATGCTAACAACTTGCCATCCTGGCCTGAACCTTTGCCCATTACCTGCTGTCATCATCCCCTAGAGCTCTGTGGCTTTTCCCATGTGTTCAGTTCTTTCCAGCTCTTAAGAGAATTCATTCATTTAAGGATTCATTCATTCATATCTGCATTAATGCATTCAAAGGAACATTTACTGAGTGCTAATTTTGAGTCATGTGTCTGAGACTGTAGATAAAAGGTGAATAATATGTAGGCTCTATTCTCTGTGTCCTAGAGAAGCACCTGGAATCTAGAAGGACATGGGCTGATGAGGGAGACAGACACGTAAACAATATTGACAGTGAATTGTGATAATTGCTCTCAATCCCTAATCATGTTTTTAAAATGGAGACATTTTACAGCTATACAGAAAGCCTGGTACAGTGCTTTACAGCCTGGAATTGGAATTAATTTCTTCAAGGCTGGAGTTTCGGCTCTCCCACTCACTAGCTGAGTGACACTGGCAAGTTAATTTACCTCTGTTACTTCAGTTTCTTCTTCTTTGAAATGGGAATAATAACTAGATGTCTTATAGGGTTGTTGTAAGGATTACATAAGATATTCATCTAAAGTACTTTATCATTGCTGCTGACACATACCAAAGCATAATGTTTTAGCGTATCTTCATTTTCTTCTCTTTCTCCTCCTTCCTCCCTGGCAGTCTAAGTGGGTGTGACAGGAACACAGGAGGAGAATCCTTGGCATGAGGGGAAACTTCTCTGATCCCCGGGGCCTGGGGGGTCAGGAGTCCAGGGCTCTCAGAGCGCCCTGTAAGGATTTGAGTCATGACATTCTTTAGGAATTGCCTATGCATTGGATCATCTCCCTCCTAAGACTTGCCTCTTGCGGGCAGGGACGTTGCTTGCTCACACTGCAGCCCCAGCATCTTACAGAGTGCCATATAGGAAAAAGTGCCCAATAAATGTGAAAAAAAAAAAAAAAGAATGACAGGGTTTCCCAGTGGTGGTTCCTATTAAATTAAATTTGAAAGGAGGAATTCATCACATGAAGGTGGAATAAGAGTGTTTCTAGCATTCAGGAGAGTATGAGCAGTGTGCTGAGACGTGAGACCTTTAATGTATTCAGGAAACTTCAGGTCACATTGGAGTCATCTATCTCCCTGTCTATGCACCACATGAGATTTGAATTTTGAAAGGTGGGCAGGAGCTAGATCAAAAAGGACCCTGTATGTATAATAACAAAATAATGAAAGAGTTCAGACCTTTCTCTGAGATGCAGAGCGTGGAATGCTGTGAGGTAGGGCACTCAAGGTTTTTCATGATCTGGTCCTTACCTTCCTTTTTCAGACTTCTCTCCTTGACTAATAATGTCTGCTCCAGCAACCCCAAAATGTTAGCACCTCACCCCTCCCTCACCCCTCTAACATCACAGCGCTTCTGTTTTCTTGCTTTGTTTCTTTGCTTATGCTGTTTCACTGCCTGGAATGTCCCCATCCTTCCTTATTACCAACACCCCTCAACGGGCCCCTGTCTCCTAATGATTATTCATTCCACAGCCCAAGAGTCACCAGCTCCAAAAAGTCTCCTGAGTTTTGGAACTCTCACCCAGTCATTAAAGTTCACATCCAATGAGCGGTCACTATGGGTCAAGCACCGTGTTCACTTTGTGCCTATAATTTGAATTAATCCTTACCACAGTTCTATAAAACTGGTACTATTAGCCTTTTTTAAATTGAGCAAACTGATTTCCTTTATTTTTTTTTTTAAAGATTTTATTTATTTATCTGACAGAGAGAGACACAGTGAGAGAAGGAATATAAAGCAGGGGGATTGGGAGAGGGAGAAGCAGGTTTCCTGCTGAGCAGGGAGCCCGATGCAGGGCTCGATCCCAGGACCCTGGGATCATGACCTGAGCCGAAGGCAGATGCTTAATGACTGAGCCACCCAGGCGCCCCCTGATTTCCTTTCTTACTTTTCGATTTATTTTACATTTTGTAGATGAACAAACCAAAGCTTAAATTTTCTCGGGTTAAAGACTGGCTGAGCTATGACACTTGATATAGGGGCTACAATCCCCAGTATCTTTGAACTTGAACATTATACTTCACTGCTTAGACAGGGTCATGTGACCTTTCCATGTCTCTGTAACTTTTTTTTAGCAGTATCAATTTGATAGAATATTAAGTTATATAGTTTCTTGGGGCGCCTGGGTGGCTCAGTTGATTAAGCGGCTGCCTTCGGCTCAGGTCATTGTTCCGGGGTCCTGGGATCGAGCCCCGCATCGGGCTCCCTGCTTGGCAGGAAGCCTGCTTGCTTCTCCCTTTCCAACTCCCCCTGCCTGTGTTCCCTCTCTAGCTGTCTCTTTCTGTCAATTAAATAAATAAATAAAATCTTTTAAAAAAGTTACATAGTTTCCATTTTACAGTTACAGTTTTAAACCTTTCTGTGTCAAATGCCTTTTTCCCATTCCTTGATGATATCTTGGGCAGATTCCATAATTATCTGGTCACTTTCCATTATTAAACTCACTCTAGCCCAGTTTAAAATTTTAATTTTTTTTTCAAAACTCTTTTTCTTCCCATTGCAGGACAGGCTCTTGGCACAAGGGAGTTGGAATGAAGATTGGGCGCACTCTGCTCTGTTACTCCCTCCCCCACCTCCTCTAGCCAGGCCCCAGCTCCACTGGGTCAGAGGGAGTCAGGGAGAAGAGATGTAGAGAAAAGGGCAAACATGTCTTTATTTAACTGGTTTTGGCCACAGCTCTCTCCTTGTTGGCTGTGTGTGCTTTGGAAGCAAACACTAACGGACAACTGGTGTTTTCATTTGTATGTCACATGTCCAGATGCTGGCCATCTGTGAGCACGTGCGTGGGTTCTTGGGAGGGCCGTCCTGGGGATCCCGCTGTACAGCCCCTTATACCTGGGACCCAGCTGCCGCCCCAGCACTGTGGCCACACTGTTCCCATCACTGGCGGTCTCCCCACAGACTCTTGTTGCTAAAGTCTTCTCACCAAGTGCGCAGCCCTCTTGGCTGGGACTCCAGCAAGTTGGCTCAAAAACAGGTTAGATTTCATGATGTCCATACAGTCATGAGAAATTCATACAACCTTGCTATCCCAGAGGGTAGAAAATGCAAGAGACTATCCTGCCCACCCGTAGCTCACTGCCCTGCCATCCATCCATCCATCCAGTCATGGCGCTGATGAGCAAACTCACAACCCAAGCACATGCCTATTCAGCGTACTGAAGGAAATGCGCCTTTTGTGACAAGCACACCTGGTCTATTGCTTTTGTCTTAAAAATATTTTATAAATAAAATATTTCATTCATAATAAAGTTTAATAAACAGTAAGAACTAACAACCATGTGTTTATCCTTTTGAGAATTAAAACATTTCCCAGTACCTCAGAATTCCCTGAGTATCCTCTTACTCTGGATTTTGTGTTAATTCATTCGTATACATTAAAAAACCATAATTTTAGTACATGTATATTGTATTCATTTTCAATTACTAACATAATAAATTGCCACAATCTTGTGGCTTAAAACTATACAAATGAATTATCTTATAATTTTGTGGGTGTGAAGTCTGATGTGGGTCTCACTGTGCTATAAAATCAGGGTGTTGACAGGGCTGTATTCCTTTCTAGATGTTCTAGGAGAGAACACATTTCTTGCCTTTCTAGTTTCCAGAGGCTACTCACATTCCTCAGCTCATGATCTTCCATCTTTAAAACCAATGATATCGGGGCGCCCGGGTGGCTCAGTTGGTTAAGCGACTGCCTTCGGCTCAGGTCATGATCCTGGAGTCCCGGGATCGAGTCCCACATCAGGCTCCCTGCTCAGCAGGGAGTCTGCTTCTCCCTCTGACCCTCCTCCCTCTCATGCTCTCTGTCTCTCATTCTCTCTCTCACAAATAAATAGTCTTAAAAAAAAAATTAAAAAAAAAAACAATGATGTTGCAATTCTCTGACTTTTTAAATCACACGTTGTCTCCCTCTATGTGACTTTGTTAGTTTCCCTCTGGCCACAGCTAGAAGAGACTCTGCCTTTAAGAATCCATGTAATTAGATTGGACCCACCTGGATAATCTTCCCATCTCAAGGTCCTTAATCACATCCTCAAAGGGGTGTGTGTGTGTGAGTGTGTGTATGAGTGTGTGTGTGTTTACCATCTAAGGTAACATATTCAAAGGATCTGAGGATTATGAGGTGAACATCTTTGAAGGGGACACTATTTTACCTACCACATATATGTATTACTAAAAAATATTTTGTATAGTTTTGCTTGTTTATACACTTTACATAAACAGAATTAAGTAGTATGTATTCTTTCTTTGACTTACTTTTTTCACTTAATATTTGATTTTGGGTTTATCCATGTTGATGCATGAGCTGTGTTTATTTTTATTACTACACAGTATTCTATTGTGTGAATATATGATACCGTGATACAATGAATAAATGTAGCATTTATATATCTGTTTTACTGTTAATAGACATTTCAGTAGTTTCAAGTTTTGGGCTATTAAGAACATTGCTGATAAGAATATTCTTATAAATATTTCCGCTGATTTTTGTGAGCACATATTTCTTTAGGGTTATATTTAGATGTGAAATTGAAGGTATTTCATATATGTCATCTTCCATATTTGCTCCTGAGAAGTCAATTGTCACTCTATTAATCATTTTTCATTTATGTTACCTATCTTTTCTCTCTGAGTTCTTTTAAGCCCTTCTTTTTGTCTTTATTCTCCTGCAGTTTCACTACAATGTTGGTGATTTTTTTTATTTACATGCTTGGAATTTGTTGGATTCTTGAAGCTGAGAAAGACTAAAAACAATTATGTTAATTATTTCCTCCAAAAAGTTAGGAGAAAAAAACAACAACAACAAGATAATCTGAAGACAAGCAGAAAAAGAAATTACTAAAGATGTAAGCAGAACAAATTGAGCCAGAATAAAAAAAAAAGTAAACCAGATAAATAAAATACCTGATAAAAATCAATAAACCATCAGTAAAATTAATAAATAAAAATGAATAAACTGCTGCAAATACTCAAAATAAGGAATAACAATGAGGAAAGAACCATCAAAACAGAAGAAAATTGTATAAATCACAAAAGATTATTTATTTTTTAAGAGAGAGAGAAAGCACGAGCAGGGTGGGGAGGTGGGGAGGTGTGAGGGGCAGAGGAGTGAGTGAATCTCAAGCAGGCTCCATGCTCAGGCCAGCTCGGAGCCCTCCTCCAGGCTAGATCTCAGAACCCTGAGATCATGACCTGAGCTGAAACCAAGAGTCAGACGCTTAACCAGCTGAGTCACACAAAAGATTAATTTCTGCTGTTATTTCTTTAACTTTTTCTTCCTTCATTTTTTTTTCCGTGTCTCCTGGAAACTCAATTTCATATATGGAAAGTTAGTGAACATTGCTTACATTTTCTATTCAGTTTCTTTGATCCTTTATTTCCTCTATCATTATTTTGGATAATTTACATTTGTCTGTAGATTCACTGCTATCTCTTTCTGCAGCATTCATTAGGCTATTAAGCCTATCTAATGTACTTTTGATTTCAGGTAGCGTATTTTTCAGCTCCAGAATTTCCAGTGTATCTTTTCTTGTAGTTTCCATTTATTTGCTGAGATTTACCATTTGTTTACCCATTCTTTGTCTTTTACTGTAATTTATATGTATTAGCATTTTCAAGGTCCTTGTCTGCTAAATACGGTATCTTGAAATTGTGGATTCTTTTTCTTTGCATCTTTGTATCTTTCATAATATTTAATTTCATATCAGAAGTGTATAAAATAATAGTGGAGATGAAGTTATACCTTTTTTGGATACTACTTTTCCAGACAGTGAGAGCTCTTTCCTATGTCTGGCAGCTCAAGTGAGGGGATAGCTGACTTTAATAACATTGAGATTATCTCCATTAGCCCAATCCCTAGCCTCCACCAAGGGCGAACCTTGCTGATTTTGTTCTAGTCCAGAGTCATTTGGGCCATGCTCTTGTGCTGCAGTGCTCAAGATCCCAGGCCTTGTGAGAATGTCAAGCTGCACGTGTTCTTTCTGCATTTCAGGCCTAGCTTTCCTTCTCTTTTCTCTACAAAATTAGTAGTTAGGGTCAGGAAGAATTGTCAGGTTAAGAAAATTATTAAGAAAAAAAAATAATGTCAAATCAATGAAATAAGTTTCTACCTTAAAAGCTAGAAAAAGAAGAGTAAAATGAACCAAAATTAAGAACAAAAGAAATAATAAAGTTTAGCGAGGAAATCTAGGAAAGAGAAAACAAATAGAGAAGACCTACAAAGGCAAGAACAAGTATTTTGAATTCATCAGTAATATCAATAAACTTCCACTACCAAGTCTTAACAACGAAAAATGAGATAAAACATCATAACAAAAATTAAGAGGAAAAGCAGGGGTAGCATTTCAGATCCTACAGCAATTAAAAGGATAATGAAGAAATATTAAAATGATTTTTTCCAGTAAAATTTATAGCTTAGATGAAATGGACAAAATCATTGAAAGACACAAAATATCTAATCATCCATAAGAGGAAATAGAACATCTGAATCTACCTATTTTATATGAAGAAATTTAATTTGTAATTAAAATATTCCCTAAAAGAAAAAAACTCTTCCCAGGTGGCTCATTGGTGAATTTTATAAACATTTAAAAAAGAAATTATTCCAAACTTGTATGAATGCTATCAGAAAATAGAGGAAGACAGAACACTTTTCAACTAATTTTGTGAGGCTAGAATAACACTACTTTTGACCCAAAAGGAAAATTATATTTAAAAAGACAAGTATAGACCAATAGCACTCATTTAAATATAAATAAAATTCTTAACAATGTAATTGATATATCTAATCCATCAATACATAAAAGGATTGTGCACATCATAAATACTGGGTTTATTTCAGAAATGCAAGTTTGGTTTAGCATTAACAAAGTAAACATAATTCATCATATTATCAGAATAAAGAAGAATAAAACAAATAATCATCTAAATAAGTTGGGAAAAAGTATTTCGCAAAGTATAACACCTGTTCATGATAAAAGCTCTTAGCAAACAAGAAAAAGGAAAGTACTTCCTAAATGTGATAAGGAGAGTCTATGACAAACACTGTGAATATTATACATAATGATGAAATATTAAATACTTTCCCTTAAGATTAGGAACAAAGCAAAGAAATTCACTCCTGCCAGTTTTATTCAATATTACACTAGAGGTTCTATTTAGTGTAATAAGTGATTAAAAAAATTAAAGGCATGAGGATTGGAAATGTTTATTTGCTGATGATATGATTGTGTACATAGTAAATTTAGAGGAAAAAAAATTAAAAACCAACTAGAATTAATAAGTGTATTTGGCAAGGTCTGAGGATGCAAAGTCATTTTTGGAAAAGTAATTGTATTTTGAATGCAATTTTTATAAATTTCATATGAAAATACAAAGGACCTAGAATAGACAAACCAATCTTGAAAAAGAAGAGTTACAAGATTTACAATGCCTGATTTAAAACTTACTCTAAAAATACGATAATCAAGACATTGTGCTATTTGCTTAAGAATCATCATTAGTCAATGACACAGGATGAAGAATCCAGAGACAGATACACACTTTTACAGTCAAATATATTTCAACAGATTGCCAATGCAATTCAGTGGGGCAGAGGAATTTTTATTTTATTTTATTTCTTTGAGAGAGAGAGAGTGAGAAAGAGAGAGCACAAGAGGGGGTAGGGTCAGAGGGAGAAGCAGACTCCCCGCTGAGCAGGGAGCCTGATGCGGGACTCCATCCCGGGACTCCGGGATCATGACCTGAGCTGAAGGCAGTCACTTAACCAACTGAGCCACCCAGGCGCCCCAGAGGAATATTTTTAAATGTACAGTGCCAGGTATTCATGTTGAAAAAAAAAAGAATCTTGACCACCACGTCAGTCCATATTTTTAAAAAATTATTTGAAATAAATTATAATCTTAAAAGCTAAAATTAGGGGCACCTGGGTGGGTCAGTCGTTAAGCGTCTGCCTTCAGCTCAGGTCATGATCCCAGGGTTCTGGGATCGGGCCCCGCATCGGGCTCCCTGCTCCGTGGGAAGCCTGCTTCTCCCTCTCCCGCTCCCCCTGCTTGTGTTCCCTCTCTCACTGTGTCTCTCTCTATCAAATAAATAAAATCTTTAAAAAAAAAAGCTAAAATTACACAATTGCTAGTGTTTTATGAATCTACAAAACTTAGTAATCTTTTGTCCAAAAAAAGAAATGATAAATTGGACGTCATCAAAACTTCTTTTTATCCAAAGTCACAGTTTAAAAAATGAAAATGCAAGCCATCGTTGGGAAGAAAATATTCACAATGCATATCTGACATAGATTTCTATCTAGAATCTATCAAAAACTCCTAAAAATCTATAATAAGAATAACATAATTAAAATGGACAAATTATTTGAACAGTATCTTTATAAAGAAATATTATAAATAGTCAAAAAGCACACGAAAATGTACTCAATGTCAGTAGTCATCTGGGAAATGCAAATTGCAACCACAATGAGATGGTTTACAATTGCAAACCACAATGTAAATTACCATACAACCACTAGAAAAGGTAAAATTAAAAATTCTGAAATTATCCAGTTTTGAAGAGGATTTTGAGTAATAGGGACTCGTATACATTGCTGGTGTATAAGATGGTATCATCAGTTTGGAAAACTGTCAGTTCTTTATAAAGTTAAACATACTTCTCCCCTGTGACCCAACAATTCCATATTGGATATTTACCCAACGGAAATGAAAACATATTCACGGGAAGGTTCATGAATGCCGTAGCAGGATTATGTGTAATAATCACAAATTGGAAAAAATATTTCCTCAATAGAAGAGTGGATAAATGGTATATTCATAGACTAAAACACTGATAAAATAAGTAATAAAATAAGTACAAGATATCAAGACATACAACATGGATAACTCTAAAAACATATCAAGTGAAAGAAGCCAGACTCAAGTGATACTATTTTTATGAATTTCAAGAATAGTGGTTGCTTCTGTTACAAATTGGAAAATTTTGACTATTGTGTTTTTTTGGTAGATAGATATTAGTGTTATGCCCTTTTCTGAGTGTAGCTTTTAGCATTATAAGATGGCCTTTATTTGACTTGTTTAATAATTACTTTACTTCATTCTACCTCGAGATATTGTTCACAGCATTATTTTGTATTGCCTTACATATCTTTACTTATTCTTAAATTTTTAACTTTACCAAAACCCTTTGTTTTAGGTATGACAAAGAATTGGGTTTTTCTGTGTAAGTAATCTAAATTTTTTAGTAAGTGATTTAAGCTCATTTACATTTACTTAGTAATTGATATTTTTGGTTTCAGTTTGTTATCTTGTTTTATAATGTATTTTCTATATGGTTCAACATTTCAACTAAAATGATTTCAATTAAGTGTCTTTTTAAAATCTTTTCTGTTGATAAATCTTTCAGTATTTAGGAAGCTGTGATGTTTAAATTTCGTAGTTTTATTTATACTATTTTTTATATTACTCTTAATCATCTCTCTCTTTGGATAGTGTTTGTTGGTTTACTACCATAAGACTAAAGTTAGTCTCTCTGCTTTGTTTCACCTTCCAAATTTAATCTCTAGCATTATTTTAGTGTTAATCTCTACTTCCTAAATTACTTCAGCTTCTTCTACCTTATTTATTATCCTAAAATATACTGTTAAGTCTCAGATATATATCAGGTCTTAAATATACTTCAGCTTCTACCAAATTACTTTACCTCTAATTAAGTCATTTGTGGTAATCCATAGGTTTATTTCGTTATCCACGATTTCTACCTTGTAATTTTTGTTAATGTTAATGTCTAAGTATGTAAAAACTTTGTATTATTTTTTCACCCTTATTCCTATCTTTCAACCTTAGTTCCACTAAGTTAAATATTTGCTAAACCTTCTACAAATATTTTATGTTTGAAGCTCATTCTTTTGTAGACTTGTCATGAAGTGATTATGGGAATGATATTCCTTGAAGTCTCCCATATTTATAGCTGCTTGCCTGTGGCTTTTATGTTGAAGACAAGTTTGGCTGTACATAAAATTTTTGTCTCACATTTTCTCTCCTTTAAAATCTTTTTTAAAAGTTGCTACATTCTTTTTCTAACATAAATGTTGCTTTGGAAAATTCTCGTATTAATTTGAACGTTATTCCCTTATAAGTGATTTTAACTTATTGTCTGGAAACTAAAGGGATTGTTCCTCCTCATTATTTAAAAAAACAGTTATTTTTGGCTTACAGTATGGCCTGAGGCTGATCATTTCTGGTCAGTTTCTCAGGTACACAGTGTGCTTTGCTCTTTACTATTCCATTTCAGGAAATACTTTCCAATCATGGTTTTAAATATTTCTTTTTCTGTTAGTTTGGTTTTTTTCTTTGAAGACTTTAATTATAAATATGTGGTTTTCTTATTTTCTGTCTTCAATGTCTATCACATTTCCTATATCCATTTCCTATGGTAGCTACAACAAATTACCACAAATTTTGTGAGTTAAAGCTACACAAATTCATTATCTTAGAGTTGTAGAGGTCAGAAGTTGAGGTTGGCTGGTTTGTGTTCCATCTGGAAGTTATAAAGGAGAATCTCTTTCCATCTTTTCCAGCCGATAGAAGCTGCCCACATTCTTTTTAATTTATTTTTTTTATTATGTTATGTTAATCACCATACATTACATCATTAGTTTTTGATGTATTGTTCCATGATTCATTGCTTGCATGTAACACCCAGTGCCCCATGCAGAACACGCCCTTTTTAATACCCATCACCAGGCTAACCCATCCCACCTACCCCCCTCCCCTCTAGAACCCTCAGTTTGTTTTTCAGAGTCCATAGTCTCTCATGGTTCATCTCCCCCTCCGATTTCCCCCCCTTCATTCTTCCCCTCCTGCTATCTTCTTCTTCTTCTTCTTCTTCTTCTTTTTAACATATAATGTATTATTTGATTCAGAGTTACAGGTCTGTGATTCAACAGTCTTACACAATTCACAGCACTCACCATAGCACATACCCTCCCCAATGTCTATCACCCAGCCACCCCATCCCTCCTACCCCCCACCACTCCAGCAACCCTCAGTTTGTTTCCTGAGATTAAGAATTCCTTATATCAGTGAGGTCATATGATACATGTCTTTCTCTGATTGACTTATTTCACTCAGCATAATACCCTTCAGTTCCATCCATGTCGTTACAAATGGCAAGATTTCATTCCTTTTGATGGCTGCATAATATTCCATTGTGTGTGTGTGTGTGTGTGTGTGTGTGTGTGTGTGTATCTCACATCTTCTTTATCCATTCATCTGTCAATGGACATCTTGGCTCTTTCCACAGTTTGAAGCTGCCTACATTCTATGGCTCATGGCCCCGCATCACTGTGACCTCCACTTCTGCTGTCACATATCCTCTGACTTTGACACTCCTGTCTCAGTCCTATAAATACCCTTATAATTGTACTCTACCCATCTGAGTAATCCAAGATAATCTCCCATTTCAACATCTTTAACTTAATCACAACTGCAGGATCCTTTTGCTATGCAAGGCAATTTTCACAGGTCCCGGGGATTAGGATGTAAACATCTTTGGTGGGGGGCATTATTCTGCCTACTACACACACATTTTCAAATCCTGTTTCTTTTTTCAAATCATTTTCTTTATGTCTGTTTGATTTCCCCTCAGTTTTCTTCTTTCTTACTCCTATTTCCCTTACTCTGCATTTTATAGTGTCTCTTTACTCTTGTGTTTTTCTAAATTAGTGTTCTTTTATGAAATATTATTTTCTTTATTCTTAACTCTTTACTGGTACCTATTTCTGAGTTTTTCTATTTCTTGTTTGTGCTGTTTTTATCAAAGCTTTAATTGTTGTCTAATACTGAAATATTATATTGCAGTTTTCATCTGCTCTGTGAGCTCATTTTTCTGATGAGTTCTTACTGTTTGTCTTAATTTATTAAGGTCTCATTTATCTTTTCATTGTAATGATTTTGTATGACATTAGAAAGAGTTTTTTCTTGTTGTCTCTCATATTTGAATGAGGAACAAAATAAGATGATATTTCCTGGGATATTAGGAGAAATGCAGACTTGGGAGGCTTTCTCTGAATCACACTGTAAGAATTTCTTTTTCTTTTTTTACCAATAAAGATTAAATATATACCCTCTCTTTGTAGCCATTTGTTTGGTTCTCGAAGCTATGTCTGGCTTAGAAAGATTTTCTGCTTCTTGTCCCTGGGGTTCACAAGGCTTGTCTTCCAAAGTACTTTCATATTTCTTGGGGGTTCCTTTCTGTGAGCCCCTCAAAAATATTATTTTCCCACTGCCCACCTGTCTCTCTCTCTCTCTTTTTAAGATTTTATTTATTTGAGAAAGAAAGAGAGAGAGAGTATGCATCCATGGGAGCATGAGCCCAGGGAGGGGCAGAGGGAGAGGGAGGGTGAGAAGCACACTCCCCGCTGAGCTCAGAGCTCAATGTGGGGCTCACTTTGGGGCTCGATTCCAGGATCCCAAGATCATGACCTGAACCAAAATCAAGAGTCAGCCTCCCAACCAACTGATCCACCCAGATGCCCCTGTACTGGTTTTTCTATCTGGTTTTCTGGAGATATTTGAGAGGTTTAAAGCAACTGCACTGCTAGCACAATGTTACAGAAATGCTGACATGCATTTCAAGAGAATCATTATAGTTACTGTGTTGAGATTGGACTATAGGAGAATGATGAGGCAGCAGGAAGAGTAATTTCTGGACCACTGCAGTAACCCAAGTGATAGATGAAGATCGCTTGGATGATGTTTATCAAAGTTCAATTCTGGCTGTTTCCTGAAGGCAGAGCTGTAAGATTCATTGATGGATTGGATGTTGGATGTTAAAAAAAGGAGGTGTTTCACTTATTTGTGGAACATAAGGAATAGCATGGAGGACATTAGGAGAAGGAAGGGAAAAATGGGGGGGGGGATTGGAGGGAGAGATGAACCATGAGAGACTATGGACTCTGAGAAACAAACAGGGTTTTAGAGGGGAGGGGGGAGGGGAGATTGGTTAGCCCAGTGATGGGTATTAAGGAGGGCACGTACTGCATGGAGCACTGGGTGTTATACGAAAACAATGGATCGTGGATCACCACATCAAAAACAAATGATGTATTGTATGGTGACTAACATAACATAATAAATTAAAAAAAGAAAAAGAAAAAGGAGGTGGAATATTTCAAGGGACATAGTTGTCATTAACTGGGATGTAGAAACTGTGGCTACACCAGACTGAGTGACTGAGTGTCATATTAGTCAGGTTAGGGTTAGGCTATGTTGCAGTAATAAGCCATGAACTCTCAATTTCTTGCATAAGGAATAATATGGCAGCAAGCGGTCTTCCTTCATCTTGTAGCCCTGCCATCAGGAGCATTTTACCTTCACTTTTGTCAGAGTAGGGGGGAGGGAGCTGGAGGACCACGCAGGTGGTGACAGGTGCTATTTCTTCTCCTTCTTTTCTTTCTCTCTCTCTGCTATCCTCTTCTTCCACCTCTTCTTCTTCCTCCTCTTTCTCCATTTCAGGGTCTTTCCCCCCCCACAATCGAAAGTGTCATTCATCACTTCTGTTCGAATCCTATTTGCCAAAATTCAGTTACATGGACACAACTTAAATGCAAATGAGCTAGAAAATTCATTTGCTGCTCACGTGATTTTCCATTCAGTGAATTCCTGCTTGAACACTTTACTATTTGCTCACTGTTTTATATGCAGAAATTCTTGACACACTCTGATAAATAATTTTTGTATGTTATATATGTTTCAAATATCTCCATTGTCCAAAGACTGCTTTTTAACTTATAGTTACTTTTGTCATTTGGGATATGTTAATTTTGCAGTGTATTTTTTTTTTTTAATGATTTGAGCATCCTATATCTTGTTTAAGAAATTTCTTCTTGTCTTGACATCCTAAAGATATTCTATATTTCTTTCAAAGAGTTTTAAACTATTTACCTTGTTTTTTATACTTGCTTATTTAAATTCATCTAGGATCATATTTTATTTTATTTTTCTAGCTCGCCTAATTTGTGATGCCACTTCTGTCATATAGTAAGTTTTCCTTTCAGTGCAGGTTTAATTTTTATTTGTTTGTTTGTTTTCATTGTTTCCAAAGTTATTTCCACTGATATATTTCTCTATCCCTGTGCAATAAAATAATTAGTTGCCATAGTTTCAAAATAACCCCTAATTCCTCATTTCATTGTTTATCCTTTAATTTCTTAGTTATTCTCATATGTTTATTTTAAATATGTATTTTACAATTAACGTCAATTTTTAGCAGAAATCTTTTTGCTACATCGAGTTGAATTACACTGATTTATAGATAAATTTGGAGAGACATGAAATATATACCATACTGAATCCTCTGTTTTATGACATTTGCATATCTTTCTATTTGTATTTTTATGTCTTTTAATAATATTTTCAAATTTTCTCCCTATAGGTGTTATTCATTATTAATTTGGTTATTCCTCGGCTACTTGTACATTTATTTCTATTGGGACTAGACTTTTTAATTTCATATTTTTTTTTTAGATTTCCAATATTTATAGGACCATTATTTTATTGTGTATGTTGTGTATGCATGTATCTAACTACTTGCTAAACTGTTAAAAATTATAATATTTTATCCAAAGTATTTATTTTTTGGTAGAGAATATAATTTTTGCTAATAATTTCTTTATAAGTTACTTTTTGTAAAGAAACAGTTTAGAAAAATGCCTGATAAGGTAAGGGCTTAATAAATGTTAGTGTTATAATTTATTTCATTACTATTTTTTTATTTTTTGGTACACAAATGCATTACCTGCAAACAATGACACATTTTCCTGTTTTGTTTAATATTTATATTTCATTCTTTTTCCTGTTTTATTGTGTTAGTTTGGAGTATCATAAATGAGTAGAAATGTGCATATATTTCAATATGAGGTGACTTTTGCTACCATGGCTGGCAAATTCTTTTATCAGGTTAAGGTAGTCATCTTCTACTTCTTGTTGGTTAAGAGCTTTGAAATAATCATGAATCCAAGTCGATTTTTATAGAATGTTACTTTGTTTTTTTAAAAGATTTTTTAAATTTTATTTTAGAGAGAGAGAGCACAGGGAGGAGCAGAGGGAGAGAGAGAGAGAGAATCCTCAAGCAGAAACAGACCACCCTTGAGAATCCTCAAGCAGACTCATTTGAGCATGGAGCCTGACTCTGGGCTTGATCCCAGGACCCTGAGATCACGACCTGAGCTGAAACAAGAGTCAGCTGCTTAACTGACTGAGCCACCCAGCCACTCCATGGAATGTTACTTTTGCATCTATTTTTAAAAAATATTTTATTTTACTTATTTTATAGAAAGAGTGTGTGTGAGCAGTAGGAGAGGAAGAGGACGAGGGGGAAACAGATTCCCCACAGAGCGCAGAGTCCAATGCAATGTGATGGGGGGCTACATCTCAGAACCCTGAGATCATGACCTGAGCTGAAACCAAGAGCTGGACACTTAACCGACTGAGCCACCGAGGTGCCCCTACTTTTGCATCTATTGAAATAATGTTTCTTTTCCTTTGGGATGTTAATACACAAATATCATTTCCAGACACTGTAGTACAGGAAGATAAGCTCAAGCAGGTGGGGAGGGGCTGGCATTGGTGTTGAGTGAGCTGATGTACATTCTCTACCTGGTTTGCCCCTTTGGCTTTTCAGCATTCACCTCTCCCCATCTTCCAATATTTAAAGTTCCAAAAACCTCATAGTAACTTCAAAATGCTACTGCCTAACATAATGGATTCATTGCTGCAC
Source organism: Halichoerus grypus (assembly GCF_964656455.1). Classification (NCBI taxonomy): domain Eukaryota; kingdom Metazoa; phylum Chordata; class Mammalia; order Carnivora; family Phocidae; genus Halichoerus; species Halichoerus grypus. The sequence goes on along the minus strand of NC_135720.1, from coordinate 13,894,098 downwards.
AAACAAAAACAACCTTCTCTCTGAAAGCAATAGCACAAAGTCTCATCAGATTCTGCATTAATTTCTGGTTTATGTTCATTCTTCTATTAGCTCATAACTCAGCAGCCTCTTGATATCCTGTAATCTCTGCACTAAGATATCATTACCATCATTACCCACACATCCTGTATAATATCATTGGTAAGAGTGGAGAGCGGAAAAAAACCAGAATCATATAAAAATAAGAATATAACAGCACGATGCAAAAATGTAGGTGATCATTATAATCCTCATTTATAAAGCTGTTCACAAAGTCATATATGATATATAATAATTTCTTTCTTTACTCATTTCACATTTCCTTTGCTTTTTTTTTTTTCACATTTCCTTTGCTTTTAACCAATACCTTCACTGGACAGTTTCTTTAGCTGACAAGTGACTTGAAATATATTCTTGGGACATTTGAACTCTTGATTATCCTGCCTATACTAGGTTGCTGAATTATGTCTTTCTCTTGTACAATCACGTGTGGGGGCACTAGGAGGGATCCAGCAGGGTTTCCTAAATAATGTGCATTCTCCTCCTTGTCTCCAACCTCACATCAGCACTCCTATCTCCCCTTAATAGTAAGAATCACATACCTGAAACAACACAATAATGAATATATTGTTTGATATTCTTCCTACTTGGAGGAGTTTCTATTCTCATTGTCATTCAAGACCATCTTAAATGGAAAATGTAGAGCCATGATAATCCAATTTTGTGTGATGTCAGGATATCATGAAGAAGCATCTATAAACCAGGCTTAAGCCTTTTCCTCCTCAGTCATCAAGTCAGAGGGAATTGTGAAGGAGGCTCAGGTGTTTGCTGAGGGCTGAGTCAAGTGCAGCAGGAGCGGCATCCTGGAATGTGAAGACCCCACCATCTTACTAACTGTGTAGTTAGGACCTGCCGAAGCCCAAGAATGTATGTACTTCTTCCACTTGGCATGTCGGTTGGGCATGCCTTTCTTTAGTTGGTGCATCAGATGACCCCCACTTGATGATGTTCTGCTCATGTCACTTAGTTACTTAGTGTCCACAGTCATGTGTTCAGTCTCTATTAGCACTTAACAGCAAGCCCCAAACTGTTTCTCAGGAAGAGAACGGTTACCTGTTAGGATGGGCATGGTTTCTTCCACAGCTTCTGCTGTGATCCTTACAGTTAAGGCCTACCTCAAGATTGTACAGTGGTTTGCTCAATCACAGATAATTTGAGCACTGCTGGATCCAGTGATTGTCATCAGTTAAAGATGGCTTCATATTTTTTGACACTTATTGAAAAGTATTCTAATCCATTACCCTTGAATCTGGAACAAACTTATTAATGTGCTTGATCAATAATGTATGACAGGAGTGATACACAGCCAATTTTGAGCTTTGCCTCTTAAAGGCCCGACAGATTCTAGTTTCCCTACTTGGAACTCTGAGCAGGTGTGTAAGAAGTTTGGTCACTCCAGACCCGCCATGCTGTGGGGAAGCTCGAGCTACATGGAATGACCATAGAAAGAGGCCACGTGGAGAGACTATCTGGCTAGTCCTCAGCTGTTCTATCCTCCAGTGATTTTAGTTATCTTGGCTTAGCCCTGGACATTGCAGAAAAGAGATGCATTATGTCTACCGAGTCCTGACATTTATGTGTGTGAGCTAAATAAACGATCATTGTGATTTTAACAAATCCGACTTGGGTGGTTGGTTATGCCATAATAGATGAATGGACAATGGCTCATAAAGACCAGTTAGAAGCCTGATCAGAAGCCTGACCCAGCTGAATCCAGTTCTCTGGTCTTCATCTGCACTGACCCCACTCAAAACTGTCAGCCTTACTGGTTACTTGGTAAACCTATCAGGGAAGGTGGACAAATTGCAGTATATGTTGCTTCCAGAGTCCAAAGAGGCCACCAACGGCTGTGACTCTCTTAATGGTAGGAGATATATAAGAAAAGCAAGATGTGTTGCATGTGTTCCTTTAGACTTGAAAGGAATATTGCAAACATTGGATACCTAGAAACTTGCAGTGGTGGGTCCCTAAATTTTCTTGGACTTTGTCATCCGCCGTCTGACATGCATATTTCTTTCCAGGGTATTGAGGGTACATGCTACTTCCTCCTCACTGGGTCCCATCAGCATGATGTCATAACTAGTTGAACCATGGTGATTTTCTCAGCCATGATGTTGTTACTGTTTAATGTTAATTCAGCCTTCAATAAGGACAGAGGTCTGGGACAATTCCCTTTTCTGACCTAAATCCAGAGGGAAGCCTGAGGATGCACAACTTTTAATTCAATCTTTTTAAGCCCAGGCACCTGAACACACAGTCTCTGTTTTAAAATTTTTAAATCCAGTATAGTTAACATACAGTGTTATATTATTTTCAGGTGTACAGTATTAATTCAATTTTTAATGATTAATAGGCATTTGTTTAGTGTTCCCTGGGCCATTTTTCTCTGAGTTTTGAGATCACTGACTTTGTTAGAGAATCAGACTAATAAGGTTTCATTAAAACCTCAGCCTTATATTAACTCTGTGTTGAAGAATTAAGAGAGCTGTTTATGCTCAATTGAAAAGCAAGAGTTGGAAAAAGTTATGTTGAGACAGTGGGAAGAGCTGAGAAACCTACCACTGTGAACAAGCCACCATCTCAGGTGGGAACCGACCATGAAGACAAATGTGAGATTTTTCTTTTGGGTCCCAGGAAGTCCGGATTCTTAGTGGAAGTATCAAATTTCCTGCCCTAATGTGAAAGAGGGGTTTACACATTTTTTATTTACATATTTAAGGGGAAGTTCTTTCCTAGAAGATGGATGAAAATAAATCCTTGAATATCAGGTCCAGGGGTATTTGTATGAAATATTAAATAATAAAATTAAATAGGAAATAGTAAAAGATACAGTTTAGCACATTCATTACCATACATGTTGTAACCAACAACAACAACAACACAAAAACAAAAATAAAACCAACAATACAGTTACATTCCTGTTCATGATATCTAAACCCATTTATGAAGAAGATAGAAGTATTTGTTTCTGATGGATGCTTCCAAATGGTATTACTTTGATTTTCTTTATTTATGGCCAATGAGAATTCCAGGAGATGTACTATGATTGATCAAAAAATCCAAGCACTTCTTTTTGCAGAGAATGTTTTGGATATTTAGCAGTCAGTAGACTTCTTATCACAGCCACTTGCTCTCAGATATGCTTTTGAAGGATGTGTGTGTGTGTGTGTTTGTGTGTGTATGTGTGTATATACCCACATATTCCTTAGGATTTCTCAGATACTTACCACACTCAGCTGAGGAGCAGAATCCCTTTATCACTTAAATGCTTTCTTCTTTGCAAATGAAAGGCAGTAAATTATGACGAGCTCTTGCTTGAGAGGTTCTTGCTTTTGCTCTGCAGGACTTGTGGTCACATGTAACAGAAAGAATTGAGATGGAGCTTCCTGACTGATAACACCCTTTCCTGAGTATCAAGTAGGGGTCAGTTAGGTGTTGTAGTCTTCCTGGGCACAGTTAGGTGCACTCTACTCTGTACTTCATGCACTCAGACTTTAAAAGAACCCAGGAGATTGTTGTAGATTGTGCTCCATCATCCCGTTTTGTGGATTAAGTCCCTCAGATTCAGACACGATTTAACTATTTCTTTTAGGCAAACATTACTTGAAGTTGATGTTTTTTTGTGGTTGTTTATTTTCACCATTGTTAATAAGACCATACATATTATCCAGGGACTCAAATGTTTACAGAGTGTCAGGACATCTTTTCTCCTCATTTGTAGAAATAAGTCTAGTTGACACCAGACTACGATGCTTGCCCTTATTTTAATTTTTAGGTAAGCAATTTCTGCTAATTTTCTTACCTTTTTGGTGAATATTCTGTCAATTACTTCCCACTATTACTCAAAGAATTGTTAGCAAAGGACATTATTAGTGTCTCCTGGACAATGAATTCTTCCAACCTACTGATAATTGATTATGTTTTAAACTATTCTGTTAGCAATTAAGACTCAGTCTCCCCCTTCTCAAAGTTAGAGTTGTTCAAGCATTCCTCCCCCTCATTACTCAAATGACTTGTGTGTGAGTGTGTGTTTTGGAAAAGGAGATTTTCTCTGTGTATTTTGCAGGATTAGTATCAGTTTAATCCTCCAGAAGGAGAAAGAAATGAAGCAACCCACTCCTGTTTCCATATCGCAGACATACATCCTTTTCACATCTTCGGCCTGTCTATTTCAATACTTCTGAGTGGGAGAGGTTTGTTGGTGAGCATGGCTGCTGGGAACAGATAAGAGAAGAAACTTAAAGTGGCAATCCTTTGTCTAAGTGACTCTCATTTTAAGAAGAGAAAAAGGAAAAGCTTCCATTACTCCTTGTTTTAGAAGAGTTTTTAAATTGAAGTATGGCTGACACAAAATGTTACATTAGTTACGCAGTGATTCCACAACTCCCTACATTATTTTTAGAACACTTAATGGAGTGATGTTAAGAAATGAGAAATAGTTGTTTAATAGTCATCGAAGTATGGAATATAATTGAGTCACAGTATATTTACACATGAGTTATTTTTCTCTCTATACTGGTACAAGTTATGAAACTAAGGAATACCAAATGAATATATACTTTTATGGAGTATTTGAAATTATGAAAATAAAAAATTCTTTGGAAGAAATTTTATCTTAATATTAGGGACAGATAATCTTCATGTCTAAACAGTGTACAGAATTTAATGATTTAAAACCACTGGATGTCTAAATTATAGATTATTTACCAAGTAACATACATATCATATTTTTAGAACAATTCACCTATGTTTAAAGTATGATAATTAATTCTTGTGTTGTCATGTCCAACAGCTCTTAAAAAATAAATCCCAATTTTTATACTTTGAGAAAAATAAAATAAGAATATGAAAATGTGCTTGAGTTTGAAAGAAGACTAAGTATTAAGATAGAGAAATAGTTTTATTTGTATCTTACAGACTCATGTGGATTAGATGACATTCTTAAGGTATTTTAAAACAAAGCTACATTTTTAATAAGCAGACATGTACTTTGATCAAGAACATAATACAAAGAAAAAGCCCTTTATCTAATCTTTTAAAGAGGCTCTTATAGAATTAGAAAAGTGTTATATATAATTTAAGTCAGGTGAATAAGAAGTTTAGCAATACCAGGGCACTGAATATATTCTCTGCTGCTATCAGTTTGGTTTGAAATGTTCCATGAATATTTGCACACCTAAAAAATTAAAACCATATATTTTCATCCAAACGTTGCTGAATTTGGCTCTAGAATATATTACAAATGAAAAATGGAAATACATTTATTCTTTTCTATAAAACACATTTTAAAATATTGATTTAAGGATACAAAGTTTTAAAGACCACCTTAGAAAATAAAAGACCAGAAATGAGCATTTAGAAACATAAATATTAACTATTTTAATTAATGTGGTTTTTACAAATAAATTGGAGTTAGTTATTAGGGAAATGCAAATCAAAATCATAATGAACCCTCACACCAACTAGAATGGCCAAATAATAATAAGAAGAAAGAAAATAGTAAACAGTGGTAAGGATTTAAAGAAATTGGAACCCACATACACTGTTAGTGGGAATATAAAATGATGCAGCCACTGTGGAAACATTTGATGGTTCGTCAAAAACGATTAATATTCTATTAAATATAGAATCATCAAATGGGGGTGCCTGGGTGGCTCAGTCGGTTAAGTGTCTGACTCTTAATTTCGGCTCAGGTTATGTTCTCAGGGTCCTGAGATCAAGCCCTACATTGGGCTTGTGCTCAGCACGGAATCTGCTGGTCCCTCTTCCTCTGCTCCCCTCTTCCCGTGCTCTCTCTCCTTCAAATAAATAAATAAATAAATAAATAAATAAATAAATAAATAGAATTATCAAATGACCCAGAAATTCCACTTGTGTGTATACACCCCAAAGAATTGAAAACAGGGGCTCAGATATTTGTATGACAATATTCTTTGCAGCATTATTCGCAAAAGCCAAAAGGTGGAAACAAGCCAAGTGTCTATCAACGGATGAATGGATAGACAAAACACATAAGGTGGAATATTATTCAGTTATAAAAATGAATGAAATATGGATACATTCTACAGCATGGATGAATTTTGGAAACATTATACTAAGTGAAATAAACCAGACACAAAATGACAAAATATTGTATGATTCCACTCCTATGAAATATCTAGATTAGGCAACTTCATAGAGACAGAAAGTAGGTTGGAGGTTACCAGGGACTGGAGGAGGGAGGAGTTGGGATTACTGTTTAATGAGTACTATTTGGAGTGACAGAAAAGTTTTGGAAACAGGGGTGATAGTTACACAACATTGTGAATATAACTAATGCCACTGAATTGTACATTTAAAAATGGTTAAAATGACAAATACTATGCTATCTTTTACTACAATAAAATACTTAAAAATAAATTGACTATTTTTATGTTTAGAATGTTTTTGTAAATGTTAATTTTTAAAGAAGGAAACAACATGAGAATGTAGGGCTGAAAACGAAGGGTTGAGATTTCATTTCTATAAAGATGCTATTCTTCTTTATATGTGATAATGCTTTCCTGTACTATTCTCACAGATAGCACTAAAGTTCCTTTGAGATGTTTAGCCGGATTCTAGCTGAATATAGTCTATGCATGAAGCTAAAGTATGTGTCTCCAAAGCTGTGCTCATGGTGTTCTTAATTCCTGCCACCCCTTCCAAATTATTCTCACAACATAGAAAATAAACCATAGTGAGCACTTAACACCAGTAAAGACTAGTTTTAGCAACTTTAAAAATTAGACTATTTATGTTGCAATGAAATCCTATTCAATGCTTTGGAGTACTTGAAAATTAATGAAACATAAAAACAGGGAAGAGTTGAAAGAAAAGTTTCTTCCAAATTATCTGCATAATCAGAGTAGGTAATAAAAGATAATTTTAAATGGATGATAATACAGAAATCAATTATCTTTAATATTAGTCACGGTTTTGAATTTCCCTTTGAACACAAGTGGGTTTGGTGGTCTGGGAATGTTCAACCTTTCAAATAAAGTAATGGAACCAAGTGGAGGAATGTCACCCAGCCTTCCCATCCCACACCTGTGTACAGAACCATCTTTTGCTTAGCTTTGCCGTGAACAGTACATCAGTTACTCCAATTTGCAGTGACTTGCAATGAGTCTTTCAGCCCACATCACTTTCTATTCTTTTATTGCTTTCTATCTTCTAGTCTTTCTGGTCTTCCTTTCTTGAGTGCTTCTCCACCAACAGCTGAAGTTGCGATTATCATGGCCCTGATAAAAAATGCTCACTGCAATGGTCCAGAGCTTCAGTTCTTTGACCTTTTTTTTTTTCCTACAATATTGCTTTGGGCTGGTCTTCCCTCTGCTCACCACCTTATCTAGTTCAGAAGATTTGACTCTAACCACTCATTTTGGGTGATTACATCAGCTCCATTGATTATCTGTTTGAATTTCATTTCAATTTTTATCAAGAGTGTTGGAAGAGTGAGGACTAGTGGTGGGTTGAGGCACAAATGAAACAGCTGGACCTCCAATCTTAAGCTCCTAATTAACTGCACTCATGAATAGCTTTCTAATTAACTTTGTGCTCTTCCCACTTGAAACCACACTCAATATTGTCCCACAAAGGATTGCTCAAAATGCAGATGTGATAATGCCCTTTGTTTAATTATAGCAGCAATGTCCACAATAGCCAAACTATGGAAAGAGCCAAGATGTCCATCGACAGATGAATGGATAAAGAAGATGTGGTATATATATACATATATATATATATATATACACACACACACACACACAATGGAATATTATGCAGCCTTCAAAAGGAATGAAATCTTGCCATTTGCAACGACGTGGATGGAACTGGAGGGTATTATGCTGAGTGAAATAAGTCAATCAGAGAAAGACATGTATCATATGACCTCACTGATATGAGGAATTCTTAATCTCAGGAAACAAACTGAGGGTTGCTGGAGTGGGGGGTGGGGTGGGAGGGATGGGGTGGCTGGGTGATGGACATCGGGGAGGGTATGTGCTATGATGAGCACTGTGAATTGTGTAGGACTGTTGAATCACAGACCTGTACCTCTGAAACAAATAATACATTATATGTTAAAAAAAAAGAAGATAGTAGGAAGGGAAAAATTGAAGGCGGGGAAATCGGAGGGGGAGACGAACCATGAGAGACTATGGACTCTGAGAAACAAACTGAGGGTTCTAGAGGGGAGGGGGTTGGGGGGTGGGTTAGCCTGGTGATGGGTATTAAAGAGGGCATGTTCTGCATGGAGCACTGGGTGTTATACACAAACAGTGAATCATGGAACACTACATCAAAAACTAATGATTTATTTTTTATTTTTTATTGTTATGTTAATCACCATACATTACACTTTCAACTTTCACATCACTATATGCCTTATAGGGAAGTCTTAAATAAGGCTACTAAAATGTATACAAGCCTTTTTGTGACATAAAGATTTCCGAAATGATTCACTTGGTTTTCAACATCTGTTGCCATTTTTAATTTTTTCCTTCTAGAGTTTCCATAGATCTCTTCTACTAATTATGAGATCTGTAGAGAGATTGAAGGCTGCTAGGGTTTCCCTAGTGTACGTTTTAGAAAAGAGGCAGCCTCTTTTGGTTGTAACAAAAAATATGTGGCCTAATACAGTTGATCCTTGAACAACATTGGTTTGATCGTAGCAGGTCCACTTATGTGTAGATTTTTTTTTTCAATAAATACAGTGCAACACTGTAAATGTATTTCTCTTCTTTATGATTTTCCTTTTTAAAAAAAGATTTTATTTATTTATTTGAGAGAGAGACAGAGAGAGCACAAGCAGGGGGAGGGGCAGAGGCAGAGGGAGAGGGACAAGCAGACTCCCTGCTTAGTGGGGAGCCTGATGGGCGGCTTGGTGCCAGGATCCTGAGATCATGACCTGAGCTGAAATCAGACACTTAACTGACTGAGCCAAGCAGATGCCCCTATGATTTTCCTAATAACATTTTTTTCTCTACTTTATTGTAAGAATACAGTATATAATACATATAATATACACAATATGTGTTAACCAAGTGTTTATATCATAGATAAGGCTTTCTGTCAATAGTAGGCTATTAGTGGTTAAGTATTGGGAAAGTCAAGTTATACACAGGTTTTTGACCTCTAACTCCCACATTATTCGAGGGTCAGAATCCTATTATAATATGGCACTGATTGCGTTCTCTGTTCTTAAGCCTCAGTTCCCCCAAAAGGGCTCTGTTGCTTCACTTTATATTCTTTTGCATGCTACCTTAAGGAAACAGGATTGGTCTTTGTTCTCAAGTAGTATTTTATCTATAATATTTGTATTTATGACTTATGTAGATAAGTATTGTAATTTTTGGATGACTTAAAAAATTAATCCATGGTCTCTTGGCCTTGCTGGTTTAGAACATACTGTTAACTAGTGAAAAGGTACTCATGATCATGACCCACTCCTTGAACAGATTGCCTTTGACAGGAAACCAGCAACCAAATGTGGAAAAAGCTGTATACGTCCATTCTCTCTCTAAGTGCACAGCAGAGTTGAAAAATCCTTTTTGCTTCCTACCTGTGGAATGAAGGGGAAAAAAATCCTGTTATGTCCCTGAATAGATTGGGAATAGCAGTAAAATGACCCCAGTGACTGGTAATATGAAATTGTCTTTTAAGGCTGCTGGTGAGTTAGTGTCCCTGCTAAGTGGCTGAAGAGTCTTCAGTGACTAGTGCTGAAAAATACTGATGGCCTCAATAATTTTGTGCAGCAAATCTGTGCATATTTATAGGAGGTGGTTTAGAAATTATAGCAATTTAATACATTGTTGATTTTTATAAACATAAATTAATATAAATATCTTGTGTTATATGTTTGTTTTGCTGGTATGCACTTGTTGAAAATTAAGCACTTAGTCACAGAAACATCTGGGCAAGAGCATGGATGACTCAGGACAAACTCATCACCATTATTGAAATTTAAAGAGCTTGGTTTCCTGACAATGAGTCATGAGCATCATATTCTTACACAAAGGGCAGGGGTCTCAACCATGTCTCTACTCCTTCGCCCACCCTCTGAGTCCCAGCCCTCCCCGTATTCTTTGGATTAGTTCACAGGTTTCACTTGTAAAAAAAAAAAAATGCCATTTTTATCATGTTTTTTTTTTCACTTACATTAATGTTTAATGACTTTATACAGTAGTAACCACAGAACATATTTTTATTTTTACAAATGATACTGATAAAGTCATGAGATAAGAAAATCATGAATAAGAACATGGAATAGTCCTTTTGGATTATTGCTTACCCCAGAAATTTGAGAAAAAAACTGAGAAGCAATCAGGCATCTTCATTTAAACTAAATCCTAATCATTAACCTTGTTCATCTCAACAAAAATAAGTGAAAAACTATCGCTACCATATCTAAGCCATAGTTTTCATAATGATGATTAATATTTAAAATAAGATTATATGCATTCTTTTTGGATTAAGTAAAATAAAAGACTGTATAAATATATCTTTCAGAAACTCCTGTCTTAAATATGTTTTTAATTATGTGGCACTCCTGGGCTTACAGTGCTCAGACCACATGTTTAAATCAAAGAGTTTCTAGTAAAGGATTACAGCACTTATATTACAAAGAATGTTGGATTTTTTTTTTTTCATTTTTTGTTAAGGCTTGTCACTATTTGGCACAGACTGAACCTTTGATGCACATATAAGGTTTCGTTTTCACTTTAATGTTTTAGTTTATGATCCATTTTGTAGATTGAAGATGACATTCTGGGGTTGAAAATGGTGGAGTTTTTTTCTAGAAAGAAAAAAAATTCTCCAGCCTGGAGCAGCCATTTGGAAATTATTTAATCACTCTAAGAATAACCTTAAAAACATAAGGTTATTTTTCAAATGATATTCCCAGAAGTAAGCAGCCAATTTCACACTAAGAATAACCATTCTAGGATTAACATTGCCTCAGTATCAGAAACACAAAGTACTACTGAGCCATGACAGTTTCTATTAACCAATGATTTTTGACTAATCTAAGTAGTTTTCCATGTGTTGTCTGATGCCAGGAAGGTTGCCTGCTGAATGTCCGTAAAATTTAACTGTGTCCAGATTGAAATGTTAATGTATTATGCTGACTTAATACTCTCTGAATTCTAATAAAATGGTGTACTATTAATTCCTTAAAAATATAAGAAAAAGAGAATTAAAAATGTGAGAAAAGTTGAACCTTTGACAAGTCTGCTATTAAAAGTACAAAAGCATTAGCTTGGTCAGAATTTTGAAAATTGTAATATATTAAAAAATTAAACATGAAAGAACTTGCAGCTGAATTTGGCACATGATCATACTTTATTGGTAAATAAAAATATTATGCATATGTAATTATTATAGTAATTTTCTAGCATTATGGGGACTTACTACTCACTGCTATCATGCTTTTGCTGGTGTAATTTCCCTTTTAATTAGTATCAGAAGGTAGATTCTGTCAGTGGATCTGTGTAGTTTTATCTTCTGTTCTTTATTTTTTGTTCCCTAGTAGATTTATCCAAGTGTTTCCTGGTTCTAACCTGAGGATGCTCAGGAAGCAGCATCTGCGTGATGTGGGACACATGGAACACATGGATCATAGGCTTAACACCTGAGATCTTATTTGCATTTTGGGTTTCGGTGTCAACTTTTCAAATTGTCATGGCTTTTGACCAGCTGACCAAAATAATGGTGGCCACTGGCATGTTAAAAACATCAGTCCGGATTAACTAAGAAAAAAGTTACTGCTGAACTGCAGGATTTTAAATTTAGTAGCTATTATTTTATGACTATAATACATAAATTCTATAATTCATCAAACATTGACTTATTTTATACTATGGTGTCCAACACTGTGTGAGACAAAAATAGGCATTAACAGACATGGTCTCTGCCATTACACAACATAATATTGTGGGTTGGGGAGGATGACGAGCACAGAAAGAGACATAATTGAAATAACCACACTTACTAATATAAAAGTGCACCTCTGACAAATACCAGAAGGAGTTATTCACAGTACTAGGAGAATTTTAATCATGGGATGTAACCTAGTTAGCAGGGATGCTTTGAGGAGATAATGCTTGATAATGTATAGATAATGAGATCTATAGGAAGATTATGAGTTAACTGGGCAAAATATGGGACAGATTCAAAGAGATGAACACGTGCAAAGATCCTGTGGCATGAAGGAGCATGGCAAGTAGGAGGAATTGAAAGAAAGCTGAAGTAAATAGCTATGAAGAGAGTCTGGAACAACATGATAATGGGATTTTAGGTGGGATCCACATATTGCAAGTCTTCCTAGTTCAAGTTAAAGTATTTTGTCCTGGCCTTTAAAATAATAGATACTAAATGGAAGGGTTTTAATTAGATATGGGAGAGTGACATGGTTAGATACCATTTTTTTTTTCTTTTTACAAGATCCTATTTGAGAGAGATCAGAGTGGATGCTGGCAGACCCATTAGTGATTTAATATATTGGTCTAGTTGAAAGATATTGGTAGCTTTTACATCTAGTTGATGGAAGGTCTATGCTTCATTAAGCACAGATACGAACTATAGCAGTTTTTGTTTTCTCCTCTTACTCCCTTCAAGTGCCCCCTGTCAGATCTTGTTTTTCCACCTTTTGGTGACATCTGAACAGACCTATATCTGTTGGCCACTTCAGTCAGCTGGTCCAGTTCACGATGGGCCCGTTTAAAACATCCATCTTATGTCACTTTCAGACTCTCTCCACTTCCTCTCAGCATCGTCCAGGCTTTGGCCTGAAGAACATTCAGTAATGACAGGTGTGGCCTGTGCTTTCACTCCTTCTGTCCTTTCTGCTATGCCTTCTTCCTTTGATCTATTGAGATCTGGGGAGGAGATAAGAGAAAAGGGATCGAATGCTTTTTCTTTTAGCTGATGACTGTGACCTTCTCTCTTGACCATTATTGTTTCTCTGGTGAATTGCAGTGGGCTGAAGACATTGCTTTTATGGCAGGTTTCTAACTGCTACTGTCATTGGAGGGACACACACGGGTTCTTTACATGGCATTTGGAGGGCCTCCCCATGCCTAGTTGCTTCACTGCCCTTACCTCACCTCCCATGTCCCACCCATACCTTCTTGCTGCTGCCTCTTCCTCCCCCTGCTGCCAGTGCCCCCTGTCTCAGGTGCTGGCTGGATGACTCATGCCCAAGTAACTTCCATAGTGTTTCCTGGACCCATGCGACACTTACTCATCCTTACTCAAACAAATGTGGGAATTCAAAACAAATGTGGTTGCATTTCTGAAGTGACACCTCTTTCTGGTTTTTTTCCCTCTTCACTCAAATAGTCACAAGCAACAGATAAACAAGTCTACCAGAAAAAAAAAAAAAAAGAAAGAAAAAAGAAGCCATTGAGAAGCCATCCTTTGGTCTCTTCACCTGACTATCTGGGGGTAGTGATTGTGTCAGGGGCTGGTGATCTATGGTTCCCCAAACTACAGGACTCTCCTCTAATCATAACTTCTACTATTCTCCTGAATCTTCTTCCTTCATGGCCATCTAACAGCTTTTATAGACTGGAGGAAGACAGTAGGATCATGGCTGGAGGCTCCAGTAGGTTTGAATGCTTCATAATAAGCCCCGAGGAGGTATCTGGACCCCACATGTTTTCTGGTGCCTTTGGAATGTAAGGTAGGCTTTACTTTATATTCCTAATGTAGTTCCTGCTTTGATCTATTGCAAAGGGAAACCATACTTGGACTCCTCTTTGGCTTGGATGATGGTGTGAAAGGTGATGGGCCAGAAAAATACAGGATAAAATGCACAGGACTTGGTGATAGATTGGACATTCAGGATGAAGAAGGAATTTCTGCTTTATGCTGCTCAGTGCATGGTGGTGAGAGAAAAAACACACGAAAAGGATGAAGGCTCTCCTTCACCCCACCTTGCTTCACGAAAGGAGGAAGCAAGATGATAAAATGATGTGTATTCAGTTTGAGGAGATATCAAATAGAAAGGAGCAGAGCTCAGGGAGATGTCTGGGCTGCAGACACACACCTGTGAGTCACCTTTTGTAGGCGATAATGGAAACCATGAGTATGGATGGAATTGCTAGGGAATTGGCAGTGAGGAGAGTAGAGTCCACATATATACACATATATGTATCTATGCTCGTATACACACATGCAGAAGAAGCATGTGAAATTAACATCTACAGAAACACACAGAGGGGGAGGCCGAGGCTGTGGCTGCAGCAGGGGAGATGTTGAACAAGATTGGGGACCCTAATGGTGAAATTGGGGCAGAGGAATTAGGGATTTTGATAGAGATAGTCCAGAATGGAGACTGTTCTAACAACTGAGAATTTTGACCGTTGCTAGTACACATTTCTTCCTTAAATTAATGATTTTTTAAATCAGAGTTGAATCACCAAAAGGACCTATTAAAGGTGTAAGAAAAGGTGCAACAATGAATGATAATGACAGGAACACACAAAATCAATACTGTTTATTCACATCTTCTCTCATACCAAGTGCAAGTTTCCCTCTCAGCACTTAATGGGTGGAGGATGAGCTTCTCTCCCAGATGCCTCCCAGATGGCTGAGTCCCAGTCACTGAATTTGGACCACCTCTGTGGAGTAGCCACACCTGTGATCTATCAGGTAGCCCAAGCTTGCTCATGTGCTAAAATGTAAATCCAAAGTGCTCCAAGCACAGCCGAGTATAGGAACTTTATCTTGAAAACCTGGGCTGTCCAGAGGATGTTGCTTAATGCATTATGAATAATCTTCTCTTACTTTGGTAAAGAAACATCTCACTGTAATTTCATCAGTATTGTGCTTGAATCATTTGAGGCTCTAGTAAAGCAGGGCATTTTGCTTCAGAGCCCACTGCACTTTAATCTGCGTGTATAAGTGATTTTAGGACTCCTCAGACATGGCTGACTTCATATTATACATCTATCCTCTCTCTCCCTTAGTGTTGAAAAGCACTCAAGTTTAGATAATAGTTATTTACCCCAGTGGTTTTCAGTTTTTCATGAAAAGTAGCTTCTGAAAGAGGTCAATTAAATGTTTTGCTCAAAATATCCAAACTAATGGCAGATATGTATTTTTGAAGCCATCAGGCTTGTTTTTGTCTTTGCAATATTTTACATTGTTATGAAATGATTTGATTTTGGCATGCCATAGTCTCATTAAGAGCAGTTTATCCTTTAAAATTTATGGCTTAATTCTCCTGGCCTCCACTTACTTTATTCAGTCATGGGAGTGCACTACCATTATAAAGAGCCCTAAAATGTCCAGCAGGGAGATGTGGGCAGGAACGTGCCAGAGTCTCAGTGGGGTTAGGTTCCCAGGTGTGAGTTTTTTAGGTGGTTTTTGTTACCCAGGTGACAAAGAAAGACAGAAATTGTCAACAATCGTCCATTACTGTCCTTGCTGTTCACATCATGGAACCTAACATAAAAGTGAAGTTCTTCTGGCTCTCTACTTTCAACATTGTTGTTGGGTCACAAAACATTAAAAATTCTTCTAGAGAGTACATTTTCCCAATTCACACAAAATAAGTGGGGACAAATTATTCTGTTCCCAAGTGGTTAAGAATAAGCTTCTAAATAGAAACCACCATCAAGGGGCTCCTGGGTGGCTCAGTCGTTAAGCTGCTGCCTTCGACTCAAGTCATGATCCCAGGGTCCTGGGATCAAGCCCCAAGTCTGGCTCCCTGCCCTGCGAGAAGCCTTCTTCTCCCTCTCCCGCTCCCCCTGCTTGTGTTCCCTCTCTGGCTGTCTCTCTCTGTGTCAAATAAATAAAATCTTAAAAAAAAAAAAAAAGAAAGAAACCACCATCAAGATGTTTCTTCTCATTCACTCCACCCTGCAAAATAATAGCGATAACACTCATTGCAAGAGCTCCCACTTAGTGAGCACTTATTGTATACCAGGCTCTGTGCTAGATCCCTGACCTGCATTATCTCTACTCTGTACAACAGCCTTGGAAAATAGGTATTACTATTATCATTGTTACTGTTACCATTATTCCATTTCACATAAGAGAGATCTGAGACTCAAGCGGGTTGGGCGATTTTTCTAAAAATTGCACAATGGCTGTGTGTAGAACTGGGATTCAAAACCAGTCCCATATAGAATGTAACACACACCTTTTATATATGGAAAGACGGCACACTCTGGTACAGTCTTTCTTCTTTCTTTCTTTCTTTCTTTCTTCTTTTCTTTCTTTCTTTCTTCTTTCTTTCTTTCTTCTTTCTCTCTTTCTTTCAGAGAGAGACGTGGCGGGGGGAGGAGTGGGGGGAGGGCATAGGGGGAGGGACAGGGACAAGCAGACTCTGAGCTCAGAGTGGAGTCCAATGCTGAGCCCACATGGGGCTCAATCTCATGACCCTGAGATCATAACCTGAGCCGAAATCAAGAATCAGATGCTTAACCGACTGAACCACCCAGGCACCCCTGGTGTGGTTTTGTTTGTTTGTTTGTTTCTTTTTTTTTTTTAAAGATTTTATTTATTTGAGAGAGAGAGAATGAGAGACAGAGAGCATGAGAGGGAGGAGGGTCAGAGGGAGAAGCAGACTCCCTGCTGAGCAGGAAGCCCGATGCGGGACTCGATCCTGGGACTCCAGGATCATGACCTGAGCCGAAGGCAGTCGCTTAACCAACTGAGCCACCCAGGCGCCCTGTTTCTTTCTTTTAAGATTTTATTTATTCATTTGAGAGAGAGAGAGCATGAGCAGGGAGGAGGGGCAGAGGGAGATGGAGAAGCAGACTCCCTGCTGAGCAGGGAGCCAGACTGGGGCCTCTCCATCCCAGGATCCAGAGATCACGACCTTAGCAGATACTCAATCGACTAAGCCTATCTACCCAGGTGCCCCTGGTGCAGTGTTTCTTAAACAAGATTGTGCAGAAATGAACAGATGAGATGATGATGGATGGAATAATGAATCTCACCCTAAGATGACTGTCATCTAACTCATGAAATCTGTTGGATGCCCATGGAAATAAGCTGTGTTCAATTTATTTTGTTATAATTTTGGTTATAATTCAGAAATTAGGAAATGCTTAAGGAGGTGGGGGGATCATAGAAAAAAAAAAGTAAGCAACATTATTTCCAAGAGGTCTGGATTTATGTTAGGACAGCTACATTCACCAAGTGACCTTAGACCAATTAACTACATTGTCTGTAATGTCTCATTTGCTGACTATGGGGAACTAATTGTAGTGCCTACTTTCCTGCTATGCTAATGGCAGTAAAATAATAAGAAGAAACAAAACAACACAAATACAAAAAACAATTCCATGTGACTTGGAAGTCCATATTTTCTTCGGTGTTATGCTGTACAGATTCCATTTATCCCCCAGAAATCCAGGAATATGCTCATTACAGTTGCCAGCTGTATGCTCAAATCAATAATATAGAGCTGATCTTACAGTTCTGCTTGCTCAATTCTTGTATAGTCCACAAATATTTACGGAGCATCTCTATGGGCCAGGCATTGCTCTAAGATCTGGGACACAGCAATGTATAAAACAGACAAAAATTACTGCCCTTGTGGGATTTGTATTCCAGTGGTCATAAATGGATAATAAACACACTAATAAACAAGACATATGGTGTTTCAGGCAGTAGTAAGTACTATGGAGAAAAATAAGGAATGTTCTTGTGGAAGGTGCAATTTTAAGTATGCTATTTATAGAAGGTCTCACTGGGAAGGTGACCTTTGAGTAAAAATGTGAGGGAAGAATAAGTCATGCAGTTACCGCACTCCTTTATTCTCTATTGGTGATATTAATGTAAAAGGAAATTATTCATTACAAAAAGTGAAAACAGCTAATTCCTCGAATACAGGGTGACATAGATTGATATGAAATTAACAATGAAAAAAAAGAAATTAACAACGAACCACTTAGGAAGGAAGAAAAAGCATCTGCATTTGGTGCTAAATATTCAGTTTGGTGCTAGGGATATAGGGAGCTGTGAACAAGACCCTAACCCTACTTTTTCTTACAGTGTGGCCACCAAGAAAATAGTCCATTATGATATGGAATGAGGAGTGCTGTGATGGGGGTGATGGTAGGAGTTGACAAAGAAAGATCTCTGGCAGTCCCAGGAAGTCTTGCTGAAGATGATTGCTAACTAGGTAAAGGGATGGGGGAAAAGGAGGGAGGGGCATTTTAGGTTATGTGAATATCACATACAAAGGCCAGAGGTGAAGAAAGTAGGCACATTTGGGGGAATAGAAATACGTAAGTATGTGTGGGATGTCGAGGTAAGGAGAAGAAGAGAGAGGACTATTTTATGTAAATCAGCATTTGCCACGCTGCCTTCTGTGAAATACTGTGCCCCTTCCCGTGTGTAAAGATGTTTCCCAGGAGGCAGAGGTAGACACCTGACCACAGAGATCAACACCCCAATGCGTCAGCAGTAACTGAGCAGTCCCCCCCCAACCCCCACCCCCGTGCCTTTTTTTTTTTTTAAACTCTGTTAGTAGTTTTGGCTTATTCCTACTTGCATAAACTTGAAAGTCTGTGCAAATGAAGTAAGAAGACTTAAGTTTGGTTAGTAATTTTTTGGTGATTTTTTTAAAAAGGGAAATATTTTATTAAAACATAATCTCAAATATTCATTATTGATACCCAAGACCCAAGAACATTCTCTGGAAGACAGGCAGTGCTCATTACTCATTCTGATGTGCTGTGAATGGATTATTGGTGTCCTGAGATACCCAATTCTGTTCCCAGGAGAGGCCAGGTGGGACGTGGGGCAGCTCCAGCTACAAACACCCTGGTCTGTAGTGCACACAGTGTTGCACTATACAAATACTATCATTGTCTCTGAAAGTCATGATGCGAAATGAATGGGAAGCCCTATGCTAGGGTGCTTATCTTGACTTTATTGTCAGTGGTTCTCCCCATTATCTGTGCAATTTTGATCTTCAGATACCAAAGTGTCTTCTACTCAAGAGGACTATACCCACTCAATCTAGAAAGCCAGCTTGTACTTCTAAAGCATATGTACTTTAGCAAACCATTATAAAATACCTCATTCTTAGTGATTCCTGCTTCAGGAAGACTTGAGAAGAATTACCACACAATCACACAATTACATAATTATCACATAATTAGTGAACATACATTATGTTTTAGGCTCCTGATGATCTGTGGGGTTGACATATTAATCACCACAGAGGACACACAAATTAGCATAAAGAGGTTTAAATTCTAGTATTACTAGAATTTAATAGTTTTAGAATTACTAGAATTACTAGTATTACTCACCACGTGTGTGATCTTGACAAGTTACTTAACATCTCTGTGCCTCAGTTTCCTAATCTGTGAAATAAGGAATAATTATCATATGTATCTCATTAGTTGGTTGACAAAATAAACAACCTTATTAGTTAATTGATAAAAAAAAACCACACACACACAAAACAACCCATGTGTTTGTTGTGAGGAGTAAATGTGTTATTATGTCTGTGGGGTTCAGAATAGTACCAGTCATAAATAAGTGCTATAAAAATATTAGTTCTTATTTTTATATTCAGGGACTCCCAAGGTAGGTGGAGGGGCCAGGTGGATCAGATATTTCTGCCTGGGGAGGGATTCAGTGATGCAGGAGATTTGTCTGAAATGATTCCCTGCATCTGGAATGTTTGCGATGTTGTTTCCAGTGGTGTCTTGAGCGGAATGTTCCTGCACATTATTTCACCTCTCCTAATTTTTGATCATTTTAAGAGCCTGTAGTGGGCTACTCTTTGGGGTTTGAGCAATCCAATACCCTTTGAATATATTCTCTTTCTGTGTAAGTTAGTCTGAGTTTGTCTTTGTTGTTTGTAGACCAAAACTCTGACTAGCATGTCCCCATTTGGATATTTAGGGAAAAGATTCAGAAGGATTATGAATCTTGCTCAAGTTCTGGAAGCTAGTGAGCAGTAGAGAAGGAATTCTAGAGCATCCTCGCTCTATGGCTTCATTAAATCTTCTATTAAATGATCAATACATTTTTTAAAATAAATGGTTATATGGGTTTTTTGGTACTTAAGAGGAAGATTTAAAAATTTTTTGAACAATATAGGCAATTACCAGTTGAATACTGAAATATTTAATGACACTTTATTTTGGGGGATTCTCATTGGTAAATGCTCTGCCTAATATGATCTCAATGTCTGTCATTGTTCATCTGGAGTACTCGCTGTTGTGCAAAGCTTAATGTAAAACAAATAAGTTTTGAACTACTTTATAATGTGTACAATTAGGATTAAGTGGTGAAGTATAAATGATGGTACTTTATCGTATTGATTTAGCTAAGTGACAAAAATAAGCTATGATTTAAATACTTAACAGGAAGCTCTAGAGAGAATTGTTACAGAATACAGCATAAACAGAGGCGAACTATTGAAACACCCTTCAGAGAATGATGAATGCCATGAATTTAGTTCCCCAGGTTCCTGACTCTGGGATATTTCTTTAATCTGAACTACCGAAGTTATTGTGTCAATTCATGAACCTCAGAGAGTGACATTATAATTTCTTCAGGATTGTATAGGATCTTGTAGAAAGGATTTGGTCTGTAGGCTTGAATGATGATGATGGGGTTATCAAAGCTGTTTGGGACCCAAAATGCCAAACCAAACCATAAATTCAGGGAGTAAGTAGGAATTAAAATTGAATTATTAAGCCAGAGACGCCAGCCACAGTTGATGTAAAGTCAGGAATGAAGGAGGCCACAGTCTTATGTCAAGAAAAAAATGAGAAATGTGGAAGATGAAAGGCAGGAGGATTTGGGGAGAGGAGTGGATAGAGACAAGAGCAGAAGCAGTGGGGTGTGTGTCTGGGCTCTCTCAGTGCCTGGATGCCAAAGACGGAGATTCTCCACCTTGGATCTCACATTACTCTGTGACAACACCTGTGAGATTCTGACCAGGAGTTTCTGGGCAGATGAATCCAACCTTTTTGTGTGCTTAAAGACCACTTAGCCAACCCAATGACATCTGCACTAACTGAGAAACTAATTCAGTAAGTTATGACCTCTAAATCTTGGAAATCAGAAAAGAATTCTCTTTTGCACTCATCTCCAGCTTTGATTGTAAAATTAATTTATGTACAAGGTAAAAAATGAAACAAAACAGAAAGGCTTATAATGAAAAACAATAGTTCCCTGTACACTGTCAACATGCCCAGTTTCATTTGCCGGAGGAAATGAATATAAATGGTTTCTGTATTTATGTGTTCCGTGATTATTTATATCACTTGATTTACTGATATATCTACTTAGAGATTTAAAAGAATAGGATTTAGTTGGCACTATACTCTCTTTTCCTATCCTTTTATCTTAATTTTTGATATCGTTCTTCTTTATGCCTTTAAGGAATATGTTCTTTCTTACTCCATCCAATGTAAGCACATTCTTCTGACAGCCTCTTCCACATTGACAGATGCTGCTCTTGGTACCTTGACCTTAGTCTTCATCTCTATCTTTCACCCCTCCCACCTCGTGTCTGCTCCACCTTCATTTTCATATTAGTAAGGTCCTAACATTTATATTGTGTGCTGCAACCACAAGAAAGAGTTCGTATGTGTACGTAGGTCGATTCAAAAAAGTTTAAAATGTACCAGCAAGTCTGTTCTGTTTGTTCCTTTAGAGGTTTTCTTTAATCTGTTGTTTTTCTACGCATGTCTGGTGATCTTGAGCTGTTTGTTCATGTTTATGAATTAAGGACATGGTTGAATTTGAAGGAAACCTGTCTGTGTTTCTCTCCAGTTGTTGTGTAAGGCATTTTCCCACTCAATCTTTTCACTCAGTAGGAAATATTACTCTGTGTTCTCTGTATTGGAAAGAGCTTACCAACTGCTCTTACCAACTTGAGGATAAGAAGGAGAGAAGCTAGTTTTTAGAACGGTGTCCCCAACATGACAGAATGGAGTTCCAGGAGTCACCCTGTCAACCCTATATTTCCTTACTAGTTTGGTAAATTTATTTAAAGTTCTCAGGTGTTTGTCAGCATAAAACCCGTGCTTCCTGGGAATAGAGAAGGAAGGACATTGCTCAAGATCTTCTTCTTTTATAAAAACAGAAAGTAGAAAAGTGGTTGCTGGGGGAGGGTGGCAGGGGAAATAGGAAGAGGTTGGAAAAGGGGTACAAATTCTCAGTTACAAAATGAGTAAGGTCTGAGGAGCAAATGTAGCATAGTGACTATAGGTTGTCTAATTAAAATTTGCTAAGATGGTAGAACTTAAATGTTCTCACCAACACACACACACACACACACACACACACACACACACACAGTAAATATTGAAGTGATGGTTGTGTCAATTAACTCCATGGAAGGATCATTTCAAAATATATATATATGTGTATCAAATCATCACACTGAACACTTTAAATATCTTATAATTTTGTCAATTTTACCTCAATATAACTGAAAGAGGAAAAAGACATCAGTTCTGAAGATATTTCCATATCCTACTCTTTTCTCTGTCTTGTCCTGGCCAATCTTGAGTCTGGAAGCTCTCTGAAGTCTGGCTTGAAAGATAAATTCCCTCCTTTGCTGTCACCCTCCTCTGCATATTTTGCAGTGCTGTTTTTAATCTGTCAACAGGTTTCCACTCTGTTTCTGTCTTTTGGAAATTTGTTAAAAATCTCTTATCTTTGGATGGACCATTTTCTCTGATGTAATGGGTTTATTTATGTATTATCATTTCATTGGGGATATCGAAGGGGTGGAGATAAACACTGGAGTTAGGTCTGCATTCTTGAATCAGGAAACCAACAATGACTTTTTTGGCACCTCTTCGGAAAGATCTCACAAACTCTCCTCAAATTAAAAAGAAATGAAATTAGGTTGCTATATTTATAGTGTTTTGAAATATGCATGAAGTTACTTACATTTTTAATATTATTCATCAAGGATATAGAGCAAGATCCTAACCTGATGTAAGCGAGGCATCAGTTTTCTCCGTCAAGTGAATCCCTGCAAGTTTCTGGAAAATCAGACTAAGGGGGACATGTGGATCCTACAGTAAATTCTGATATTTCCCATGGGCAAATCCGAGGTTGTGTTTGTTTGCTTGATAGTTTTTGTCTGTGTGGGAAAGAGAATTGAGAAAACTCAAAAAAATTCAAAACCTTAAAGTAAGCCTTGAAGAAAATATTTTACTGGAAATCTTTAAAACTCAGTTTCTTCTGTTTCCTTACTGGCTGATTTTGAGATGTGGATATGTCTTAGAGAGGAGTCATGTGACTTATGGGTTGAGAATAGAGCCCAGGCTACCACCTCAGTTTATGTGGTAAGGAGGAGAAAGCAGGGAGCAAGGCTTCAGCAGCACAAGGTTTAAAATAAGCATGAGATCAAATATTTCTAAAAAAAGAAAGAAATTAGGGAAGGACTCTTAGGTGCAAAACAGATGGAGGTTCAGGAATGTAGTCGTTATTGAATAAACTAACAGCAGATTTCATGTTTCCACAAAATGTGGAGGTTTGGGTCAAAAACTGAAAATCATTCCTTGAGAGTCGACTTGTTAATTTACCTAATAATCCATTTATTAATTCCACAAGTATTTATTGAGTAACTATTAGGCTGCTTACACTGAAAATTCAGGGGATCTAGTGGGGGAAAATTCAGAATTAGGTTCTGTTCATAGAAATATTAAGATCTAATGTAGATCCCAGCAACTAAAAAGGCAAGAGTTTTTCAAAAATTTAGTTAAAGCCCAAGCCAATCAAGGTGGGTTAACAGTTTTGCCATCACTAACATTCTCATCCATGCCAATTAGAGTTAAGTAATTTACGAGATTTTTAAAACACAAATATTGGCAATTAATGAAATAAATACATTAGAGTATGGTCAGTGTTAACCATCAATTAGAAATTAATTCACAGGTGCCTACATGGCTTAGCAGGTTAAGCGTCTGACTCTTAATTTTGCTCAGGTCATGATCTCATCTAGCTCTGCACTCAGTGGGGAGTCTGCTTGAGATTCTCTCTCTGCCCCTCCCCACTGTGCACATGCAGTCTCTCTCTCTAAAATAAATTAAAATCTTAAAATAATTAATTCAGTAACATACTATTCTCAGCACTATTCAGGTACAAATAATGTAGGTTCTCCAAATTTTGCAAAGAGAATCTGTGGTTAATTTTTGAAGCCTTAATGGTACCAAGGAGTTTTGGTGGGGCACATAAACTTCATTTTACTTCCAACTGAGAAAATAGAAATGTGGTCATTGTTCACTCTGGTCAGATTCCAGAATCAATGTGTTGGATTTTGATCAACACTTGCAGGCCCCTTTTCCCTCCTGATCCCTCCTGATTACCTGAATGTCTGCTTATAACTATGGGATTTGATAAGGCAAGTAGAAGAGCTGGTGTAGAACCTAAAAATACTCTCTACCTTTAGAAATCAACTTGAAAAAAAGTTTGATGAAAAAGAATGAACTGAGCATCCATTTAACAAGTTAAAGTGACATCAAAGGGACAGAAAGAAATCACCTGATAATAAAAATGTTGCTTTGGTTGAAACTGGGCAAAAAGCCAAAGGTACTGGAAGGATACTCTCAAACAATCTAAATTGTTCCTGGATCAAACACTCATAAGTCTACGGTAAAAAGTGATTTTTTTCTAGTAAATTGCAGGGCTACATCAAAATGGGTCTCCTGCTGAGCTCCAGAGTTGAGCCATTGTTCCTAAAGTTTCTTTCTTTCTAATTAAGGAATAGATATAGATACATGTATTCATGTAAAATGGACTGATCTAATGTCAACCATGTACAAGAATTTCTCATCAGAAATTCTGAAGAAAAGTTACAGGTTTGTTCTTTCACACAATTTTCTTTGATTGCAAAGAAGTCATTTAACAGATTACACTGAAGTGCTTGTTAAAACAGCTAACCATTCTTAGGATGTAACAGTATCTATACTTAAACTTAATTTGGACATAGTGAAAATAATAGCCTACTGTGTTGTATCTCAGGCCATTGCATACATTGCTTTGTCAGCATTGGGGGTTGATTATTTAAGATCTGTTTCCTTATAATTCTGTAGAATGCTGACACGAGAAATAAGATAGTTTTGTTCAGGACTGACACATAATAGGGGGGTCAGTAAAGTTTTATCAAATGAAGCTGTCAAATGTTAGGATATATTGGGAAAACTAGTTTGTATGACAATATCAATCCTATATATAACCATTATTTGTGCCTAGGTGACAGAGAATTTATACAGTTCAGGGAATTTTTGTATGATGCTATAAGCTCACAAGTATTTATATTGGAAATAAAATGATGAAAATCCAGTAAGTCAAAGATGAGTGCAGATTCAGATTGTTGGCAGTCATCTATTGGTGTGGGAAAGTAAAAGGGGGTGTTAGTTGGGTAGGGCTGTCATAACAAAGTGTCATAGACTAGGGGGTTTAAAACACAGACATGTATTACCTCACAGCCCTGGAGTCTAGAAGTTTGAGATCTAAGTATCGATGGGGTTGGTTTCTTCTGAGGCGTCTCTCCTTGGCTTGTAGATGGCCGTCTTCTCCCTGGTCTT
The DNA here is from genome assembly GCF_964656455.1 of Halichoerus grypus. Taxonomy (NCBI): domain Eukaryota; kingdom Metazoa; phylum Chordata; class Mammalia; order Carnivora; family Phocidae; genus Halichoerus; species Halichoerus grypus. The sequence continues at coordinate 13,868,467 of NC_135720.1, read as the reverse complement.
CCCTCCGTACCATCTGATCCAAATTTCCTCTTTTTATATGCACTCCATTCATATTGGATTAAGGCCCACCCTAGTGACCCCATTTTATCTTGGTTACCTCTTTAAAGACCCTATCTCCAAATATAGAAACATCCTGGGTACTGGGGGTTAAGACTTCGATGTACCAATTTTAGGGGGACACAATTCAGTCCAGAGCAATGGACTAGAGAAATATAGTATGATATGCTGTCGGAAAAGTCAGGGGTTAAGAGCTTGAGGGTTTATATTTAAGCTTTAAATGACCTCTACTCTGCAGCTCCAAATATAGCATCTTTCAATTCTTACCAATATGTGAGGAGACACAGACAAATGTGAAAACTGAAACAGCAACATAAAAAACTAACCTAACAATCAATAAGACAAAGAGGAGAAAAAAAGACACAGGAGGCACCTTGGAAGAACCCTGGCAACAATGGGTTCTGGGTGTGGACTTTTTCAACTCAGAGAAACTAGACAATGGGTGGAAGAAATGAACCAATCCCAGTGAAGAAAAATTGCACCAGATAAATTACCATAGGTGAGCGGATATTGGAATTCTGCACAGTCATCTACTCTCCAGGTATAAACTGGTAAAATAATTGAACCATCATCCACATCAGACTAGCAACATCACAGACAAATTACACAAGGGGTCTGTTGGAGAACACCCCATCCCTATATGTTTTGTCTCATTCAAGGATGAGAACAGGAATACAATCATATGGACAAACAGTGCAGGGCAAGGGGAAGGAACAGAGAGGGAGAATATAAATCTGGAAGTTAGCATTAAATCACATGGAGAATGAAAAAAAATCTCATTAAAACACAAGAAGAAATCATTCCAACCAAATAGGATCAGAAAGTCCTAAAGAGAGACTGGGCAGTCATTACAGTTCCATAGGATATGATGAAAGAGATATTTGAGACAAAGAGGGATAGCAAGGAGACTCAAAGTAAAATTATTGAATAATAATTCACCCTGAATTGAGCAAGGGTCAGAGCTAAAATAGTGGGGAACAGGATTTGGGATTTGGAGGATAAAATTCAGAAGTTCCTTGAGAATGCAGGGATAAATGACAAAAAGAAATGAAAGAACTGAGCTTATTGCTGAATAAAAAAGATAGAAAATTAATAGAAGACAATAATCAAAACCCTAACCAGTTAAAGCTACCTTGCACGTGCAGATTGAAAGGCTCACCACATTTCAGGCCACAGCACTGAGGACATAGTCACACAGCAACATATCCTAGGGCTGCAGAAAGGAAACAACAACGGTATAAAATGGGCAACTCCTTCCAGTACCATGAGTCCTTTAGAAACACCCATTCAGAAAAAAAGAGATCTACCAAAATGTCTGATGCAATACTAAGTGCTAAAGATATGGAAAGTATTTTACACAATTTTAATTTGATGTAATAATCATGTAATCAGCCAATTTGTCCTTGGCTTATAAAGGGAGATAAAAACATATTCAAATACAGAAATGATTCTTTAAAAATGACACCTTTATAATATTCTTGAAAAAAAAAATCAGTCGATAACACACTAGTTGACAGACATGAAATAAAATCAGAAGCTGAATGACAGGCCGAGGAGATAAAAAAGAATAAAAATAAATATATTGTAATATTAAAGTGGAATGAGGAGGAATATAGAAATGGAATAAAGCAAAAATATTTTCTATGCAAAAATAAAAATGAAGGCATTTAAAATATGTAATATTAAAAATCACATAATAATTACTGTATAAAAGCTCAGATACATTTACAAAGACCAGTATACTAAATGAGAAAAACTTGAAAACTTTAAAGTTTAGCATTAGTAGGATGGAATATAAAACACTGCAGATTATATAAGTAAAATAAAACTTTTGAAAAAGTCCATATAGTAAAGAAAACAAAGGAAACAGCAAGAACATAAAACAATATCATAGAAGCCAGACCAAACCTAGGAACTCTAATTGAGCTGAGAATAAAGATTTGTGTGTGCTCTTTGAGATACATCAGTCTTTATAAACAGCATCATTAAATGACACCCCTCCAGATATTTTGTGGCCAATTTTTTTAGTTATTTAAATTGAATTAGCCAACATATAGTACATCATTAGTTTCAGATGTAGAGTCCAGTAATTCCTCAGTTGCATATAACACCCAGTGCTCATCACATCACGTGCCGTCCTTAATGCTGTCACCCAGTTACCCCATCCCCCGCATCCACTGCCCTTCCAGCAACACTCAGTTTCTTTGCCATAGTTAAGAGTCTCTCATGGTTTGTCTCCTTCTCTGATTTCTTCTCATTCCATTTTCCCTCCCTTCCCCTATGATCCTCTTTGCTGTTTCTTATATTTCACATATGAGTGAAACCATATGATAATTGTCTTTCTCTGCTTGACTTATTTCGCTCAACTTATATAATACCCTCTAGTTCCACCCACATCAATATAAATGGTAAGATTTCATCCTTTCTGATGGCTGAGTAATATTCCATTGTATATATATATACCACACCTTCTTTATCCATTCATCTGTTGATGGATATCTAGGCTCTTTCCATAGTTTGGCTATTGTGGACATTGCTGCTATAAACATTGGGGTGCAGGTGCCCCTTTAGATCACTACATTTGTACCTTTGGGATAAATACCTAGTAGTGCAATTGCTGGGTCATCGGGTAGCTCAATTTTTAACTTCCTTTTTTTTTTTAAGATTTTATTTATTTATTAGAGAGAGCACAGTCTGGGGGGAGAGGCAGAGGGAGAGGGAGAAGCAGACTCCCCACTGAGCAGGGAGCACGACAGACAGATATGGGGCTCCATCCCAGCACCCTGGGATCATGACCTGAGCCGAAGGCAGATGCTTAACCAACTGAGCCACCCAAGCCTCCACCCCCCCATTTTTAAAAAAGATTTTATTTATTTATTAGAGAGAGAGAGAGAGTGATCAATTTTTAACTCCTTGAGGAACCGCCATACTGTTTTCCAGAGTGGTTGTACCAGCTTGCATTTTTTATGGCAATTTTTAAAGTCACAAAGATAAAGAAAAAATCTGAAAAGCACATAAAATTCAGAAGGGAAGTTTTAATTTAAAAATGGAGCTCTTGTGGGGCACCAGGGTGGCTCAGTCGTTAAGTGTCTGCCTTCGGCTCAGGTCATGATCCCAGGGTCCAGCCATGGAGCCTGGCCTCAGGCTCCCTGCTCAGCGGGAAGCCTGCTTCTCCCTCTCCCATTCCCCCTGCTTGTGTTTCTTCTCTCGCTTTGTCTCTGTCAAATAAAGAAATAAAATCTTTTAAAAAAATAAAAAAAATGGGGCTCTTGGGTGAGGTAAAACAAAAACCAAATTTATTAAAAGAGTGTCATATAAAAAGATGGAAAGCAATTCAAATAAAAGAACAGGCAGTTTTATTAGGCAGGTGGAAGATTTATAATATTGGAATCATATATGTAGAATTCCAAGTAAAAAGTATTAAACGGCTGGAAAGCATTAAGTGGAGCAAAGAAAAATTAAAGACTTTAATGTAAAAATAGAAGTTTAAAGGACTAAAATAAAATTTTAGTCAATGATGATGTAATCTTGCAGGGGGCGGTGCCTCGCAGATCGTCACAAAGACAAAAACCTTAAAGGGAAAACCATATTGATCTTTAAGGCTCAAAATTTCAACCCTCTACATGTCTACAGAAATAGACAAATCAACAATACAATTAAAAGGTAATAGCAAATCTGGGGAAATATTTGCAATGTTTATGACAGAAAAATGATGGAAGTTTTTAATATTAAACTCTTAAAAACAATAAAAATAATTGTACAACTCAAGGGGAAAATGAATTAATCATAAAATGAGGCAAAGAATAAGAGAAATGGAAGCAGCAAATAAATATGAAAAAGTTTAATGCAATTAGAAATCAAAGAAATGCAAAATAAAATAACCATGTTTTTCACTTACTAAATTGACAAGTGGTCTCTTTTTTTTAGTCATTTTGTTTTAAAAATAATAATGACGTCTTTGAGTTCACAGGTAATTGAAAATTCTCATACTTTGTTGACTGGCATATAAATTAGCAATCTTTCTGGCATATAAATTAGCAATCTTTCTTGAAGGTAATTTGTTAACTTGTATCAAAAGCCTTAAAATATTCATTTCCTTTGATTCAGTAATTTCACTTCTGGGAATTCATTCTAGGGAAAAAAGGATTTATTCACACAACAATGTGTTATGAGGGTTAGGCACATTTCTAGCATGTATTTATGCTAGAAAAAAAGTTTTTTTTCCTATTTTATTTTACTAAAGGCAAATCTTAGAGTGGAATACTTTGCAGCCATTACAGTTAATATTTCTGAAATACATGTAATGAAAGAAAATTCCCATAATATTCTATTAAATAAAAAAGAGCAGGTTAATAAATTTTCTTTACTCAAATTATATTTTAAAGTATTTTTAAAGTATATTTATGAAAAGAAAAGAGAATAAGAGGAGAAAATAACAATGATATTTTGAGATGGTTTACTTATCAGTGATTTTCATTTTATTGTGTTTTTTTATGAATTTATTTATTTATTTGAGAGACAGAGAGAGACCATGAGCAGGGTAGAGGGGCAGAGGGAGAGGGAGAAGCAGACCTCCCTCTGAGCAGGGAGACCTAGGACGCAGGGTTCAATCCCAGGACCCTAAGATCACGACCTGAGCCAAAGGCAGATGCTTAACCAGCTGAGCCACCCAAGGGCCCCTCATTTTATTTTTTATATATTTTCATCATAAATTAATTTTATAATAAGATATGATTTTAAAATATCCACTGTTGAAAGGAAAATAATTTGGGATTTTTTTCCCTTCAGCTTGAATTATGTGAATATTTTTCTAATCCAAAGTTTTCATTCTGATTCCCCAGCTAGAATTATCTATCTTATTGTGACACCCATAAAAGAAATATGTTAAAAATTTTAATATTTTTTTCTTCTTTTTTAATCTCTTGGACTATAAGTCCCTCAATTATAGGTATCCTATTTTATTAATATTAAAAACATAAAATGCTTAGCTAGTAAGGTATTTTTAACATATTGATAATGCTTAATAAATATTTGTTGAATTCTATAGATTTATTCCAGTTCGATTATAGAGATGGAAACTTACAGAAAGAGTAGTAAGTGGTTTACAAAATTATCCAATAATAAAAAACACTTTGAATGGTGTTTTATTATTTATTTATTTATTTATTTATTTATTTATTTATTTATTTTTAAAATATTTATTTATTTGTCAGAGAGAGGGAGAGAGTGAGAGCACAAGGGGGGGGGGGAGCAGCAGGCAGTAGGAAAAGCACGTTTTCCTGCTGAGCAAGGAGTCTGAAATGAGACTTGATCCCAGGACCCAGGGATGATGACTCGAGTCCAAGGAGGAAGTTTAACAGACTAAGCCACCCAGGCATCTCTTGTGTTTTAATTTTGTTATCTTTTTAACTTGACAACTTGAATATTCATGTGCTCAAGAAATTTGGTCTGATCTTGTTTTATCTTCTTTTATGTTTCATAGCCATTGATATATTTCTAAATAACCTACAGAAGACCTTTTACATATACCGCTTTAATAAATACGGGATTTGGAATAAATTTATAACACTTTAAAAATGCTATGGGTATTGGCGCCTGAGTGGATTAGTCAGTTAAGCGTTGGCCTTCTGCTGAAGTCATGATCCCAGGGTCCTGTGATTGAGCCCCGAATCTGGCTCCCTGCTCAGCAAGGAGTCTGCTTCTCCCTCTGCCGCCACCCCACTGCCCCCCCCCAGTGTTCTCTCTCTCTCTCAAATAAATAGATAAAATCATAAAAAAAAAAAGTACTACAGAAACAGATTTAAAATCCCAGCATGCTTGAGTTGAGGACTGTTCTGATAGAAACTGTAACAGTGAGGAGGAGCAAGATGGTGGAGGAGTAGGAGACCTAAATTTTGTCTGGTCCCAGAAATTCAGCTAGATAGCTATCAAACCATTCTGAACACCTACAAACTCAACAGGATATCAAAGAAAAGAATAGCAGCAACTCTCTGAACAGAAAAGCGACCACTTTGTGGAAGGTAGGACATGCGGAGAAGTGAATCCAAGGTGATATTCAGGAGGATAGACGGCGGGGGAGGGGGCCTCAGGCGGCCGCTTCTGGCAAGTGATAGAGCAGCGGAGCACAAAGTCAGAACTTTTAGAAGTCGGCTCTGCTGAGAGACGTCGCTCCAGTGGCTAAGCGGGGGGTGGAACCCTTGTGGGACAGTGTGGTCTCAGGACCCGCGGGGTCACAGAAAGACCGGGGGTGCCTGAGTGCAGCAGAACTTCCAGGTATCAGAGCAGGGAAGCTGGCTGCAGAGACGGAGCCAAGGAGTGGGCTCTCAGCTTGGGGTTGCCATAAACCGTGATCCATGGCACAATCGGGCCACTGCTCTTCCAGCAGGGACCCAACAAGCGGCAGATCTGGGGAGACTCACCTTCCTCCCCCAGGAGGAGCAGCACGGGAGCACACCGCAGGGATCTGCTGGGTTTGGAGACTCCAAATGGGATCGTGTGCCAGGGATAGAAACGATCGGTCACAGGCTGGGTGAGCATAGAGTGCGGCTGGAGACTGGGGAGATGGGAGTGATTGACTGCTTTTCTCTGGGGGCGCACTGAGGAGTGGGGCCCTGAGTTCTTGGCTCTGCAGGGGTGGAGATTGGGAGGCCACCATTTTCACTCTCATCCTCCAAAGCTGCAAGGAAAGCTTGCAGGGAACAAAAGCTCCTGAGAGCAAACCCAAGCAGATTACTTAGCCTGGCCCCTGGTAAGGGCGGGGGGGCAAGGGCGGGGCAATTCCACCTCTGGCAAACACATTTGAGAACCACTGCAACAGGCCCCTCCCCCAGAAGACCAGCAAGAACAACCAGCCAAGACCAAGTTTACTGATAAATGAGAACGGCAGGACTCCAGGACTAGGGCAATACAGCACATAGAATTCATGGCTTTTTCCCCCGATTCTTTATTCTTTCAAAGTTAATTTTGTTTAATTTTCTTTTTTTTCTTTTTCTTTTTTTAATTCTTCTTTTTCCCTTTTTCACCAACATCTTTTTTTTTTTTTTTTTTTTAAAGATTTTATTTATTTATTTGAGACAGAGAGAATGAGAGAGAGAGCACATGAGAGGGGGTAGGGTCAGAGGGAGAAGCAGGCTCCCTGCCGAGCAGGGAGCCTGATGCGGGACTCGATCCAGGGACTCCAGGATCATGACCTGAGCCGAAGGCAGTCGCTTAACCAACTGAGCCACCTAGGCGCCCCCTTTTTCACCAACATCTTATCAATCCCTTTTTCTTTTATTTTTTTTAAAGATTTTTTTTATTTATTTGACAGAGAGAGAGCACAAGTAGGCAGAGCAGCAGGCAGAGGGAAAGGGAGAAGCAGGCTCTCTGCTGAACAGGGAGCCCGATGCGGGGCTCGATCCCAGGACCCTGGGATTATGACCTGAGCCGAAGGCAGCCGCTTAACCGACTGAGCCACCCAGGTGCCCCATCAATCCCTTTCAAAAATCTTTTATTTTTCATTTTTAGAGTCATATTCTATCCCTTCATTGTAGTTAACCTTATTTTTGGTATGTATATAAGTTGTACTCTCTTTAAAATTTTGGGATACAGTTTCTTCTAACAGACCAAAGTATACCCTAAATCTCTAGTGTATGGCTTTGTTCTAGTCTCCTGCCTGATTACATTCTCCCCCTTTTTAAAAATTTTTTTTTTTTAAATTTCTCTTCTTTCTTTTTTCAACCAACTTCTTATCTTATCAATTCCTTTTATAAAATCTTTTATAATTTTCATCTTTGCAGTCGTATTCCATCCCTTCATCGTATTTATCCTTATTTTTGTACATATATAAGTTTTTCTTTCTTTAAAATTTTGGGAGGCATTTTCTTCTAACAGACCAAAATACACCAAAATCTAGTGTGTGGCACTGATCTATTCACCAGCCTGATCATATTAGTTCATATTCTTTTTTTTTTTCTTTTTTCTTTTTTCTTTCTTTCCCTTTCTTTTCCCCTGGTTTCAGGTCTCTTCTGATTTGTTTAGTGTATATTTTTCTGGGGTCATTGTTACCCTGTTTGCATTTTGTTCTCTCATTCACCTATTCTCCTCAGGACAAAATGACAAGAAGAAAAGCTCACCTCAGAAAAAAGAAAAAGAGGCAGTACCGACTGCCAGGGACCTAATCAATTTGGACATTAGTAAGATGTCGGAACTAGAGTTCAGAATGACGATTATAAAGATACTAGCTGGGCTTGAAAAAAGCATGGAAGATACTAGAGAAACCCTTTCTGGAGAAGTAAAAGAACTAAAATCTAACCAAGTCTAAATCAAAAAGGCTATTAATGAGGTGCAATAAAAAAATGGAGGCTCTAACTTCTAGAATAAATGAAGCAGAAGAAAGAATTAGTGATATAGAAGACCAATTGATGGAGAATAAAGAAGCTGAGAAAAAGAGAGATAAACAACTACTGGATCATGAGGGCAGAATTCGAGAGGTAAGCGATACCATAAGACAAAACAAAATTAGAATAATTGGGATCCCGGAAGAAGAAGAAAGAGAGAGAGGGGCAGAAGGTATATTGGAGCAAATTATAGCAGAGAACTTCCCTAATTTGGGGAAGGTAACAGGCATCAAAATCCAGGAGGCATAGAGAACTCCCTCAAAATCAATAAAAATAGGTCAACACCCCGACATCTAATAGTAAAACTCATAAGTCTCAGAGACAAACAGAAAATCCTGAAAGCAGCTCGGGACAAGAGGTCTGTAACCTACAATGGTAGAAACATTAGATTGGCAACAGACCTATCCACAGAGACCTGGCAGGCCAGAAAGGACTGGCATGATATATTCAGAGCACTAAATGAGAAAAATATGCAGCCAAGAATACTATATCCAGCTAGGCTGTCATTGAAAATAGAAGTAGAGATAAAAAGCTTCCAGCACAAACAAAAACTAAAGGAATTTGCAAACACAAAACCAGCTCTACAAGAAATATTGAAAGGAGTCCTCTAAACAAAGAGAGAGCCTAAAAGTAACATCGACCAGAAAGGAACAGAGACAATATACAGTAACAGTCACCTTACAGGCAATACAATGGCACTAAATTCATATCTTTCAGTAGTTACCCTGAATGTCAATGGGCTAACTGCCCCAATCAAAAGACACAGGTTATCAGATTGGATAAAAAAAGAAGACCCATCGATTTGCTGTCTGAAAGAGACTCATTTTAGACCCAAAGACACCTCCAGATTGAAAGTGAGGGGGTGGAAAACCATTTACCATGCTAATGGACATCAAAAGAAAGCCAGGGTAGCAATCCTCATATCAGACCAATTGGATTGTATACCAGAGACTATAATAAGAGATGAGGAAGGACACTATATCCTACTTAAAGGGTCTATCTAACAAGAAGACCTAACAATTGTAAATCTCTATGCCCCTAACATGGTAGCAGCCAATTATATAAGCCAATAATAACAAAATCAAAGAAACACATCAACAACCATACAATAATCGTAGGTGACTTACACCCCCCCCCCCACTGAAATGGACAGATCATCTAAGCAAAAGATCAACAAGGAAATAAAGACTTTAAATGACACACTGGACCAAATGGACTTCATAGATATATTCAGAATGTTCCATTCCAAAACAACAGAATACACATTCTTCTCTAGTGCCCGTGGAACATTCTCCAGAATAGATCACATCCTAGGTCACAAATCAGGTCTCAACCAGTACCAAAAGATTGGGATCATTCCCTGACTATTTTCAGACCACAATGCTTTGAAACTAGAACTCAATCACAAGAGGAAAGTCGGAAAGAACTCAAATACATGGAGGCTAAAGAGCATCCTACTAAAGAATGAATGGGTCAACCAGGAAATTAAAGAAGAATTAAAAAATTCATGGAAACCAATGAAAATGAAAACACAACTGTTCAAAATCTTTGGGATGCAGCAAAGGCAGTCCTAAGAGGAAAGTATATAGCAATACAAGCCTTTCTCAAGAAACAAGAAAGATCTTAAACACACAATCTAACCCTACACCTAAAGGATCTGGAGAAAGAACAGCCAATAAAGCCTAAACCCAGCAGGAGAAGAGAAATAATAAAGATCAGAGCAGAAATCAATGAAATAGAAACCAAAAGAACAGTAGAAAAGATCAACGAAACTAGGAGCTGATTCTTTGAAAGAATTAGTAAGATTGATAAACCCCTGGCCAGACTTATCAAAAAGAAAAGAGAAATGACCTAAATAAATGAAAGCATGAATGAAAGAGGAGAGATCACAACCAACACCAAAGAAATACAATTATAAGAACATATTATGAGCAACTATATGTCAGCAAATTAGATAATCTGGAAGAAATGGATGCATTCCTAGAGATGTATCAACTACCAAAACTGAACCGGGAAGAAATAGAAAACCTGAACAGACCTATAACCACTAAGGAAATTGAAGCAGTCATCAAAAATCTCCCAACAAACAAGAGCCCAGGGCCAGATGGCTTCCCAGGGGAATTCTACCAAACATTTCAAGAAGAATTAATACCTATTCTTCTGAAACTGTTCCAAAAAATAGAAATGGAAGGAAAACTTCCAAACTCATTTTATGAGGTCAGCATTACCTTGATCCCAAAATCAGACAAAGACCCCATCACAAAGGAGAATTATAGACCAATATCCCTGATGAACGTGGATGCAAAAATTCTCACCAAAATACTAGCCAATAGGATCCAAAAGTACATTAAAAGGATTATTCACCTCAACCAAGTGGGATTTATTCCTGGGCTGCAAGGTTGGTTCAATATCTGCAAATCAATCAATGTGATACAATACATTAATAAAAGAAAGAACAGGAAAGATATGATCCTCTCAATAGATGCAGAAAAAGCATTTGACAAAGTACAGCATCCTTTCTTGATCAAAACTCTTCAGAGTATAGGGATAGAGGGTACATACCTCAATATCATAAAAGCCATCTATGAAAAACCTACAGCGAATATCATTCTCAATTGGGAAAAACTGAGAGCTTTCCCCCTAAGGTCAGGAATGCGGCAAGGATGTCCACTGTCACCATTGCTATTCAACATAGTATTAGAAGTCCTAGCCACAGCAATCAGACAACAAAAAGAAATAAAAGGCATCCAAGTCGGCAAAGAAGAAGTCAAACTCTCACTCTTTGCAGATGATATGATACTTTATGTGGAAAACCCCAAAGACTCCACCTCAAAACCACTAGAACTCATACAGGAATTCAGTAAAGTGGCAGGATATAAAATCAATGCACAGAAATCAGTGGCATTCCTATACACCAACAACAAGACAGAAGAAAGAGAAATTAAGGAGTCGATCCCATTTACAATTGCACCCAAAACCATAAGATACCTAGGAATAAATCTAACCAAAGAGGCAAAGGATCTGTACTCAGAAAACTATAAAATACTCATGAAAGAAATTGAGGAAGACACAAAGAAATGGAAAAACATTCCATGCTCATGGATTGGAAGAACAAATATTGTGAAGATGTCAATGCTACCTAGAGCAATCTACACATTCAATGCAATCCCCATCAAAATACCATCCACTTTTTTCAAAGAAATGGAAGAAATAATCCTAATATTTGTATGGAACCAGAAAAGACCCCGAATAGCCAGAGGAATGTTGAAAAAGAAAAGCAAAGCTGGTGGCATCATAATTCCAGACTTAAAGCTCTATTACAAAGCTATAATCATCAAGACAGTATGGTACTGGCGCACAAACAGACACATAGATCAATGGAACAGAATAGAGAGCCCAGAAATGGACCCTCAACTCTATGGTCCACTAATATTTGACAAAGCAGGAAAGAATGTCCAATGGAAAAAAGACAGTCTTTTCAACAAACAGTGTTGGGAAAATTGAACAGCCACATGCAGAAGAATGAAACTGAACCATTTCCTTACACCACACACAAAAATAGACTCAAAATGGATGAAAGACCTAAATGTGAGATAGGAATCCATCAAAATCCTAGAGGAGAACACAGGCAGCAACCTCTTTGATCAGCCACAGCAACTTCTTCCTAGAAACATCACCAAAGGCAAGGGAAACAAGGGCAAAAATGAACTATTGGGACTTCATCAAGATAGAAAGCTTTTGCACAGCAAAAGAAACAGTCAACAAAACCAAAAGACAACCGACAGAATGGGAGAAGACATTTGCAAATAACATATCAGATAAAGGGCTAGTATCCAAAATCTATAAAGAACTTATCAAACTCAACACCCAAAGAACAAATGATCCAATCAAGGAATGGGCAGAAGACATGAACAGACATTTTTCCAAAGAAGATATACAAATGGCCAACTGACACATGAAAAAGTGCTCAACATCGCTCAGCATCAGGGAAATCCAAATCAAAACCTCATTGAGATACCACCTCACACCAGTCAGAATGGCTAAAATTAACAAGTCAGGAAACGACAGATGTTGGCGGGTATGCGGAGAAAGGGGAACCCTCCTACACTGTTGGTGGGAATGCAAGCTGGTACAGTGACTCTGGAAAACAGTATGGAGGTTCCTCAAAAGTTGAAAATAGAGCTACCCTACGATCCAGCAATTGCACTACTGGGTATTTACCCCAAAGATACAAATTCAGTGATCCGAAGGGGTACGTGCACCCCAATGTTTATAGCAGCAATGTCCACAATAGCCAAACTATGGAAGGAGCCAAGATGTCCGTCAACAGATGAATGGATAAAGAAGATGTGATTATATATATTTATACACACACACACACACACACACACACACACACACACACACAATGGAATATTATGCAGCCATCAAAAGGAATGAAATTTTGCCATTTGCAACAATGTGGATGGAACTAGAGGGTATTATGCTGAGCAAAATAAGTCAATCGGAGAAAGACATGTATCATATGATCTCACTGATATGAAGAATTCTTAATCTCAGGAAACAAACTGAGGGTTGCTGGAGTGGTGAGGGATTGGAGGGATGGGGTGGCTGGGTGATAGACATTGGGGAGGGTATGTGCTATGGTGAGCACTGTGAATTGTGTAAGACTGATGAATCACAGACCTGTACCTCTGAAACAAATAATACATTATATGTTAAAAAAAAAAAAAGAAGATAGTAGGAAGGGAAAAATGAAGGGGGGAAATCCGAGGAGGAGACGAATTATGAGAGACTATGGACTCTGAGAAACAACCTGAGGGTTTTAGAGGGGAGGGGGGTGGTGGGATGGGTTAGGTTGGTGATGGGTATTAAAGAGGGCACGTATTGAATGGAGCACTGGGTGTTATATGCAAACAATGAATCATGGAACACTACATCAAAAACTAATGATGTAATGTATGGTGATTAACATAATAAAAAAAATTAAAAAAAAAGAAAGAAACTGTAATGAATTTCCACAAATAAAAATGTGTATAGTCAGTATATTTTACTAGTTTTCATATATATAAAATGCAATTTCTCCTTTACATAAAGAAATGATATTTTTTTTTCTCCTTTTGGAATTCCAAAAGTGGGACAATAATAGGATATTGTGTATTATAGAAACTGGTTGAGCAACACTGTGGTACCCTTGCGACGTAGGGCACACGTGGCAGTTATGGCAGGGTAGAGTGTAATAAGCATGAACTAGATTAAAACAACCTGAAGGGACTTTGCACCTATAGATAGTGAACCCTCTACATGAGGATCCTTGTATTCATTATTTGACTACAGTCAACCAAGTGATTTTTTAAAAGTCTTTTTGGTTCTGTGTTGTGATATATGTAGATTTAAAATCAAATTGAGCACAACAGATCCTTAAATACAGAGAATAAAGGGATGGTTGCCAGAGGGGAGGGAGTGGGGGGATGGGCAGAGAGAGTAAAGTGGAGTGGGAGGTACAGGCTTCCAGTTATGGAACGAATACATCACAGGGATGACAGCATAGGGAATAGAGTCAGTGATTTTGTAATAGCATTGTGTGGTGACAGATGGCAGCTACGCTTGGGGTAAGCATAACAGAATGTACAGACTTGTCGAATCACTATGTTGTACACCTGAAACTAATGTTACATTTTGTGTCAACCAGATTTCAATTAGAAAAAAAAAGGAAAGTAAGTCTCATTGAGCAGAATAAATAAAAAATGGTGAAAATGACTGAATATATGATGACCGTATGGTTCATGCCCATTTTCTTGGAGTAATTTTTAGTATTTCTTCTAGTTCTCTAGGTTAAAGATAGTTTTTATCATTGCCCTAACTATAAGGTACACTGAAAATGTCAAGTGAGTGATAAATGCATGAGGGAAACTGAAAGTCTTAAAATCGGGGGTAGGGGGTAGGGGGGTGGGGGAGGGGTGGGGGTGTGTGTGGCTTCATGTGCACTTGTTCCTGGCAGCTGTTCCACCCACTCTTGCAAATGACCTAGTCCCAAACTCTTCCTCTCCATCCTTTAGATAAAATCCAGGCTGTTCAAACAATGGCTGCTAATCCACGTGAAAAATCCTTCTCTTCCCATTTCCGGAACCAGCTGAACTTTGACAAATCTCTTTCCTCTCGTTAGAGACTCATAAAACATTCCACCCCTTCTCCAATTTAGAATGCTCCTTAACTCCTTCAGAGCCTTCTCATGCTGGACATTTTCAAATAGTCTTGTCCAGATAGTGCTCTGGTTGGCTTTCTTGCTCAAGTAGGAAATAAACTCTAGGAATTCAGAGGTAAGGTAAGAGAGATCATTTTTCTACCTTCTGGGGTCAATGGAGATGAATGGAGTGGGGAAATATTTGAACTGAGTTTAAGTAAGTGAATTGTTTGCGGACTGAAGAATAAATTTTACATACTTAAAACTTACCAGATAACAGTTTTCACCCAGGTATTCCTACATATATCAAGGCTAAAAATATTCTAAGACAAATCTGGAAGCTGGATAACTCCTTGTGAGGATAGACATATGAGTAAATGTCCAATTAAAGTCTAAATAAAGCCAGCAAGTGTGGAAAGTCTCATTCTAGGAGGGACTTTAGTTTGCTCCAAAGCTTTTTTGAGTATTAGTACAGATTCCTAAAACCTGCATCCATTCTAATCCCCATAGTCACAAAATTTTACTTCAGAAAGAATCTTTAAACTAAAAATAATTTTCTTTGTATAGTGAAAGCCAAAAACATCAAAGAAATATTTCAAGAACACTTTGACTTATTATAATGTCACAAGGACATTTTCACAAATAACAAATATAAATATTCTCTTTAAGGTGTAGATACAAAAACATGGGGCGCCTGGGTGGCTCAGATGGTTAAGCGTCTGCCTTCGGCTCAGGTCATGATCCCAGGGTCCTGGGATCGAGTCCCACATCGGGCTCCCTGCTCCTTGGGAGCCTGCTTCTCCCTCTGCCTCTCTCTCTCTCTCTGTCTCTCATGAATAAATAAATAAAAAATCTTAAAAAAAAAAAAAAAGGTGTAGATACAAAAACAATATAATCATCAAACTATTTATGTTGAGTTCTAAGCTGCTCTTAGATTGCTTTTAGCAATCAGGTTGAATACATGTTCATCATTGCAAATTTCATTTGACCTCTAAATTGCAAATTTCATTTGACCTCAAAAATCCTTTTGCTCTCTTCAGAGTCAGTATTGTTTTAGTACTAAGAATATAGTTATTTTCAGATATGAAAGAAGTAAAGTGGTATATCTATTTCTCTCTCTTTCAAGTTTGGGATTTGAGTGCAGTTATAGAGCATTGAATCTACCCAGTCTATGC
Source organism: Halichoerus grypus (assembly GCF_964656455.1). Taxonomy (NCBI): domain Eukaryota; kingdom Metazoa; phylum Chordata; class Mammalia; order Carnivora; family Phocidae; genus Halichoerus; species Halichoerus grypus. The sequence continues at coordinate 13,852,673 of NC_135720.1, read as the reverse complement.
TTTGGGTGATATCTTAGATAAAGGGACAAAAACCTCATAATGAACAAATGGTGCGCTAGCAATGTTTAACAGCGAGGTCTTTTGAAAAGAAAAAAAAAGGTTGAGTGGGTGGGGGGAGGAATTTGTCTGTAGTGTTTGCAAATTCCCATGTTATAAATATTACCACCATGGACATTTCAAGTGACTGATGCAATGTTACTGAAAGCAGCATTGGAAAGAGATGTGCAGTCAGACATCATTTATAGATTTTTCATTTTATAGTCATAATAGATATGAATAACCTCAAGAACACGGATAAAAATAAAATATAGAAAACTAACGAGGAAGTGGTGAATTTTAGGTACCTATTTCTTTTGTTTTAGTATGATTTATTTAATTGAAAGTTCACACAACGTAATGATGGCTATGTTTATAACTGGCTTGCAAAATTCCTCAAAATGTAACAGTAGGATCCCATGAGCTGGTGAGAACAGGCTCCAGTACAACAATTGTTTTTGTGTATTTATTCCTTTGTTTTAAAAACATGGTCTCATGGATTAGCAATCTATCCACATCACCTTGGAACTTGTTAGAAATGCAATCTCCAGTCCCATCCCAGACCTACCAAGTCAGGTTCTTCATTTTAACAAGATCTTTGGGTAATTTCTACTCAAATTAAACTTTGGGAAGTACTAGAAATGTTACTGTCACTCCAGGCCAGCCTCAGGATGGGAAAGTGTTTGATTAACAGAGGAGTGTATTACTGGCACAAGTTTTAAAGTTAGGAGAATATCATTTTAAAACATGTGACTGGAAAACTCAATTAGATTATAAATCTCGAAAGCTAGGGAGAAAGCGGAATTGGGATAAAGATGAAAATAGTGGTGTGTGTGTGTGTATATATTCCACATAACTTTAGATCGAACACAATTTAAAAGTTACCTACTTAATGGGTACCGGCACAGGAAATGCCTAATAATGTAACAAAGAACATGTCATGCATTTATGTTTTTTTTCCCACACGAAGAAATAGAATTTTAAGTTGGACATCAACAATAAAATTATTCTTCATACAAATAGCTACTCTCCTCTATTCACACATAGCAAAGAGATCTGCCCTTGGAAAATAGAAACACATGAAATGATAGAAGTGCACAAAGATGGTCCAGAGGTACTCCTGAATGTGGCATTCTAGAATTGAGGTAAAGTAGGAATCCTGAATTTTACAGAGAATTTTGGAGGAAGCTATCCATAATAATTTAAATAATCAGGTGGATCAAAGGACAATTAGGTAGATCTAGTCAGCTTCTTCCCCACCCTCCTCAGTGCTTGTTCAGTGGCTCTGGAACAGAACGACCATGATGGCAGGGACTGAGGTTCTCTATGAACCTACACTTGAGCTGCCCCTGATAAAAAGATAATTTACTACTTAATTTACTACTTAATTTACTTACTGCTTAGTACCCGACCTCCCAAAACGAGAGCAACACTGAGTCCCCAGTGTAGCACCAATGCTTGGGGGGACCAGCCAGCGACATGGTGGCTGATTGATTACATCAAACTATTTCCATCATGGTGAGGCAAAGAGTCATCTGCACCAAATAAGACATGTTTTCTCAATATGAATTTGTCTTACCTGCCTGTGATGCTGCTGCTAGCATCATTCCCTGCAGACTCACACAATGCCTTATCTGTAGTTATGATATCCCACACAGCATTACTTCTGATCAAAGAACTCATTTAGTAGCAAAGGAAGTAAAGTAGTTACTGGCTCACACCAAAGGAATTAACTGATTTGATGACATACCCTATCACCTATAAGTGGCTGGCCTACTTCAAAAATGGAATCGCTAATTGAGGTCTCAGTTACAGTATTACTTAGAAGAACACACCTTGAAAGAAGAAACTTGTATCTTACAGGATACAGTGTGTTGTTGAATCAGAGAACATATGATGTTTTCTCCCACAGTCAGAATACAGGGGTCTGGGAATCAAGATGTAAAAGTAGAGTAGCTATATAACATATATTACATTGACCAGTACATAAATATACATATCACATTGAACAATATATGGATTACATATTATCTTAGTCCGTTCAGGCTAAGGTAAAACTACCATATACTGTGTAGCTTAAACAACAAACACTTATATCTCACAGTTATGGAAGTTTTGGTTGAGGGGAGTGGGGAAGAAGCTGACTGGATCCACCTAATTGTCCTTTGATCCATCGGATTATTGAAATTATTATCATGACTTAATTACCTCCCAAAAGCTGCACCTCTTACTATTATTACGTTGGGAATTAGGTTTTAACATATGAACAAGGGGGACACAAATGAATATGGCATATGTATTGAATATATATAATCTGATATATTTTATAATTTATATACCTTATATTTTATGTATTTTATAAATATATAGCAAAGTTCCAGTAGGTGACACAATAATGGTTCAACTGAATTGGAAGATGAGATTGCCATCATCATAGATTCCTTGGGTCAGTGAAGCAATGGGCAAAATGAGGGGGGTGAGTACTCTTAAGTCCGAAGTGATTTATTCCAATTGCCAAGGGGAAATTAGGTTATTGCCATATAGTAGAGGCAAAGAAGATGGTATCTAGAAATCAGTGAAGTTTCTGGGGTTCTTCTTCATTCCATCCATTAATAAAGTTAATGGAAAGCAACAACAACCAAAACAAGAAAGGATGATTGAGACTCAGATCCTTTAGGAATGAAATTTTTGGTTACTCCTCCAGGTAAGGAGCTTAGAGAAGCTTAGGACTGACTTAGAACAAAATAAAGATGGAATAGGGAATGAAATAAGGATCTCATAGCTATCAACTACTGCCTTGGGCCCATTACAGGAAGAAAGACTGCCGATATATCCTTCCATGTTCTGAGAGGATCACAAAGCTTTCCACCAAGGAATGGTTCTGCCTGTTTTTGCATCTTGTCTACGTGGCCCTTGTGGACCATATGCAAGATTTTTGGGACCCTGACATGGAGAAGTTGCCCTACAGAATTGGGGCTCAAGAAACTTGTGCAGAAATGTTGATACTTGGCTACTGCTATTGCTATAGTGATAAACTTTTCCTTTTTGAAAAAAGAGAGAAAAAGACTGTGTAACATTGCATATTTTCTCCTTGCTTGTTATGTGTCTATACTTACACATATTGTCTATTTTTGACTTTTCTGTCTCCTTTATATTTTTTATTATTTTATTATTTTAAAGAATTATTTTAAAGAATTTTATGAGACATTAACTTTACAATTTAGTCTTTAGGTAACAGAATATTTAATGGGACTATAAATGAATATGTGGAATGATTAATATAGCTAGTGATGGACACAACGGCTGTTGAGACTGTGTCTTTCCATTTTGGGGAGAGAATGAGAGCTTCCTTACCAGTATGAAAGAAGTTTCCATCTTGTTAGGTAGAAACGGAGTTGTGTGGTTGTTATATGGAGGCTCAAAGGTGTGTTGAAGTGTGTGTATGGTTACTGAGTGGCCAAAGTGGTGGACTGAGCCAGTTATTAATTCATTGCTTCTCAGCTCCATACTCACCCTTGTTTGCCCTGCTTTGTGATGATGGAATTAGGCTCTGCAAATTATATGTACCCTTTACCAGGTGGCTTGACAGTAGGCTCCCCTGAGAAGATACTGGAGGGACACTGTCAGGCAGGAAGAGTAGGAAGAGACTCTCGGGTTCCATGTTATGTTTGCCATGGGACACTGAGAAGACTGATGTGAAGTGGGCACAGATGTACCACAGCTGAATGCCCTTTGCCTTTTTCTGAAGACACCTCCTGGCAAGCTTGTCTATTACCATGAACTGCGTTTGCAGTTCAGTGGCAGCATCCTCCGGCAAGTTTCTTGGTCACCACAATGACAAGATACTTTGGTGGTTTCACTGTTTCACCATGAGTGCTTTCATCAGAATTCTCCATCACAGTGGCAGGCCACATGTAGCCACCATGGCATTACTCTACAGATCTGAGTCTCAGCCTTGCAGCCCCCTTAAGTTCCTGAGTTCCTTCCTCATTCCCCTCTCTCTCAACCCTAGGGGAGCAATCATCCCGTAGCTGCTACCCTTGTACACCTTAGCAACCACCTTTGGACTAGTTAGAAAATCTATTTCCCTTATTCAAATTCCTAATGAGATTGCTGTCTCCTGAATGGATCCTCACTGATGTATAACTTTATTATTTTTTAAAAATAAAAAATTAAATTTTAAAAATTTAAAAATTTAAAAAATTTAAAAATATCCTTGTATAAGAACTTCACACAATAGCCCATGTCATTTATTCTAATATTTATTAAGTTAAAGTTTAGGACTAAATGAAGCTCTCACGCTATTCTGTGCGTTTACACATTTTCAACAAATCCTTTTGATGAGTTGGAGAACTATGGTGTATAGAGTTACATACACACATCTATTTTGTGACACTATTATGATCATTACCATTTTAAGCTTTTCCCTATAGTAACTATTTTCTAGGATTGCTGTGACAGTTTGTACCTAGGTGGCTTAAAACAACAGGAGTTTATGCTCTCACAGTTCCAGAAGCTAAAAGTCTAAAATCAAGGTGTTGACAGGTCTGTGCTCTCTGACAAACCGGTGGGGGAAATCCTTCCTTGCCACTTCCTAGCTTCTGGTGGTTTGTCAGAAATCACTAGTGCTCCTTGACTTGTGACAGTATCGCCCTAATCTCTGCTTTCATCATCACATGATGTTCTCCCGGCGTCTCTGTCTTCACACGGCCATCCCCTTATAAGGACACCCGTCACATCAGCTTAAGGGTCCGCCGTACTCCAATATGCCTTCATCTTAATCAGTTACATCTACAAGAATTCTATTTCCACATAATGTCATATTTGGAGGAACTGGGGGTTAGAACTTCAACATTTGGGGAGGGGGTGGGGAACTCAATTCAACTCCTAACACATCCATATCCTGAAATATTAACCATTAGATTTTTTGACATGTATGTTCCTGATATACTACTAACTAAGAAATTAGTTCCAATATGTGCATAATGCTATTTTTCTAAATGAAAATACGTGTATTTTTATAAATAGAGAAATATCTATTAGGATATGCCTTAAAATGATAATAGTAGTTGTCTCCAAGTGGAAGAATAGTAGGATTTTAAAAAATTTGCCTATCTAAAAAAAATTGCCTAACTATATTTTCTACAGTGAGTTGAGATTACTTCTGTGATAAAATATTTTTATTTAAAATAATTAAAACTATTATAATAAATAATGCATTAGTAGAAAAGCCTGTTTTATAGTTTTTAAAAACATTTTGCATTTTTTAATTAAACCAATGTTTTAGGAAATATACTGGTAGCAATAAGTAGTTATAGAATGGGAAAGGAAATATTGGCTTGGTTGTAGATCTATGTGTTCAGTTCAGTCTATGGAATAAATTACTGGGTTGTGGGGAGGAACAATAGTCCAGGTTCTTGGTGGTAGTGGGGATCAGGGTGGGATTGGTGATCTGTTTTCTTGTGCCACATGACTCATATATATAAATGTGGGTGTGGCAAAATTGTTATCAAAAGTGCCAACATGATGCTTCATGGTGACTGAATCAGACCTAAACAATTAGATGTGAAGGGATATCTGCAATCCAAGTTTCTTGTAAGTAAGTGATTTTTTTAAAAATATTTTATTTATTTATTAGAGAGAGAGAGAGAGTGAGCATAAGCAGGGCTAGGCGCAGAGGGAGAGAGATAAGCAAACTCCCCACTGAGCAGGGATTCCTACATGGGGCTCCATCTCAGGGCCCTGAGACCATGACCTGAGCCGAAGTCAGATACTCAACCGACTGAGCCACCCCGGCGCCCCTAAGTAAGTGATTTTTAACCAAAAAAAAGTTCATGAATTTGTGTCTCTTTCTCGCTGTATTTCAAGAAAAAAAAATTACCTATGGAGTTGTTCCAAAGTGTTGTAAGAGTCATGGTCAATGAAGGTATTTACTTTTCATTTTCTGGATTCTATATTTACATGGCTTCTGATTTGTGTAGATCACTGGAATTCAGTAAACCTGGTTCATCTATACTAAGACACTGTATTTTATTAAATCCTTGTGTGGAAAGAATTTCTGTCCTTTTTTTTTTTTTTTTTTTAAAGACTTTATTTATTTATTTGACAGAGAGAGAGAGCACATGAGAGGGGGGAGGGTCAGAGGGAGAAGCAGACTCCCTGCTGAGCAGGGAGCCCGATGCGGGACTTGATCCCGGGACTCCAGGATCATGACCTGAGCCGAAGGCAGTCGCTTAACCAACTGAGCCACCCAGGCGCCCGAATTTCTGTCCTTCTAAATGATTCCTTCTGAATAAGGGAAGGGCTGGCAAAAAGTTTTTTGACTATAGACTTGGGAGAATACTACAGCTCTTAGCATGAAATTCAATGGGAATGATATTAATCCCTATATCTGGAGTATTTGGCAAGAGTTCACTAAGAGTTAACATAAGTAGTTTTTAGGCATTAAACAAAGGACCCTTACAAAGACCCTTCAGCATTTCAGCATAAGGAGTTTGGTTATGGAATTTAGCTAAAGAAGACTAAGATAAATTGGACAAGTGAATATTTGGATCACATCTCCCTATGATGATTAGTTTGGCAGAGTCCATAGCACTTATTGATGCTAAGGAAACATCAGGGAATTTCGATTAATCGCTTTTGATATTCTTTCATGAAGAGTCAGAGCTTAATACTGTGAGAAGACATCATCAAAAGGATGTGACCACTGGTTGACCTGTGAGCTGGACCCAGGCAATTGGAAGATCCTCACCCCCTCCTCTGTCCTTGGAATGTACATCCTGCCCACTGTTCCCACACTAGAATTTGTTTCAAGGATGCAGCCTTGAGAGAGTAATGTGTTGTTGATACTGTCTGGACTGTGTATGTGACTGAACCTTGATAAAGCCTCTATATACATTTTAAGATTCTGGTGGGCAAGTATGAAGATCTACTCATCTCATGGCTAACCAAGACAGGCCTCATAATGTAAGTTCTCTTGCTTGTTAAACCTGCCACCTACTAATCTGAAGTAGTCCACCTCTTTCTTTGTCTATTTTTGCCTTCAATGTATGGGGGCCACTTTCTAACTTCACCCAGGGAACTCCTGAGGTTGCAGTTTAACAAATGTGTAAGAAAATAAAGTAGTAAATTAAAGTTGGTACATTGGATGATATCTCCCCAGTTCATTTCTCTCTGGGGATGCACCTCTTTCACCCATCCACAGAGTCAAAAGTTTATCACTTAGAAGTCCAGTATGATGATATATCAATCTACTCCCTTGACCATGATAGCTTGAACTAAGTTTGAATACTTGACCAAATTGGACAGAGTCTATTCAGAAGAAATTTGGATTGCTCAATAAGTGATTGTAGTCTTTGCTGGTCTCTAGCTACAAGGCCTTGAGGTCATTTCAGTTATCAGAAACAAATGATGAGGAAATGTTTTCTTCTATCTAACAGTTTGTAGGGACCAAAATTCCACAAAATCAATTCAAATAGAATCAAATTACTTTTTTTAAAAAAGGATTTTATTTTTTAAATTTTATTATGTTATGTTAATCACCATATATTACATCATTAGTTTTTGATGTAGTGTTCCATGATTCATTGTTTTTGTATAATACCCAGTGCTCCATGCAGAACGTGCCCTCTTTAATACCCATCACCGGGCTAACCCATCCCCCCAACCCCCTCCCTTCTAGAACCCTCAGTTTGTTTCTCAGAGTCCATAGTCTCTCATGGTTCATCTCCCCCTCTGACTTCCCCTCCCTTCATTTTTCCCTTTCTAGAGCATATGACTCTTGATCTCAGGGTTGTGAGTTCAAGTCCCACGTTGGATGTAGAAATTAACGTGGGGCTTGAACTCACAACCCAGAGATCAAGAGTCACATGCTCTACCGACTGAGCCAGCCAGGCTCCCCAGAATTAATTCACTTTTAAATGGATTTCTTCAGGTAATTAAGTATACAGACTGCCACTAGGGATTTTATATATTTTCGTAGCACCTTTTATATAAAATATGGTAAGCTAAACCCTATATTAAATGCTTATTGTGTTATTTACACACAGACACTAAAAATTTCAAGGCAAATATTCTCCTCATCTGTAGCCACTGATCCTTTTTTTTCTGTGCTGGAATAAGAGGCATGGAAAGTGAACTTGCCCTATATTCAGACTTTTGCTTTTCAAGGACTTCCCAAATCTTGTGCTTTTAAGCTCCGGTCAAGTGGAAATGTCATCTCTTCTCTTCACCATGGTAGATCCAAACTCCAGGGCAGCCACAGAGTAGCTACTGTCCTCTGTACCCACCATGCCCATGAAGTATGCTACTGAGACCTTCTGCGGTGCACCATCTCAGGACTGAATTCCTTTTGCTGATGTTTCTCATCCTTTGTTAAGCAAATGTTCAACGAATGCCTGTTCTGTGCCAGATATTATTGTACATGGAACAGAGAACATGGTGGTGGTAAGGCAGACATCGTGCTGCCCTCATTGAACTCACAGCTTAGTGGGTAGAAACAGTAACTGAATGTTTACATCAGTTTTTTAAACCAATTCAGTAAATATTCATTGAATATTTACCATGTATCCCTCACTGTTTAGGTGCCAATGATAAAGCAGTGAAAGAAAAAATCAGTAATATCTCTGTCTCAAGATTGAATCTAGTTGATATAAAATTACAAACACAGACACATACTAGAAGAAAAATTATACTCTCCAAGGACAACATAATATCAGGAGATGTAAGCTAAGCCAGCAGTTCAAGATCTTCTGCACCATGGTGTCTAAGCGGGACCCTGAAAGATACGAGAGAGTTAACCAGGCAAACAGCATGACCATAAGAAAACACTTTGGGTAAAGAACATTTTAAGAACCTGGGCCAATTACCATATAATTGTGGGAAAAAGCCCTGAAATATGAAAATTCAAAAGTGATTAAAAGCCCTAGCAATTAATTCTAAATCCCTGACCAATTAAAATTAATTAAATGACCATGAAGCTAATTTCTCTTGGGCTTTTTCCAACATCCAGTTTATGCTAAAAAACAACTTCTGTATTCACAAATGAATATTCATTAGGGAATTCTGATCAAGGATAGGCAAATGAAGAAATTTATATTTAGGATAAACTCAGTGCTAACACATTCCATATGCAGTCAGAATTATACAATATTTTTAAATGAGAATATAATTTAGCATTTTTACATTTTAAATTTGAATATAAAAGAAAGGGAACATTTTCATTATTAGTAGGTGTATAGAGCTAAAAAATAATTTGTATTATTTTTCCTGATGCTACTGAAACACAGGTTCATGTGTGAAGTTTGAAAAGTGGACAAAATTATAAAAAAAAAAAACAGAAATTAGCAGTTATCCCCCATCTAAAGTTTATAGCAGCTTATGTTATGTTTCATTTAAATTGTCAAATTAAAAATCATCACATATTTTTATGTATAAAAATGTTAAATTGGATTACTCAGACACAGACATAAATTAAGCCAATAGACTACGTAGTTTATTTTATTTTATTTTATGTTGTTAATCACCATACATTACATCATTAGTTTTTGATGTAGTGTTCCATGATTCATTGTTTGCGTGTAACACCCAGTGCTCCATTCAGTACATGCCCTCTTTAATACCCATCACCAGGCTAACCCATCCCCCCACCCCCCTTCCCTCTAGAATGTAGTTTTTTGAAGTGACAGTTTAGGATATGTATATATGTACTATTTATATAATTTTCCATAAGAAAATAGCATTGTTAGGTTTCTAAAATTGTTTCTGTCACTGGTTGAGTTTTATGATGGCTGAATTTTAGAAAATCAGAAGATTTTATATTCTAAGAAATTATATTCTAAGTCTGTAAGTTTATTTTGTTGAAAACATATACATTCATACGAATTTTATGCTGTAAATGGTTATGAAGTAAAATGAATTTTCTAGTATTCTGATTATTCTTGAGGATAATATAAAATATAATGTTAGCCTAATATAAAATATGCATAATGCATTACAGACAGGGGGCTTGATAGAATTAGCTGAGAAATAAAAACATTAATAATTGTTAGATTTAAAAATACATTTGATGATCCTTGGTGTTTATTATATTCTAATTTTAAAATTTTCTATATCAGTTTCACCATAGTGGTTTGTTTTCTTTTGAATACATTTGTTTGTTTTTTTCCCCTAAAAATACCTAATGGCCTAGGAGACAAAAAATAATATGAAAAATAGAGATATAATAGTCTATAAAGTGGCAACTAAAATATTTCATCAAGAGGACAATGCAGAGGATCATCCTCTAAATTAATAAACTTTCATAATGTATTAACAGCCCTGTCCACTGCTGGGTTTTTGACTTGAGTCTGGCCAATTACAATACCCCACTCCCTTTTGCACAGTGATTGTCCAGGACATTGATGTGTTATTCAAACAAGATCAGCCACATGTGTACATGTATACACATGAAGTTAAAGATGGTCATTTTTTTCTCTATGGTTGTAAGATCAAAGTGTAGAGCTTCTGTTGGCCATATTTTCTAGTACGTGAATTAAATCTACCTAAAAGCAATCACAAGAGAAAGTAGAGCTGAAGACTGAAAAATGGTGTAGAGTCTTCCAGACATTTGAGCACCTGAGTCTGAAGCCAATGTGGAACCATGATCTTGTCAGTTCTACAAGCCAACACTGTTTATATGTTTATGTTTAATCTAGTTTAGATTGGGTTTTATGATAGAAGTAAGCTGAAAAAATTTGATAGGTGAGATCCTCCAAATTCTAAAGAAACAGAAACTATAGAAACTATTTAAATTCTTTAGGGAAATAGAAATCTTCCCAATTCAATTTAATACCAAAACTTCTGCAGTTTTCCCCAAACGTATACCATAGTACAAGAGAATCCCTCTTATGAATCTAGGCAAAAGTATTAAATACTAGTAAATAAAGCACTATAAGAATAATTCAACACTTCTAGTGGATTTTTTTCAGTAATTCCACGCTAAAAGCTTTTGACATAGTTCATCACACTCATATCCAAGGGAAAATTTTCAATCATCTTGATAAACTTAGCTATATCAAATACAATTGCATTCTGAATGAGCAAAAAAACTTTATTATATGGACTGAGAAATTTTCCACATTTAAAGAAATAACTATCTTGATTAATGGATAGACTTATAATTAATGTAGAATAACTAAAAGCATTTACATTCAATTTTGGAACAAGAAATGTTTTACAAATTACAGCACATTGGCTTAGACAAGGAAACAAAACAAGAATAGAAACGATGAGAATGAATGTGGTTAGTTTCAGACAGCATAATAACATAGATGGAAAGTACAAAATACCCAAGCCAAAAAAATATTTGTTTGATTGAAAAAAATTTACAAATGAGAATGTAGTTGACTCTTGAACAACATGGGAGTTAGGGACACGAACCCACCTGCTCCAGCACAGGCAAAAATCTATGTATAACTTTTAACTCCCCCAAAAGTTAACTAATAGACAACTATTGACAGAAAGCCTTGTTGATAACATTAACAGTCCACTAACACATATTTTGTATGTTATATGTCTTATATACTGTATCCTTAAAGTAAGCTAAAGAAAATATTAATAAGAAAAATCATAAGGCAGAGAAAATACTGTACTGTATTTATTGGAAAAAATCTATGTATAAGTGGACCCATACAGTTCAAACCCATGTTGTTCAAGGGTCAACTGTAGACCGCATTAAATAGTAAAAAAGTGGAATGAAAAAAGAGATAGTATTCACAATAAAATCTGCCTTATATATTTCCCAGAAATAAATTTTTTTTAAAGTTTGTACTAGGTTGAATTTTGTCTATATTAAACTGCTTACTGAACTTTCATCCCTGAACACAGGTCATGGTAGACTGATTTCATGATGGGCTCCTATCAATGGCCTCCCTGTATCCACATTGTGTTTTGCACCATAATTTGGTACCTGATTCTTGCCTCAGTCATGTGTCTTGCTTTGACCAGCAGGAAGTTAGTCAATGTGATGCACTAATACAGACCCAGGAGGCTCTTATACATGAGGACTTCCTTTCTTGAATCACACTCTTGTTCTCTCTTGTTTTTCTGTGATTACCACGAATACATGCTTCAGGCAGCATGAATGGTGCGAGAGACAACTGGAAGACAGAGCAATTGTCCCAACAAGGTCATGCCAGACCATTCTAGAACCACGTGACCTCAAAATACATGAGAGTACCCAGCCATGACCCCAGTCTCCTACCACTCAAGCTAACTGTGGATGCATGACTGAACTCAGTCACAATGAGAAGGCAACCTAGCTAACCTGAAGACTTGTAAGGAATAATAATTTCTTAGTGTTATAGGTCACTGAATTTGGGGTGTTTTCTTATACAGCAAGGGCTACTTTAAACATGGATTAATAGGTAGAAAAGACACAACTTTAGGTTTTTGGGGGAAAGATTGATTATCTAATATGTGATAACTGGTTGATGATGTTAAAAATAAACAGGCAAGCCAATCAAATTAGAAGCACATCACCCATCTGAAACCATATTAAATTTGAGCTCAAGCAAAGATGTTGGAACTACAAAGAGCATTCTTTGTAAGCACAACTTTACAGTGGGATAGTGAATAAAAGTAAATTATACAGTAGTATAATGAAACAGATAATGCTTGACTAAGTAATTACTCTAGGGGTGCCTGGGTGGCTCAGTCAGTTAAGCATCTGCCTTCAGCTCAGGTCATGATTCAGGGTCCCGGGATGGAGCCCCACATCTGTCTGTAGTGCCCCTGCTCAGCAGGGAGCCTGCTTCTCCCTCTCCTTCTGCTGCTCCGCCTGCTTGTGCTCTCTCACTCTCTCTCTCTCTCTCTCAAATAAATAAATGAAATCTTAAGAAAAAGAAAAAGAAAAATCTTTTACTCTGTAAAACTCCTTAGAAAAACACTTACCTTTGTTTTGGAGGATGCTCTGAACCCCTTTCTCCATTCAGCCTGCACATTGAGACCAACCAATAGGCTCCTGAGGAGGGAGGAATCCTGGAAGGTTATAAAACAAATGATAACCGATTATTTCTGGATGATGGGATTAACAGTATTTTTCCTCACACCACTCTGTATTTTTAAATTGTTTTATAGGGAGCATGTTTTGCTTTTTGCTACATATGTACCACTTTCACCGTTCAGTTGTAAACATTTTGTATTGTATACTGCTATTTTCTCCTTAACCCACACATTATTTAGGAGTCTTTTTTTTTTTTTTTTTTTTAGTTTGGGGTGTTTTTTGGAGGAGGAAGTGACTTATTTTTGACTTCTAATTTTCTTAAGATGCGTCAGAGGACAATCTATATGATAATAATTATTGGGCCTTGTTGAGACATTATTAGCAACCTTGCGGGTAGATGATTTGAAGTACTATTTGGGGGGGTGATGGCATAGGAGGCTCTCTATATCTATTGGGTTAATAGATATTGATTATTAGTTATTAATTTGTTGCTCAAATCTTCCTTACTCTCACTACTTTTGTCTGATTGCTCTATCAGTTTCTGAGGATGTTGTGCCTACCTCCTGATAACGATTGTGGAGTTGTTAAACTTTCATTGAAATTCTATCAGTTTAAGCCGTGATTTTACGTGCATACATAAGGATAATTGTTATACAGTCAGCTTTCAACCATGCAACATTTATTCCTCTTTCTTTAATTCTTTAATACCTACTTTTTCCTTCTCAGCTGATTTTTACTGAGAAAATAGAGACAATCAGAATAGTTTCCACATTCTTTCTCCATCATATCTGCCAAACTACCTGCTATGGCACCTGTCTTCTTTCTTGTCATAGTGAGGGATTGCCCATCTCCTTAAAAGCTAATAATCATCCCTTTAAAGAACACACAGACTTGTCCCTACAAATGTCTCTTTCTTTCATCATTAATTTCTTCCTATATTCTGGGTCATTCCCATCAACATGTAAACATGGTATGTTTCTTCTAAAAACTCCTTCCTTAACCTTAGACTCCCTTAATTAAACATTGTATTTCCTTGTTACCTAATTCTCTGTTACCTTTCACAGCAAAACACGCCATGAAAAATATGTCAATTCTCAGTCTCGAAGATTGGACTGGGATCTGAGACTACTCAAACCATATGGTGACTGCCAATGGAGGAGGTATGAAATTAATGCAGATGACTAACCAACAACGCCCAATACGCTCATCAATATCCCTTCAGTCCTGTCTTAAAAACCTTACTAGTTCTATCCAGTCTCAGGCAATCCAGGAGTCCTTAAATGCCACCATGTAGGTAACTCTCCTCTTTCCTAGGGCTCTTCTCCACTGAAGAGGATTTAACATCCATAGTTTGACCTCCAAAGGAGTTAGTGCTTAAGGATTCTCCCCCATTTCCCTATTTTTCAGTTAAAAACTAAATTCCAACTTGAAACTCACATGGCTCTGGATGGGGTAGAGTTGAGGTCCATAGAAGCTGAGATGTCTTATGTTCAAAATACTCCAAGTTTTGTTTTCTTCATAACCACCAGTATCTTGTTATTATTAAAGGGAACTGTCTTCTTTGAAATGAAATCAGTATGGTAGGCCCCTCTTTTTGCTAACATTGTGGGCTAGATATAATAGGGTCTTCCTATGCTTAGCCTTTTACTGATTCAGAGGCCTGGGGTACCTTGAGTTCTATACTCTTGGAAAGAGGGAAAGAGTATAAACCAATGGATGCTTCCTCTTTCTTTGGTTTTCCGCTTTCAGTTGTTTGGCAGCAGTGTTTCTTCCTAAGATACATACAGGCAGCCTACTTTGTCAACACAAGAATTCATTTTCTTTCAAAGACTACCCAATCCAATTTATGTGAGGGAAGCGTATTCTTTCTGGTAATATAGGTTTCCTACAAAGATGATAAAGCTGACCTTACTCTGTACATACACATTTTTCTTTTCCTGGCTTGATTTTCATTAAAAAGGCTTATTACCTTAATCAATGAAGACATCACTGCAACAAAGGAAAGTTTCCTTCTGGATCATATGTCTTCTTTCCTAATAAAGGAATGGTATATGCATATGTGGGGCTGGGGACAGGGTAGAGAAAAAGAGTTGGGGAATTTTTAGCTTATTTTCTCCTAACAGTAGGTTAAGTCTGTCCCTTTCTGAAACATTCACCTCTTCCAAAGTCTCATAAAAATTGTTTCTCATCTCTCCCATTTTGAAGGCCATGGCCATTGCTGGTTTCTCTCTTTTCATTGATGGCAAAGAAATAGAAGAACCATCAATCTGATGGGCTTTTCAGGGTTCACTGAGTTCTCGTAAGGAGCTTGGTGAGGTGTGATGATGGAAGGTAGTTTTTGGAGTCATGCAGAACTGGGTTCAAAATTGGATTTCTCCACTTCCTGTCTGTATGATCCAAGTAAAGCTATTTAATCTCTGTCTCTGTTTGTAGAATTAGGTAAATCATATAGATTGTGGGAGAATTACACCTTAAAGGGTTTTTGTAAGGGATTACATGAATAACAGATATAAGGTAACTAGCACAGGGCTAGTTGCATAATAATTACTACATCAACATTATTTCACTTTTTTCCTGGCTGTGTGTCTCCAGAGGCAAGTGCTGGACTCCTATAGGATTATGATAGACCTCATTCAGAGGACTTGAAAAGTCTCCAGGCTTTTTCTCTTTCTTTGCCTCCTTTGACTTTCATTTCTCCTTTCCCAAGTGGCCAAGTGATGTCTGGGAAGAGCCAGACTTTTACACTGTACACGGAAAGTCTACAACTTAATCCTAGTCCTTAAGCTGGTGGGGTAGGAAATACATTTGACACCCCAGCCAACACTAGGACATCTCTTTAAGACACTCACTCGAGTAGAACAATCTTCAAGATTGCACTAGGAAAGGAAGCTCTGTTTTGCATTTTCCTCCAGGGGACTCTGCCATGGCATCATTTACAGAATGTTCTGTATCCAAATCCTCACAGAGTACGTTTCCAGGAAATCCAAATTTTCTTTTCATTCTTTTTAGGCAAGCTAATTTATCCCAAATCCCGTAGGCTTCATAAACACTTGACAACTCACAAGCCTAGAGAGACACCTGCATGTTGTCCTTGCATATTATCAGTTGGCATCCGGGAGAGTCTCTCCCGCACAGCGGCTCCCTCTGTCATCACCAACCCAGCTGGCTCCAGGGCCGCGCAGCCCTGTCCTCCACCCAGTGCAGGACTGGGGCTGTCTTCCTTTTTTTCTTGCCCTAGGCAAGACTGCTTGTCTGCAAACCAGAGATGAAAGGCAAAGTGGCTTCATTCCACCATAGACAAAAAATTCCTTCTTTGTCAATATTCTTCCATTCCTGCTTCGGAAGTAGGTACTTGCTCCAATCGTGGCCCTAGAGGGAATATGCTAATGATATCGGTCAGACCATCATTGCTTTATGGAGCAGGTGTGTGGGATGATCTCGAGCTTTAAGAATGAGCAATCCACCTTTCTGACAATGGCTGTAGACAGTAATCAAAAAGAGATTCCTGTGAGTTATGATGTGCCCATACTCTTATCTTTGGACTTCTGGCACATAATAAAATGTGTATTTTAGGCCTGTTTGAAAAATGAGGATATTTTTACTTTTTAATTGTCCTTGGTATATTAGTTTCCTGGGGGAGGTTATAACCAATTCCCATGGGCTTGGTGCTTAAAACCACAGAAATGGATTCTTTCACAGTTTTGGAAAGCAGAGTCTGAAATCAAGGTGTCAGCAGGGTTGTACTCCTTTCGGAGGCTCTAGGGGAGGGTCCTTTCTTGTCTCCCCCTGCTTCTGGTGGCTTCTGGCATTCCTTAGCTTGTGGCTGCATCACTGGATTCTGTTTCCATCTTCACATGGCTGTGTGTGTGTGTGTGTGTGTGTGTGTTCTTCCTATGCCTCTTTTTTTTTTTTTTTGAGAGAGAGGGGAAGTGGGAGGGGCAGAGAGATAGAGAGAGGGAGAGAACGAATCTCAAGCAGGCTCCACACCCAGTGCGGAGCCAGATGTAGGGCTCCATCCCACGACCCTGAGATCATGACCTGAGCCAAAATCAAGAGCCAGACTGAACCACCCAGGTGCCCCTCTCTATGCCTCTTTTATAGACAGGCGTGATGATATTTAGGGCTCACCCCGGTAACCCAGGGTAGCTTCCCCATCTCAACACCCTCAACTTAATCACATCTGTGAAGTCTGATTTTCAAATTTGTGGTACCATCAATTTCAGGTCCTGGGGAGTAGGTCCTGATATCTTTTGGGGCCACTGTTTGGCCACCTACACTTGGTAAGTAGCATTGTTAAATAATGATAAATAGAACACTCAGGATTTTAAAGATAGTGCATATGAAAACAAGAACAGATAAATTTAAATATGTCCTAAGGTAAACAGCAAAGATGTGCACGAAGCCAGAGGAAAAATAGGTTTGTGAATGAGGCTGTGAGGATGGCAAGGGAGGGCAAGAGGAGACAGGAGAAGCGAACAGATTAGCTTCTGAAAACATTCGAATCATTCCCATTGCTAAGGAAACCACTTCACAAATTCCTGCCACTATCTCAGCTCCAAGCAGCTGCTTTACTTACAATTTGGCTTCCCTGAAGGACTTTAATTGCTAGGTGAACAAAAGCCAAAGTGGCAAAGTTGGAGTGGAAAGAAAAATTAGGGTGATGTGAAATAACATAAAAACAAATTATTTAAGGTAATTAGTGAAGCTTGTGCTTTTAAAAAGGAGGCTATTGCTCTTCTCTTTCTCTCTAAAGGTACCCTAATGATGGTAACAAAGATGTCTAAAGTGACTGTTTAAAACAGGGGCTTTTGAGTTTTCTATGAATGAAAAAAATGATTAAGAAACTTAGAAATGTCAAATGGACATTTTGTTTCTTAACCTTCTTTTCCTTCTGTTATGTCTTTTACTAAAGGAAGTCAAAATGAATGTGTCGCCGAGCACTCTCAAGTGCCTGTCTGAATGAATGGAAGGAAATCACCAGAGTGTGCCTCTAGCTAGACTTTCGGTAGTTCTATAGGAAAATAGTTTCACCTTGGACTTCCTACATAGAGTTCTATCAAAAGAACTTTTTCCTCCACTCTACCTTCTCATTTTCCTTTTTGCCTGTATAGCAGGGGGTCACCTAAGAGTAACTTATCTCCTCCCCTACTCCTCCAACATTGCCAGTGAAGTTTAAGTCTCTTTTTTCCATCATATATTTTCTGACAAAACATCAATTTTGTTCCTTTTTAAGTAATTTTTACAAAGTATGGGATAGTTAGAGAAATTAATGATTGCAAGCCATTTAAAGCTCTACTTTGTGCATATATAATATTAGACAAAAAGCTGCAATTACTCTTTTACTGAGTGGAAACTCAAGCTGCTGTGGAGGAAACAACCACCCAATAACCCTTTCAGCTCCAACCTTAAAATGTGTCTAGCTCTGCAGCAAATATAACTTTCTGCAGTGATGTAATATTTGTTCACTTACGGTACTACCCCATAGGATAGCTGCTAACCATTGGTTGCTATTAAGCATTTGTAATGTGGCCAGTGTGACTGAGGAAGTGAATGTTAAATTTTACTTAATTTTAACTAACTTAAATTTAACCAGTGACATGTAGCTAGTGGCTAGGGTATTGGACAGAGTGCTCTGGATGGACCACACTGATATTATTTTGTTCATTCTTATTCCACAATATTTCTAGCTATGTTGCCACTTTTTAACCCATTGAAGGTAAAATAGACAAAAGTATCTTTTTTGTATTTAAAAAAATTTAGGGTCACCTGGGTGGCTCAGTTGGTTAAGCCCCCGACTTTTGGTTTCGGCTCAGGTCATGATCTCAGGGTCCTGAGATCGAGCCCTGCATCAGGCTCTGTGCTCTGCATGAAGTCTGCTTGTCCCTCTCCCTCTCCCTCTGCCCTCCCCACTACCTCTTTCAAATAAATAAATAAAATCTTTAAAAAAATACTTAAAGCCTGAAAAAAACTCAAAATGCGTCTGGAAGGGGATCTAGGACAGCGCTGTGCATATACCTGAGTTTTGAGTTATTTATGTAACAAATAAAGGTGGGAAAGTGGTTTTAACAATATACTAGAAATGATGTTACCATTTATTTAAATCAATACATACTACTCATATACAACTAATACATCCTGATGATTTTTAAAAGATATTATTTATTTATTTGTTAGAGAGAGATTGCACAAAAAGGGGACTGGCAAGCAGAGGGAGAAGCGGGCTCCCCGCCAACCAGGGAGCCCGAAGCAGGACTCGATCCCAAGACCCTGGGATCATGACCTGAGCCGAAGGCAGACGCTTAACCAACTGAGCCACCCAGGCGCCCCCATCTTGATGATTAAATTTCACTTTCCAGTTTCTGAAGCTTGCCCTTATCCCTGTTACCTGCATAGACCACATCTCCTCCCCGGGGAAAAGGATACATACAGGCTAAGCACACAGTCTGGGTCATGTTCTTGAGTCCCGTGTAGGATACAGCTAGGTTCTAGAACATTTGAGAAATCACCTGCTCTAGAAAAACATGGCTCCATCCCATCATTTCAAGAGCTTCTGAAATCTTACTCTCATTGCAAAACTTGCCCAGATCT
The DNA here is from genome assembly GCF_964656455.1 of Halichoerus grypus. NCBI lineage: Eukaryota > Metazoa > Chordata > Mammalia > Carnivora > Phocidae > Halichoerus > Halichoerus grypus. The sequence goes on along the minus strand of NC_135720.1, from coordinate 13,833,067 downwards.
GTTGGAAATCCAGGCAGCGAGCATGCCAACTCCATCTGTCCCCTAGTCCTCAACCCCTAGTCCCTCTGTGGATCTCCGTCTGACCGTGACTTGTTCCTTCCTGTCGCTAAAACGGTCTCTGACGTGAATATGTTATTGCTCTTCTGGTATTATGTTCTCATTCTGTTGTTCTTTATAAATGGAAGAAGAGGATCTATCATAGATTGCAAACTTCTAAAGGGCAGGGATTAGGCACCTAAGCGGTTACATTCATTATCAGCTTCTGCATCACAAAAGTTAAGAAAACAAATCACCCCGCTTGTTCTTGCTGCTGTTGGGTGGGAGAGTGGAGCTCTGCGCTAGAGCAGAAGGAGCGTCTCTTCTTTTAAAATTGACATCCGTTATATTATCATGTCCAACATTACTTGGAAAAAGTTTAAATATTTTGCAGATACAAAGTGAGGAAAATAGAGGAAGGAATCTGGTGTTTCGCAACGAGTACAGCTGCTTCTACAAACGTGCTGATTCTGGAAAAGGGTAATGCTCCGGAGGGAGGGGCAAGGATCAAAGACCCTGCGGCTCCTGTCATTATTTCCTTTGAAATGATTCTCCTGTTCAGCAATCCAGAAGTTGAATATTCCCAATCGGAATTTATTGGTTTGCTGTTTATTCCTGTCTGGTTCATTTTCACTGTATATTATAAAATTGACCATATGTTGTTTATTTTAAATTGTGAATGTGAGCCAGGGGTGAAAAGTAAAAACAGAAATAAAGCATTTTTAAATGAACTCATATCCACTTTTTAAATATTTAGTAACCCACTCCAGGTTTCCATCTCCCATCCTCTCCATGTTGGAATTGTGTGCTGTTTCCCTCAACAATTCTGCAGTTTGGAGGTGACTTCCTCAGATTAGCAAGTGCACCTGAGCTTCGGAAGCTAGCTGTTGGTTCTCAATTTAGGGTTAATCAAAGAAGTGAAAATGAATGGTAACTGCTACTCCACTTAAGAATTCTGAGGGTAATTTATAAAAAGCCTTTTCCATAAGAAATACAATGAGACCACCAAATAATTTTGTGAACGACCCGAAGAGGCTGTTATCTTATTTTTTTTAAATCTGTTTTGCTCAGGTAATTAAGGGTAATTGACCTTTAAAACTCAGCATTTGTGTAAGGAAAAATCAACGACAATAACCTGAGTTTTATTTAAAAAGTAAAGAATTTTAGGAACCAAGTGGATTCACACAAATCTTATAGTAAAGAAAATGTCCATTTCCAATTATTACTGTAGAGGAAAGCTACAAAATCCAATTAAACCCTGCTTTCAATTTTACACTACTACATATATACATATATGTATAAACATAAATACACACAGATGTATATATATTATATATTATACACATAATAATATATAATATGTATTAGTTTGCTAGGACTGCCATAAAAAAGTACCACCGATGAGGTGGCTCAAACAACAGAAATTTATTTTTTCACAGTTTGGAAGCTGGAAGTTTGAGATCAAAGTGTCAGCAGGGTTGGTTTCTTCTGCGACATTCCTCTTTGGCTTATGGATGGCTGTCTTCTCCCTAGTCGTTCACATTGTCTTCCCTCTACACATGTCTGTGTCCTAATCTCTTCTTATAGGGACATCAGTCATACTGGATTAGGGTTCAAACTAATGACCTCATTTTATTTTGTTTATTTTTATTTTTTATTTTTTTATTTAAATTTTACTTACTTAGCATACATACAATATTTGTTTCTGGAGTAGAATTCAGTGATTCATCACTTACATACAACACCCAGTACTCATCACAACAAGTGCCCTCCTTAATACCCTTCGCCCATCTATCCCATCCCCTAATGACCTCCTTTTAACTTAATTATCTCTTTAAAGAACCTATCTCCAAATATAGTCATATTTTGAGGTACTGGGTGTTAAGACTCCAACTCGTGAATTTGGAGAGGGGCAACAATTCAGCTTATAACATATATTTCCTTAAAATTTACTTAGCTTGATTTTTTTTAACTTCCTTAAGAGTTTACTTATGTTTTTATAACGGGCAATACGAATAAAAGGGATAAAATTTGAAAAGGCACAAAATATCTAGTTTTTCTCTATCACAGTCAATCATTACTCATCTCCAGAAGCTGTCACTGTTATCAATTGCTTATTTTTCCAGAGAGGTAGTCTATATATTTATATGTATATATGGATGTGTATGCATGTGTGTATTTATATATATGTACGTGTGTGTGTATTTGTGTATAACTAAGTGCAAACAAGCAGAAGACAGAGCAGTGTGCATGGTATGTTTCCACTGTACTTAAAAAATGTAATATACACACATATATGTATAAATATAAATTAATTTGCCATGCTCTTATTATTGACAAATATTTAAATCTTTGATACATTTGGAATTCATTTCCAGGTTGTGATCTCAGTGTCCCAATACTGTGTTTTGAGTAATCTATCTTTCCTCCATTATTTGAAACCTTATCTTTACCATTTACTAAATTCCCATACTCATTTGGATCTTCTTATGTTCCTGTTCTGCCCATTGGCTGAGAGAGAACTGTCCTTGATTGTCCCTAGTAGCTCTCTCCACATTGCCTCATGACACTCTAGTTAGGAATTATGGCTTCTCTTCCTCCTAGAGAGAAGGTTCAGTATGGTTTCAACCTCCCACAAGGTCTCCAGGTGCTTCTAGTATTAATGCACATCTCTCTGGGCAGATGGCTTCTACATTAACCCTATAATGATGGAGAGCAGCAGGGTGGCAGAGTCCCACTGCTGGGGCACATTCCATGAGAAAGTCGACCTGCGCCCAGCCCCAGTGTGTTCCCGTGAGGTAGGGAGAGAGACTGTGAACACCTGTGCCTTCTTCCTGTGGGTTCTCCTTCACACTCAGCGATGCTTGTAGCCATTGCCCCAACCCTTCTCTTGACCCCATTGATAGATGGAATTAGGAATTTTGTTATTGTAGCTACATAATATATTTTAATATATGCTACAGTTTGTCTTGCCTTATTATTCTTTTTTTTCAGATTTTCCTTTCTATTTTTGCTTATTTTCTTCTATAGTTCCAAGAATATGTTTCAAGTTGAAAACATGTTATTTTTGAAATCGCTTTTGCTTTATAGACTACTTTAGATGTTTATTCTTTTTGGAGATGAGGCAGCTTAAGGACTTGTGACTGACTCTTGTTAGGAGAAAAATAAAAATGAGAGGCTATGGCTGGAGCTGCCCTGCTCAATAGTGAGGTAAAGAGGCCTGCATTCAGAGCCATGTGCTCTTCTGTAGATAACAGCACAAAGATAGGAGTGTCTGGGGGCCAGATGTGGACCTGGGACAGGAAGATAGCGTGGATTTATCTAAAAGGGGTCTCAGTATACAGCACTGCTTAGAGGGGAAATGTGACCAGAAGAGGAGGTGGGTGGTCGCCAAAGCCCAACTCCTGAGGAAGTGGCCGTAAGTTGCCAGGCAGAGGTGAGACACTTTTCACTGAGGGGCTGTGTCTGCAGTGAGGATTGTCTGTTTTCTCACTCCAAGCCCATCCTCATGTCCTCAACCTCAGCTCTTACATGCTTTGCTGTTTGCACTGTGGAAACTGGGGTGTTGGGGTAAAATGGTGCAGCCTTACAGTGTTTGTAGACCTGTATTTAGGGCTTGGTGCCCTCTCAGGCCACTCTTCCCTGGGACATTCTTGCAAGTTCATACAATCTCCTCTGATGGAAACATTTGCCTGATGTGATGTGTTTTCAGCAAGAGGCAGACTCTACCCTTTACCATTTTTCATGGGGATGCTGAGATACCAATAAGAGGATAAGGAAAGTGGGCAAGGATCTTTTTCATCCACTAGTGTGGTCATAATCTAAGCGTTAGCAGGCTTTATGTTGAAAACTACCAAATGTTGATAATTGTGGTCTTCAAATATTTAAAACTTGACTGTTTGATTTATCAATTAGTAAAAACTATGTTAAACTATATGGATTTGTTGATTTAGCATTGCATTTTGCAATAGAAATGAGCAAACTGGCGAGATACAGGAAGTATAAAGAGACTTCTTGTTATAGAAAAATTATTTTTACAAAAGAGCAGTAAAGCTGATGATTGCAATGTTTTAAAAATTATTCTCGACATGGAAAAAACAATGAACTTTTAAAAAAAATCTTTCTATAAGATTTCAAAACATTGATACCAACACCTAACAAAAAGGCAACACAAAATAAAACTATAGTCCAATTTAATTATAAATATTGATGTAAAAATCCTAAATATTTGCAAGCATATGTATCAACATATTGTAAGGATATTATACATGAATACATCTGTTATAGAACTGATAAGACAGTGCAACATCAGAAATCTATTAATAAATTTCATTTTAACAGATCAAAATAAGAAAACAAGAGATATATGAGTTAAAATTTACTAAAATAGGAAAAAATACTTAACATGATCATTCATACTTTAACTATTTTAAATTGTATATCTATCATCTAAATTTATATTTCTTTTGTAGTTTACTGAATGAATTAAACAAAAAAATACTTCTATCTGCCATGTGCTTGGAAGTTGACAAAAGAGAACAAATCATACATCAAAAATAATTTCAGAATTTAGAAAATATTTTGAACTAAATGAAAGCAAAAATATTATGTATCAAAGCTTATTGATGCAGCTAAAGCAGCACCTATAGGGAAATTTATAGTCTTAAAATATTTATTTTAGAAAAAGGCTTCTTGTTCTTTTAAAAAAGATTTATTTATTTATTTTAGAGTTAGAGAAAGAGAGAGAGAACATGCATGAGCCGGGGGAGGGGCAGACGGAGAGGAGAGAGAGAATCCCCAAGCAGACTCCCTGGCTGAGCACAGAACTCGATGCAGGTTCAATCCCAGGACCCTCAGATCATGACCTGAGCAAAAATCGGGAGTGGCTGCTTAACAGGCTGAGCCACCCAAGTGCCCTTAGAAAAAGTCTTCTTAAAGACATAAGAAATGTGAAAGGAATAATGATGATAAAGTTATAATTGAGAATCAAAAAAGACAGAAGAATATTTCAAAGAAAAACACATTCACAAGCTTTTGACAAGATTGATCATAATACCAAGAGAGAAGTCAGAAATAATTATTGTGTTTTTTTTTTTAAAGAGTGATAAAAGGGCCATAGTTTAGATGGAGAGCATACTGAAAGAATAATATAGAATGTCATAATAACTTCATTGGCTGAAATTTGAAAACTTAGGGTAATTGAATTTCTACCAAAATTGAATCAGGAGGATATAGAAAGCTGAATTATCTTATGTCATAAAAGAAACTAAATTATTAATTAAAATCTTTACATTCACACACATACTCATATGGAGAAACAAGACAAAGACAACACATGGCAAAGACAGCTTTACAGATTAATTACTCCCAAATCTCAAGGAATAGATACTTATGATCTTAAAAAACTGCAATTCTAAGAAAAGTGACATTGTATTGATAGCTGTAAGCAAATATTACAAATCAGGGCTTTGAAGTCAGTGGGTTACTAACTACTTACCAACATTCCACCAGGTGGGAGGACTTTTCTTACTATGTATTTTATTATAATCAAAACACTATGATATTCACATGCAAATTAACAAGTAGATCAATGGCAAAGAATACAGGGACCAGTGGTAAATAAAAATGTATATGAGAAATTACAGCTGGGAATATAATATAAACGTATGCGAGAAATTAAAACATGAAAAAGTTGGGATTGCAAATCAGTTGCAAAAAATGGCTTATTAAATAGGTGACATTAACATAATGGCCATTCTTCAGCAAAATCAGAGAAAGACTCCAATTTTATACCACAGAAATAAATCCAACTTAGATTAAAAGTTTACAAGTACAAAATAAAGTGGTAAAAATGTTAGAGAAATTTTAAGAATATTTGTATGTGATTTGGTTGGATGAGGAAAAGAATTCAAAGAGAAAAGTTTTGACTACCTCAAATTTTTAAATTTGTATGGCAAAAGTCAGCTAAGCAAAGTTAAGAAAAAGGATAACTTAGAAAAAATATTTGTAACACAAAGCCTTGTTATCCTTAGCATAAACACCTCCCAGAAACTTATAAATAAAAGATAAACCCAATCCTACAGTAAAAAGTGAGTAAGTCATATAAATCGGCAGGTAAGAAAAGAAAAAAATACAAATATCCAGTAAGGTCTTGAAAATGTGCGTAATTCAAATGCAGTCAAAGAAATACAATTCAAGTAACTCTTAAATATCATTTTCAAACTTTCAACCAAAATTGAAGGGACTTAAAATGTCAAGGCTAATGGGATGTGGGGAAACTAGTTTCAGCAAATATCCTGGGAGGTAAATGTCTCCAGCTTTTTTTGAAAGCTAATTTGACAATAGTTACTAAATGTGAATATACACATGCCTTTTTATGGAGAGACAGTTTTCCAAGGGCCTCTTGGATTTCTGAAGTTTTTGAAAGCAGAGACACTGATTGCCTTTCCTCCAAACTATCTCCGCCCCCGCCCCCAGTTTTATGGAGAAATAATCGAATACATCACTGTATAAGTTTAAGGCACAGAGCACGTATATTGTGAAACGATTACCACAGTAGGTTCAGCTAACATCCTTCTTCTCATCTAGATCCATGAGAAAGGAGAGAAAGAAAAAGAAGGGAAAATGCTTTCTCCTTTTGATATGAACTCTTAGTATTTACCACCTTAACAACTTTCCTATATATCACACAGCGGGCTTAGTTGCAGTCACGATGCAGTACCTTACATCCTTAGTACTTCTTTGTTTTATAACTGGACGTTTGTACCTTTTGACCCCCGTCCTCCAGTTCCGCCCCCCCCACCTCTAGTAACAAGTCTGATCTCTTTTTCTAGGAGGTTTTTTTTTTCTTTTCTTTTCTTCCTTCTCCTTTTTAAATTTAGATTTCACATATAAGTGAGATCATACAGTATTTGTCTTCCTCTGCCTGACTTATTGCACTTAACATAATGCCTTCAAGGTCCATCCATTATGTCACAAATGGCAAGATTTCATGCCTTTTTTATGGCTGAACCATATTCCATTGTGTGTGTGTACATATACCACAACTTCTTTATCCATTCATCCAGCAATGGGCACTTAAGTTGTTTCCATGTCCTGGCTGTTGTAAATAATAATAATGGCGGGGGGGGGGGGGAGGCGCAGATATCTCTTCACATCAGTGTTTTGTTTCCTTTGGATATATTCCCAGAGTGTGATTTTTTTTCATGAGCCTTCTGTATATCTTCTTTGGAGAAATGTCTATTCAAGCCCTTTGCCCATTTTTAAATTGGGTTATTATTTTTTTTTATTTTTTGTTATTGAGTTAAATACTTTCTTCATATATGTTTGGATGTTAACTCCTTATCAGATAGACGGTTTGCAAATATTTTTTCCCATTCTGTAGGTTGTCTTTTTACTTTGTTGATTTTTTTTCTTTTTAGCTGTGCTGAAGCTTTTAGTTTGATGTAATCCCTCTTGCTTATTTTTGACTTTGTTGCTTGTGCTTTCAGTGTCATATTCAAACTATCTTTTCAAGGATGACTTGCATGGTAAAGAACCTGGGAAGATAAAGGCCATGCCTTCCTCTGGAGCAAAGAGCAGATGTATTTACTGCCTGTTATAAGATATTCGAGTTCCTTAAGTTTAGGTACCTCTATTGTAACGTTGTGGGTGCTTGACCCTCTTTCCACTACTCAATGGGAATTGGAACTTAGGCCACTGGTGTGAATATTGGTCATAAGGCTACTACTATTACTACAAGTAATAAAGTGTCCTTCGTCTCTTACCTACAAGTCTGATGTCCTTTGTCAGGATTCATGAAAATGTGTCAGACTACTTTGTTAACTTGGAAGTAGGGTAAAAATCTCAGAGTCTTCACAGTTCTTGACACCTCTGCAGCTTAGCAATCACATTTTTAAGAATCTATGTTATAAAAATAAAAGTAGGGGCATCTGAGACGTTCACTCAGTTAAGCATCTGCCATTGGCTCAGGTCATGATCTCAGGATCCTGGGATCCAGCCCCGAATCAGACTCCCAGCTCAGCAGGGAGTCTGCTTCTCCTTCTCCCCCTCACCCCACTCATGCTTGCTCTCTCTCTCTGTCCCTCTCTGAAATAAATAAAATAAATAAAATAAAATAAATAAAATAAAATCTTGAAAAAATAAAAATAATAACGCATAATTATAAGAAAGAACCCTGGCAAAGATTTGAAACTAGATATTCAGCCATATTGAAATCTATGCTCTAGTCATTATATTAAATATTCTGAAGCATTAAAAATGAAGTAGAATCTATATCTTTTGAACTGTAATTTTCCTGCATAAAGAAGCAAGTTGCAAAGCAATAAATATGATCTTGTTTGTCGTAACTCAAATGAAATGAAATGAATCCTTGGTAAGTGTACTTGCGTGCTTTTGAACATGGGGAGATGTAACCACTTGTTATCTTATCTAACTGAGGGGCCAGGACTCGAGGGGACTCTGAGCTGACTCTTCTCTCATTTAGTTTTTAGAATCACCTTCCTTTTCTCCTCAGCACCTAAGTAAAGACCAGAATTTCACACTAATGTCTAATGTTTTCACACATATTCTACTAGGATTATAATGCTATTTTTATAGTCCTTAGGCAGAAACTACTAGTACTTTTTTTTATACCCCAATATTCTTTCTCACCTTCTTTGCTAATATAATTCCAATAATGAAGTAAAAATGTGCCAGCAAATCATACATTTTCTTTCTTTCTCCCTTTCTTCCTTTTTCCCTTTTTTGCATTTCTTTGCAGCTAGATACAGCCTTTGAAATAACTTTCAGTTATATGAGAGTCAAGTAAAAGGGTAAATCATAGAGCTAGCACGGCAACAATTTCCTGTCCTTCCCTCTGCTGCCCTGAACAACTAGAAGTCCAAGGTGAGCATTGCTGAAGCTACTCTGGAACAACCAATTTTAGCCTAACTTTAGACTTCCTGACATGAGAAAAAAACAAAATTAGATCTTATATAAGCCAATATTATATTCTTAAATTTTTTTTTTTGATATGTGTAATTAAATCTTACCCTAATCCAAAGCCCTGGCAGGCAGCATACAGTGGTTCTTCCTGGTGGAACATAAAGCCAGAGTATTGCTTGTTCCCTGGGTCACTGGTGTTTACTTTTAAGTTTAATCTCCTTTGCAGTTTTTGTCCGTGTCACAATTTGCCTTTTCTGGGGCACACCCTAATGGAAACATCCGCCCCAGTGGCTTTGAATCCAGAAAGAAATTCTTTTAGTGCAAAGTTTTATAAAGTTTTATATGATAGTGATTTTTCATCTCTTCACTGTCTCTGTGATAGCATTTAACTTGATGTGAAAGTCCTTCTTTTTATATTCTGCCAGTTATTTCCCAAGAATGTTTTAATTTTCTGGTGGCAAGTAGGTTGTCTTAGGAGGTCCAGACTGGGTGGCCCTAGTCAAGGCTGTGTCCCCAAGGTCGTATTGTGTGGAGCCAAGCCAAACCTTTGTATCAGCCCCAGTCGGTCTGGCATCTCTGTAAGAAATTTGGTGTCCACTTAAGAGTCCAGTTCTTGGTCAGTACTCACCAGGAAGTTTAAAACATTTTCTCAATTTAGTTAACTGGCATAACATTGCACAAATCTGGTTTTCTGCCTGGAACATCCAGTACCAACCCATGCATTTCCCCCAAATTGAAATTCCAATCTCAGTGTGGTCTCCACGAGATCCCTTTTACTTTCTGGCGGTAGTCCAAAAACCACTGTTGTTCATGCTGGGCCCAGATTTTCCCTCTATTCCCCTCTGCAGAATCTAGGGAGAGTTACTAAAAATGCACATGTGGCTCAGATCAAAGGTGATGATATAAATCTGAAATCCAGCTGCGTAAAACACCTTGGCTTCAAAACTCCAATTTTACTCCCATTACCACCATTAAATATAACACTTGAAAACATTGACCTGGGTGACTCAACCCCACTGCTGAAAGAAGAATGTCTTAGAAAGCAAGAGTAATTCCAAAATGATGCATAAAGGGAACACGCAGTCCCCAATAGTACTTAAAATCCCCTTTGTTTCCTTTCCCATACACCTGACTCACCCCAAAGCTGCTCCTATGCCCAGCATGCTCCGCTCCTACATTTTTCTGCAACCGTCACCTTTGGGCACCTCACAGTTTCCTCCGACCCTCTTACTTTCCTCCAATTCTCTCTCACAAAAGCGAGCATACCCGGTCTAATAAGAAAGGCTCCTGCATACAACAGAGCAGGTAGAAAAGAGCCCCAAATGGAAGAGGCAGTGTAGTCCATTTTAAGGGAGAGAGGGAGGGAGGGAGAAAGAAGTCTGGGAACACTTACAGGTTAATAATTTTTATCCTGACATGAAAGCAATTCAATATTCATCTTTTTCATATTAGATAAAGAATATATTTATTTGATCAATCTTGTATTTGAAGGTACTAGCAGATTCCTTGATTAGTTAACCGTCTATGACCACCGTTTACCTGAACTGCAGAAACTCTGCTTTCTGTATACCAAAGCAAAAGCAACCATTTCTCCCGCAAAGAAGCTAGAGTCAAGGCTACAGATATACAGCTATAAATATTTATTACCCATATTCCTCCTTTAATACCTGTTTGATGAATAGATTCTGAAGCCTCGGTTCCTGCTGATACAATATAGGCGTATGTTACAGACATTTCTGGAAAGAAAAATAACTGGACTATTTCTGACCTCAGAAATAAACTCCAATGATCATAATCAGATGTTCAAATACTAGAAACCACCAGGTCCCTTCTCAGTTCTGCACTTTCACACTCAATAAAAGATTGTAAAATGCTAAAATTTTCATTAGAGTCAGCACCCATCAACCAAACCCCCAGCCGGAGGGCCAAGGAGAAAGAACTCTCCAAGCAACCAGACGCACAGTGAAGGGAACTACGGATCACTCAGAGAACTTTTATTCTGCTTATAAATAAACTCTAGGAATGGGCACTTAGTAGTTTTCCACTTATTGAAAGATAAGTCAATAGACTGGAGAAAAAGTAGCAGTAAAACCAACCAAAGGTATGTGCTGGTGAGATGCTGTAAACTAAAGGGCAAAGATTATAGCAGAGAAAGGGTATTCGTTAGAAAAAAATTTAGTTGTACAATTTAAAAGTTGCCATTCTCCCCCCATCTGCTAAATTCAGGAAAACATAAACTATATGAAATAAGAAATAGAGAACAAGATGGCAAGACCATAGATGACAAGAAGCTAAGAGGCTCATATAAACTGAAAAAGAGAGAAGTGAGTGAGGGGAAAAAGTATTTGTGTATAAAGGAGTAAGCTCAGAGTTTATACTTGCACCTTGTTATGGACGGAATTGTGTCCTCTCAAATTCGTATGCTGTAGCCCTACCTCAGATGTGACTGCACGTGCAGAAAGGCCTTTAAGAAGGTAAATGAAAGTGCGTGAAGTCATAATGTTGGAGCCCGGATCCAATAAAACTGATGTCCCTGTAAGAAGAGGAGGAGACACCAGCAGTGTGTGTTCACAGAGGAAAGGCCATGTGAGGACATAGTGAAGAGGCAGCTGTCTGCAAGCCAGAAAGAAATTTAAAAATATTTAAAGAATATGTGTAAACTGTAGAGTTTACCGATTAAAAAAAGGCTCCTTATTAGCCAAAAGATTTAATGACAAGAAACCCACATTTTCATTTAGTATCGTAATATTGTATGATTTCAAGATTAAAGAAAGAATTCTTTAAACCTGTGGTTCCCAAACTTTGTCCTAAGATGTCTTGGGGTACCACCATAAGCTCACAGGGCATGGTGGGATATTTTAAAATTTTTTTAAAGATTTATCTACTAATTTATTTGAGAAAGAAAGAGAGAGAGAATGCATGGGAACCCACAAGAGGGGGAGGGGCAGAGGGAGAGGGAGAGAAAGAATCCTCAAGCAGACTCCCTGCTGAGTGTGGAACCCCACGCGGGGGCTCAGTCTCACGATCCTGAGATCATGACCTGAGCCAAAATCAAGAGTCAGATGCTTAACTGACAGCCATCCAGGCATCCCAGGATATTTTAAATTTTTAAGGGAAACTGGGATACTAGACATCTTTCAAATGCTGTTTAAATTCCTTGCTGAAGGTAGTTCCTGATTTCAATTTTAGATTGCACAACATTCCTTTTTATGATGTCATATCTATGTGAACCCGGATATTTGGTGGGTGCTTTGTTAAAAAGCACATACCATGTAAAAATCAATGGAACAAGAAATGAGGCTGAAGGTACCCTATCTAATTGCAAAGTTTGAGAAGATGTGTTGTGATCAATAGGCACATACATTCTGTTATTAAGTAATTGTGGTTATTAAATCATTTAAGGATGGTTATTAAGTAATATTAAATTATTTAAGGGTGCCACAAACCAAGAAAGTTTGGGAACTTCTAATCAAGCAGAAAGGCATTTGAGCAAGAGAGAGAGTAGAACACAAAATTGTTTATTATAAAAATAATACCAATTAGCTTGTCTCAGACTTCCCCCACAAAAGTAAACTCCAGATGGCTAAAGAAGTCTGTATTAACATACAGCCAAATTAATCTCATTCATCTTCAAATATTTTGGTGAGGATATGTTCATTGTATATATTTTCTTAGTTCTTGAATGTCTGTTTTTATTGTTTAGTTGAAAAGAATCACTAAAAGATATTAGCAGAAGATGTATTTAAAGTAAACATGAAATAAGTCAGAATTACTGACCAGTGGGGGAAATCATCATATAAATGTACCGAAAACCAATATTGAAAACACAGTTTTTTGTACATATGGCTTCAAACTCATTTGAAGGACAAATTATTTTATTTTTTTATTTTTTAAAGAGATTTATTTATTTGAGAGAGGGAAAAAGAGAGAAAGCGAAAGGGGGCGGGGAGGGACAGAGGAGGAGAGAGAGAATCTCAAGCACACTCCATGCTGAGTGCGGAGCCCGATGTGGGGCTCCATCCCTGGACCCTGAGATCACGACCTGAGCTGAAACCAAGAGTCAGATGCTTAACTGACTATACCACCTGGGTGCCCCACAAATTATTTTAAAAGAAGGCAAAAAAAATTAAAATGTTTTAAAAATAAAAATCTGTATATATAACCCTACTTTTTCAGATGATACATACTAATATAAATAATACAAATTTTATCTAGTAAATGTCTATTAAAATGTATTTTTTCATTCTTTGTTGGGAGAATGTCGTGTGCTAGCACTTACAGGGTGTTGAACCAGTTTTCCAATGTGTAAAGTCTTCTTGTGACATTTTATTTACACTCTAGCTTATTTAGGAGATGAATTTTTAGAACTTATATAAAAGCAATTTTCGGTGGCATTAATACATAAATAGTTATAAATTAAAGGAAAAGGAATCCAAATGAATGTGATTTCATTTGGTTTTTGAGATTCCAATGCCAGGCAGGTAGCAGAAAAATATATGAACACCTGACTTTCATTCTTTTAGTGTTGATTTTAGTAATAGAGGTTTATGGAATAAAGATATTAACAGAAGTACAGGTAAAAATTAATGTTTGTCCTAGCTACTTTAACGTGCTGGACTTATCTAAGCATACTTATAACATGTTTTAATGATTTTATATGTAGCAAATTGTAACTGGTTAAGCATATACACTTGACCTTTTTTCTTCTCGAACTCACCAATTTGTTTTCTTGAGATTTCTGGGTTTATTACTTATGTTTTACTCAAAACATGAACTAAAACAAATCTGGAATGTGCAGATTTGTTTTAAGTTCAATAACAAATGTCAAAAACTATCACAAACGTAAAAAAACAGAAAAATTAACATGCTAAGATAATAATAATAAATATTCTTCCTCAAGTAATTTTTTTGGAAGGAGGCAGAAATGAAATAATGCTAGCGGATGTGAAGTCTTTTATTCAAGTTTGGAAATAATGCAGTCTTGCTCATAGTAGAAGAATGTCAGCATCCCCTCAGCGCCTTTTCCCACTACCCCTTAATTTAAGAACAATTCAGTTACTTTGATGGACAAATCAGGTTCCCAAACAAACAAACAAAAAATCTCTAGAACCAGGAATAGCTGTCTGGGTTCTGCTGTCGTGTTTTCTTACTGTGCCACGTGATGTTACTGTCAGAAACGTGGCTGCATGATGCCCAGCACCGTGTCCTGTTGACTGTCTTGCTTTCTTGCTTTCTTTTCTGAGCCCGAGGAGGAGGAAGAGGTAAAAACAGCTGGAAAGAGAATGCCTCACACGCTTTGCCATCACTGTGGATGAGAGTCCAGGATGTCCCAGGTCTTTAACTTTGGGCATGAATGCAGATTCATCAGATTTCCATGACAAAGAAAGGTTTGGGGGAATGTACATATCAGACTCCTTTCTCAAATATGATGGTCCAGTGAAGCTCGGTTTCATGACAAATGTCTTGCTAATGTTTTGGGATATTTTAAGGACAAAGAAAAACTTTATAGGTTTATAGGTATTTTGCTGCATCAACATATGTCCCATTAAATCAGGCCCACCTTTCAGAGAGTGCTCTCAATATATCTGTAGATATTTCTAAGGGCTTTTATTTTATTTTTTGTTGGAGAAACAGTATAAATCTTGTATTACAACAAAGGTATTATAGATAGATAGATAAATGGATAGATAATTGGATTTATCTATATCTTTTACAAAGACTTGTGTACTGACTAAATACATTTAAAAGAAAATGTATTTTGAACCTGTTCTGCCATGACCAGATATAAAAGATCTTTTTATTGTACTGTTGGCTTATTTATGCATGATAAATTCGTAACAACCTTAAAAAAATGCTTACGCAATTACCCCAGCATGGTCCCCAAGATTCCCATGCTTTGTCACTAAAAAACAATTCCTTCATGTCAGAGTTACTGATGGTTATAGACTCTGTCACACACAGGCTAGAAATAACCTCTTATCTGTGACCACGTAGACTCTCAATCTTTAAGTGAGGTCTCTAGTCCCGATGAACATTTTCTTTGTGGTGAGTTTATTCTCAATGTTTTTGGTTGCAACCCTCAAACCAATTTTTGGCTAACTCAAAACAAGAGAGAATTTATCAGAAGGAAACTGGCCAGAGGCTGGGCAGCCAGGCTGGGGAATGGGCAGGGAAGCAGTGAGCAGGGAGGAAAACGATGCTCTGAGCACGAACCATCTGTCTATAGTGCCATCACTATGGCTGATTAGCTGCTGTAATCAGTGACCTCTGTGTTCCTTTGCCTTCAGGACACTTACTCAAGGTTCAAAGTCCAGGACGAAACACCAATTTGGTCAACTCAGACTGCAAGCCAGAGTTTATTGGGACAGGAAGGAGGAGGCCGCCTCTGACAAACAACACCATCCACAATGGTGGGGAGGTAAACAGAGTGCTGATATGTAGGCTCTGATGCACAGTAACCAAGCAAGACAGTGCTGACTGGAGTGGGCCATTGTGGTTCCTCAGTGGTCCTGCTCATGGATGGCAGTTTGCACCATGTCAATCCATCAGAGGGGTTCTAATGGTGCTGACCCTCAAAAGGGAGGAGATGGATTCACTGTTGCTTCATTTAGGAGGCTTTCATGCCAGTTTATCCACAAGGAGGAATAACCAATTAGATGAAAAATAAAAATTTGCTTGTTACACATTTTTTCCCAGTATTTGGTATTTGTTTTACCAGAAAATAATGCAACCAACGTAAGTTAAGTTGGATACTTTCCAGTGGCAATTTCTCTCCAAACTATTTTGACTTTCCCTCTAACCAAAATCCAACAAAAATTTAATTAAAAACTAAGATACATAAAGATTTACTCATCAATTTTAAAAGACTATTTGGAAGTCATTTTATTTCTGACTGAGTGGTTAACATTATGTAGACCAGTGCTTTTCAAACTTTAATGTACCCAAGATTTATTGAAGGGATTCGTTAAAATGTAGAGTCTAGTTCAGTACATCTGGGTGATTCAGTAGATGCTGTTATTCCATGGACCTTGAGTAGCAAGGATGTAGACAAATGGATTCAGAAAGATGACCAGACTCAAGGTGACTGAAAATGAGGAGCTAGAGAATGAAGAGCCTTCTGAACCATGGTGAAAGCATTTAACTCCATCTTGGAGACTCTAGCAATCTGACTGTTGTGATCAGATTTTTATTTTAGGGGAATCAGTCTGGAAGTTGTTTGCAGTATGTACGGGAAGGGAATTGGACGAGAGCCAGAGGAATCAAGTAGTAGACAAGAAATCAAGTCATCTGGGCAGACATAGATTAAAGCCTACTGGTCCAATTTATAAGGAATACTAAATGTGACAGAAATACACTAAATTATCATGCCAGGGAAGCCAGGTTTCCACCTGTGACCTTCTATAACTGGTGAAATATAAAGTGATCCTGATTCAATCAAACTCGAC
Organism: Halichoerus grypus; assembly: GCF_964656455.1. NCBI lineage: Eukaryota > Metazoa > Chordata > Mammalia > Carnivora > Phocidae > Halichoerus > Halichoerus grypus. The sequence goes on along the minus strand of NC_135720.1, from coordinate 13,816,661 downwards.
TCTATCTTGTGCATAAATAGCAGAGTAAGCTCAGGCTTCTCCTAACTTCTGTCAACATTGCTGAGTATTGTTGGAGCATGGAGGGGCACAGTATGAGGAACAACTGCAGACTTTATATTTGACCACGAGACCAGCTACCCAGAAGCCTCTTGAAGTCTGATGATTTTTTTGTTGCCACCAGTTTTCTTCCAAGTGGAAATAATGCGTGGGGTAGTAGTGTAACACGGACATGAAAAGCATATTTTGTCATCTAGATCTATCTTTAAATATACCTCCAAGATATGACCTGGTTTAAAAAATTGATATGCCAAAAAAAAAAATTGATATGCCAAACACCAGAAGCTATTTAGTATGTCCAAGTGAGGTATCCCGACCCTTAGCAAATGTGAGTGACTAATGTTGCCCCATGATGAATGAATAAGAAGACGTTTTGAAGTAAAAACGTAATTCCAAATAAGTAAAAAAATGCAATGTACACTCAGTAAATATGCTAAATATAATAAACCCTTTTTGAACACAAAGTGAGAATTTTAACTAATATACATTAGGTTCTCTCTGCTAGAACAAATTCAAGGTTAAACCAACGTTTAGAGAGTATTTGCTTGAATGACCTTGAATTAGCATTCACGTTCATTGGTGATTATGGATACATTTATAAGAAGAAAGGAAATGATGAAATAAACCAGATAATGAAAACAGAAGGCTTAGTCTTCCTTACAGTTTCCTCAGTGTGTAGAACACCATCTAGCACATGCATAAGTAGGAATGCCAAGGTAATACTTCTACTTGAATAGAGACAACCTTAGAAATAACTTTGGATGCTTTTCTCTTCTTGGTGATCTGATTCTTCTCCTTGTGTATGTCCCACTATTTTTAGCCATAATGAAGAATGTGTGTGTGTGTGTGTGTGTGTGAATGATCCTGGAGTAGGAAGAGATTATGGTGTAAGGAAAGTTACATCATTCAGGAAAAGAATGCAGAAAGCTTTCATGGGAAAAATGGAAGGGTTGAGGGAAGTCATTAGCTGATACTAAGGGGCTGTACTTGGTGGCACATTTGGGAATGTGGGGAGAGATCACTACACTGCACCGTGTGCAGGAGGGCAACCCCAGTTGTTGGAGAGTGGAGATAGTTTGTTCAGGCAAGTGGTCTTCCATGTCCATTCATTATAAGCTCCTTTGCGGCCTAGGAGAGGTTGAGGAATTTTCAGTAGAGTAGGGGAAGAAGTTGAATTTGGAACTTGCAGAGCTATTATAGGGCTTCTGTAGAAAAAACAGTGTGACCTCAGAGCAGAGACAAAGGTATGGTGCTTAGACAAGAACCAAACAGGTGATGTGGCCAAAATCATGGTAGTCTGACTCAGGAAGGGTCCACTAGGCTCTGAGCTTACTGAAAGAGCAGACCGGTAGATGTATTAGCTATTGAGTTCAGGAGTGGATACCAGCAGGGTGCCAATGACCAGGAAGGAAAAGAATATTGTGTTAAAAGGGTAAGCAGGGACCCAGAACACAGGACGATATTCTGTGCATGGATCCAAGGGCCATGCTCCCTTCTGCCAAGATTAGGTGCAACCATTCCCATTAATCAGATGCCATCCTGAATTGGAACCTAATTTAAGGCTTATTTACTTTAAGGAAATGGTTGCATCTTAAAAGTAACAATGCAGTACATTATTTTAAGTAAGGACTTGGTAATTTCTTTGAGTTTTACTTGATTAAGAGCTGAACAAATGTGACATTTTAGGTTCCAATCCAAGAAGCTTTGTTTTATAACCTTTGAATTAAAAAGAAAAGTTCAATTTAAATTCACACTGTTCATTAGAGAAAGCTAAGAAGTGATCTTCCCCTAGCATGATAGTGGCTATATTATTATGATTACGCCTACTCTATGTGGTAAGGACAAGTTACACTTGTGAAATTAGATACAGTGCTTAGAGACATAAAATTTTTCATGTTTCTCAAACTTGTTAACAACTGGATTCTAGAAAATGCTGCCGCCTTTAATTATTTTCTTTCTCAGCATGTTGGCTTGGATAATTTTTACATGAGGAAGGGTTTTAAATGTTTTAAAATATTTTCAAGAGAAATTTGTTGCTTGTAACTTGCCTTTCTCTCCGTGTAGGACTTTAATTTTTACATGGGTATGGATGGTCCTAATGATAACATGAGAAGTGTGGATAAATGACTCTCTGGGGGTTTTTATAAGGCTGCCTCTTAGCACACTGGAAAAACTCATTTGCTAAATGGACCCTCACTGTCCTAGGAGATGTTTACTCTGCTCTTTCATGTAAGTTCAGCCTGCTTACTTCCAGGGTTAACCTGATTTTGGTCATTTCTCCTAATCTTTTTTGTCATAGCCTAAATATTTTCGTTAGAATTCTGTGAAAAGACAAGTCAAACTACTTTCAGGTTATTTATATTTTAGTACGTTATTTTCAAAGCTGATCTTTTGAGAGTCCTTATCTGTGAAAATAAGAGTTACTCCATGGAAAAATAATTTAAAAAATGAGTGAAGCAATTCTGGCCACTTTCATCTCTTTATTGTTCATGGTTAATATTTTTCTTAAAAAAAATCTGAAATGTAAAAAAAAACACTCAGAGAAATTGGGGGTGTTCTCTGTATTTACTTAGTTAGTATATTTGACCCTGCCTTTGTTCCAACTCTTTTCCTGAGAGAAATAATAAAGACATCTAACATAAATCAAATGACACAGCATTGAAAAGGCTATTGCTGAGACTTTGTTTTCTTTCAACAATGAGTAACATGCTTTTGCACTGAGGTGTCTTTGCCGATTACAATAGAAAATGTCTTGCAAATATGGAAAAGATCAGTCCGTGCTGCCTGTTGTAAACATGGTGTAAATGATGCCAACTGCGTTTTTAGGCACCAACAGCAGACGGCACTAAAACACTGCAGTTCGTGGTCTGCCTGCCAGGTGAGGGGAGGCGGCGTTCACAGCCCGCTCTGAGCGTATTGCTCCCTGAGGGATTGACACTCAGGGCTACCCGGTAATGACATTTGATTTTAGGTAATGAAACACGGGGTATTTTCTGTTTTCTTTCTGTGCGTGAGAGGGGACACTTCACAAGTGAGCTCAAGAATGTAGTCCACTCCCCTTTGTCTCTTTGATTCTGGATGGCAAAAATTCGTATTTGGGTGCCTGCATGGGAAGAAATAGCTGGCTGTATCCGTTTAAATTAATCACTGGTCACAAACATTAGGAAAGTGACGGGAAGGAAAGATCTTCAGGCAGAAGCTCAGGGATAATTTAGGGGGGCAGCGGGTGAGGAAACTGGTTTTTTACAACCTCCCCAATATAAGAACTCTTTTTCCTATTTTTTTCTGATGATATCTTTTCCCCTTTCAAAGTGATAAAATGGTGAATTTTGGGATTGCATATTAGGATAAATACGAAAGTTAAGAAAAGCAGATATTCTTATTTCATGCTGCTTCTCCTAGAATTCTGCAGTCATATGATTTTATGACAATGAAAATCATTCATAACAGTACTGGAGATGTCATGAGGGATATTGATTCATGTAACAGTCTTGAGATGTGAACACCTAGAAGTAACTTTATTTCTTTTTTTTTTTTAAGATTTTATTTATTTATTTATTTATTTATTTGAGAGAGAGAGAGAAACAGCATGAGAGGGGAGAGGGTCAGAGGGAGAAGCAGGCTCCCCGCTGAGCTAGGAGCCTGATGTGGGACTCGATTCCAGGACTCTGGGATCATGACCTGAGCCGAAAGCAGTCACTTAACCAACTGAGCCACCCAGGTGCCCTAAGTAACTTTATTTCTTAATGACTGTATTGTATTGGACATTCTCAGAAAAAGTTTGTTAAAGAACACAATAAATTACAAAACCTCAAACACGTATTACGATTATATTTTCTGTTTAGTATTTAAAATAAGGAAAATGTAAAAACAAATTTGTTACATCAAAATTAAATCAATGGATTTAATGAAGTGATTCTTTAAGAAATATGATAGTTAAGAATCTCAAAGAAAACTATATACAACAGGTGATATATTTTAGATTACCCTTGAAAAAGATCCCAGTACCTATCACTTCCATACTTATTACAATGAATTTATTCACATTCACAGCCAATGATCTGAAAAAATAACACTTAAATTTGGAGTCTTTCAGTATTCCTACAAATAATCACAGGAAAAAAAATAAAGCAAACTATTTAATTAAAAATAGGAAATGTTTTGAGGCAATACATGTTTCTGCAAATTTTCTGGAGAAGCTAATTGCTAACAGCACTGCAATTACTTTTGTTAAGATTAAAGCAACACAATTGCTAATTGATAGTGAGTACAGATATTCAGATTTATTTCTCAGTTCTTTTTTCTGAAAATGAAAACTTTGTATAACCACTTAACAATTTGCCAATTTTCTGGAGATAATATTCAATAAAACCATGTTTTACTATACCACTGATAAAGACAAAAGAACATTCTCAGTATTTTTTATCTTTTTTGGGGGGGAGGAGGGCAATTTCTAGTCACAAGTCTTTGAAAAGACCAAAGTTTTCAAAATGGCTTCAAGTTCATCAACTTGTGTCATTCTTGTAAAAACATATAGAAAGTAAATGGGCTTTAATACCCAAATTAAATTTGCACAATTGCAATTTTTGTTTGAATCACTTATTCTTTTATATTGTATATTATTTTAATAGTTTTATGCATATATTCAGTAGTTTTATAGATATAGGTTTAAAATTGTATTTAATAGTTTTAGATGTAGGCTTAATAGCTTTATGAGTATATATATATTATGGAAAATATGTTTTATTCTCGTAAACCAAGAGAGAACTTCAGGTCCAATTATATGGGTACCAAAATAAGCATTTTTTATGTTTTATTTCTTCTTCTTATTCTTCCATGTAATGGCTTCATGACTTAAAATATCTTGATATTTTATACCTTCATCGAACATAGATTAACATAGATCTATGCATAGTTACCTTTACAGTTTGCTAGTAAGACAAGGAAGACATTGACAAGTATCTGAGTTTGTTTGGTTGTTAAAACCTCTAGAAGATAATGAGTTATGAGAAATCATAATAGACAATAAAAGTTGTGCACGTGGTATTGAAAGGTACCGGGTGCTCACTGATTATGCCACTGGAGCTCGCGCATGTGCTATCATAAAGAGGGAAACTGAAATGGTGACTTCGGAATAAAAAGCTAAAACAATCTAAACCTGTGTTTTAAGACTCTTTTCTTAATTTAAATAAGTGATTTGAGAATAACATATGGACTATAAGATGGATGTTAACTGGGGCGCCTGAGTGGCTCAGTCAAGTTAAGTGACTAACTCTTGATTTTGGCTCAGGTCATGATCTCAGGGTTGTGAGATCAAGCCCCACATGGAGCTCCATGCTAAGCATGGAGCCTGCTTAAGATTCTCTCTCCCTCTCCCTCTGCCTCTTCTTCCCCCCACTCATGTGCACACGCGAACTCTCTCAAAAAAGAATGGATATTAACAGAAAAGGATTACTGAGAAAAGATGAATAATGTAACACACAATGAAAATTTGAAAAACAGTCCAAGATTTGTGATGGAATCCTAAGGGACTGGGCTTCCCAGATGAGCTGGAATTCTCAGACCGTTTTGCTAACTCTGCTAAGGAATCTGAAGCAAATACACCTATTGATGAAAAGCCGGCAAAAAATAAAAGCTGCACATACCACCATATCTCAAATAATCTCTTATAAAGAAATGATACAATTGCATTCCTTTTAACCTAAGTTTAGTTAACTATTGTTTGTGAAGATGCCCTTTAGTGAAAGTTTGCCCACAGAATAAAAAATATTAGCTACCACAGGTAACAAACACAAACTGAAATACTCATAACTTTTAACACTACCAGTGTTTTACATTATTATTTGTATTTTTCATTTTTGACAAGCTACAAAAGCACAATTCCTAGAGCAGGGTCAGAATGAAGAGTTGATATAGAACACTTATATTTTCAGTACGGCCTCCCTTAACCTGTTTCTGTGAAAATTTCGTCAAAGTCTATGATAGCAATGGGGCTATAATAGATATTCCATAAGGTCATCTCAAACCATCATGCTTCCTTCTCATATGTACACGAATGACTTAAAATCATAAAATTAATACGTGTTAAATAAAGTAACAAGTCAGAATTCCATAATTTACACATCAAGTTCAGTAATATGCTGACATTAAGTCATATTTTGTAATTTTTACCCATCTACACTAAAATGTCCTTTTATGTAGCCCTTTATCAATTTTCAGTAATTCGCAAACCTTAGCACCTTGAAATTGAAATCTATATTTAATTTAACGTATTCTCTAGTTGCATCCCTTTGCTTGCCATGCAACACTTAGAACCATTAATTTTTATGGGTTGAGTTAGTCAATACTATGTTGATAATGAATTTTGGGTTCTCATCTTATTATTAACAAAGAGAAAACTAGTATCTGTCTTAGGCTCTGACGTAGGAAAAGTTAGAGTTAAAAAGCTAAGATCTGTAGTCTATTATGTGGTTTATTCCATAAGAAGAGAATTTTGAATTTTCCTGTTTGCCCTTGTTGCCTTACGTTATAATCTCAACATACACCAAAATTTGAGTCACACTGTTCCTCTTCATGAAACCTTCAAATGACTTCCTATCTCACTCAGCGTGAAATACTAAGTTCTCATAGTCACCTGCAAGACTCGACAGGATCTCGGAGCATGGTCTGGCATCTGCTGCTCTTTTTCTTACTCCACTGCTCTCACTCTGGTCACCTTACCACACTCCTACGCCAAGCACACTCCTGCCTCAGATCACTTGTCTGAAAGCTCCTTCTGCCTGAGACCCTTTTACCCCCATATCTATGCAGCTGTCTCCCTATGATCTTTAGGTCTTTGCTGCGACTACTCTGTCTGAGTAAAGCCTTTCCTGACCATTCTATAGATAACCCCAAGTCCCCCTCTGCCATCATGCTCATCTGCTTTATTTTTCTTTGTAGAATTATTGCCACCTGACTTAACACTCTGTTTTCCATGTTTGTTTTATTACTGATCTCTCCCAATAGAGTGTAAACGCCATATATTTTTCCATATATTGTTTGAGGCTATGGTCTCAGTACCTAGAATCATGCCAGGCACACGTGGACACTGAAAACATTTATTAAGGGTAAAAGACTCCTACTTTATTCAAACTTGCTTTTCCGTATAAATTTTAGAGTTTTGCCTATATCTACAAAAAATTCTGCTGGGATTTTGACGGGAATTGTGTTAAACCTTTATATCAATTTGGGGAGAATTGACATCATTACTATGTTGAGTTTTCCAATCCGTAAAGATGGCCTGTGTTTCCATTTTATTTAGATCTTTGATTTCCTCCATCAGCATTGTGTAATTTTGAGCATATGGTCAGGTAAATGTCTTGTTAGATTTACACCTAAACATTTCTTTTTTTTTCTTTTGAGCAATTGAAAATTGTATTTCTAATTTTGGTGTCTAATTGCTTATATAATTATAATTGATTTTTTAATGTTTATCTTGTATTCTGGGAATTGAATGAGCCCATTTAGTTCTAGAGGTTTACTTAAAATTCTTTGGGATTTCTAGTATAGACAATGATGTCATCTGCAAACAGGAACAGTTCTCTTTTTTTCTTTCTAATTGATTTGCCTTTTATTTCCTTTTCTTGCCTTACTGCATTGACTAGAACATTCAGCAGTACTCTTAGGAGTGAAGAATTCAGTCATCCCCTACTAAGTATAACGTTAGCCATAAGTTTCTCTGTCGATGTTCTTATCATTTCGAGGAATTTCCCCTTCATTCGTATTTTATTGCAAGTTTTTATCACAGATGAGTGTTGAATTTTGTCAAATACTTTTTTCTTTTTCTTTTTTTGCATTAATTGATATGATCATGTGATTTTTCTTCTTTACTTATTAATATGATTTTCAAATACTGAATCATCATTACATTCATGGAATAAACTCTTCATGGTCATTGCATGTAAATATATATTGATGAAATCTATTTGCTAATATTTTGTTGAAGATTTCTGTGCCTATATGCATGAGGGATATTGGTCATCACTTTTGTTCTTTTTTGGTACTTTTTTTTGTCTCACTTTGAGACAAAAGTGAGTTGGGAAGTGTTCTCTCTTCTATATTTTTAGAAGAGATTGTGTAGAATTGGACTTCTTTGGCAGAATTCTCCAGGAAAACCAACTGAATCTGGAGATTTCTTTGTTACAAGTTTTAAATTATGAAAATAATTTTCTTAATATTCTAGGGCTATTCAAATATTCATTTTTTATTTGACCGTTGTAATAGTATGTTTGAAGAATTTTGTCAATATGTGAAATTTGTGTGTCTAGTTTTTCATAGTATTTCATTGTTATCCTTCTGATGGTTGCAGTCTATGGTAATATTCCATGTCACTCCACGTATTGAAGATCTCTGTCTTCTCACTTTTTGCTTTAGTAGTCTTTAGAATGTTGACTATTTTATTGATCTTCCCAAAAAAATAGTTGTTACATCAATTTTCCCTAGTGCTTTTCTGTTTTAATTTCATTCTTTTCTAATCTTACTTTTACTGTTTCCTTCCTTTTGCTTGCTCTGGGTTTATTTTGCTCTTCTTTTTCTAGGATCTTGAGGTGGGAACTTAGATTATTTCTTTGAGACTTCTTTTCCAGTGTATGTATTTACTCTCAGTCTAGCATTAGTTGCACCCTACAAATTTTGTAAGTCACATTTTCATTTTCATTCTGTTCAATATACTTTAAAAATTTCCCTTGAGACCTCTTCTTTGACCCACGAATTATTTAGAAATGTATTATTTAGTTTTCAAATCTTGGTAGATTTTCTTATTATCTTTATGTTATTGATTTCTAGTTTGATTCCACTGCTGTCAAATAAAACACCGTATAGTTTCAATTATTTTAAAGTGTCGAAGTTTGTTTTATGGCTCAGAATATGAAGTCTATAGAGTTGTAGATATAGCAGTAGATATATGTATATGTGTGTGTTCCATTGGCACTTGAAAATAATGTCTATTATGTTACTGATGGGCAAAATATTCTATAATGTTCCTTAGATTCTGTTTCTGGATGGTGGTTTTTCGCTTTTTTATCTTACATCTAGTACATTCTATATTTTGCTCACTTTCTGTCTAGTTGTTGACGTCTATGACTATAATTGTGGATTTATCTGTTTCTCCTTTAAATTTTTTCAGTTTTTGCTTCACATAGTTTGCAGCTTTTTTGGTGCCTAATGTACAAGATAGCTAAGTCTTGCTGGTGGATTGACCCTTTTTTCATTGTATAATGCCCCCTCTCTCCTTGGAAGTTTTTTTGTTTGTTTGTTTGTTTGTTTTGTTTGTTTTATTGCTCTGAAGTCTACTTGAACTGATTAGTGGAGCCATCTCTGATTTCCTTTGATTAATGATTGCGTGAAATATCCTTTTCTATCCTTTTACTTTCAACTTGCTTCTTGTTATATTCGAAGCATGTTTCCTATACACAGCATATAGTTTGGTCTTGTTTCTTGATTTACTCTGGCAGTCTCTGTCTTTTAATTGTTATGCTTAGACCATTTTTGTTAAAATAGTATCAGTATGCTAAGATTTAAGCCTGCCGTTCTATTTCTTGTTTTCTGTTCTCTATTTTTCATTTCTCTGTGTTTTTTCCTAATGGTTACATGAACATTTTTTTAGAATTCCATTTTGATTTATCTATAGTGTTTCAGATATCTTTTTTATGATATTATTAAGTTTTTTTTTATTATGTTATGTTAATCACCATACATTACATCATTAGTTTCTGATGTAGTGTTCTATGATTCATTGTTTGCGTATAACACCCAGTGCTCCATGCAGAACGTGCCCTCTTTAATACCCATCACCAGGATAACCCACCCCCCCACCCCTCTCCCCTCTAGAACCCTCAGTTTGTTTCTCAGAGTCCATAGTCTCTTATGGTTCCCCCCCTTCATTTCTCCCTTCCTACTATCTTTTTTGTTTTTTTAACATATAATGTATGATTTGTTTCAGAGGTACAGGTCTGTGATTCAACAGTCTTACACAATTCACAGTGCTGTGAATTGTTTTTAGATATCTTTAATATCTATTTGTCTAGCTTTTTAAGTGGATGTTCTATCAATATCTAAATCTACATATTACAGTTTATAAGTGTTGTCACTTTACTAGTTTGAGAAACATATAGTAAGCTTACCTTCCTTCATATCACTTTATCATTCCCCCTTTATAAGATTCTTGTCTTAAATGTTTCCTCTACAAATCCCTCACATTATATTATAATTTTTGCTCCCAAGGTCAAACATAACTTAGAAACTCAAAAGAAGAAAAGTCTATTGCATTTATCCATATGCTTACACATCCTCTTCTTTCTTTTTGATGCTCCCAATTTCCTTATTTTGTCATTTCCTTTTTGCTTAGATAATTTCCTTTAGGCATTCTTTTAGATTAAATCAGCTGGTGATAAATTCTCTTCATTTTCTTCATCTAAGAAAGTCTTAATTTCCCCTTCATTCCTGAAGGGTATTTTCATTGGAAATAGGATTTTGAGTTGATAGTTCTTTTCTTTCAGCACCTGAAAAATATTTGTCACTTTCTTCTATCCCCCATGGTTTCTGAAGAGAAACCAGTGTCATTCTAATTGTGTTTCTCCCAATGGTAAAGTGTCAGTTTTCTCTGACTGCTTTCAACATTTCTTTTTAAATTACAGTGTCTCTTAGCATGGATTTCTTCAGGTTTATCCTGTTTAGGTTTTGCTCAGCTTCTTGAATCTGTAGGCTTATGTCTCTTGCCAAATCTGAGAAGGTTCAATTGTAATTTCTTTGAGTACTTTTTCAGAATTGGCCTCTTTCTCCTTTCCTTGTGGAACTCCAATGACATAAATGTTAGATCTTATCTTTTAGTCCCACATGTCCCTGAGGCTCTGCTCATTTCTTTGAGTCTATTTTTCCCCTATTGTTCAGATTGTATAATTTCTGTTATTCTATCACTTACTGCCTTCTTTCCTGTCACCTATATTCTTAGTTGAGTTCATTCACTCTTTTACTTTGGTTGTTGTACTTTTAAGTTTTAAAATTTTCATGTAATTCTTGTCAAAAATTCAGAAACAGTAAAAATGAAAAACACATCCATAAAATAGTATTTAGTAAAAATTTGTTGTGCATATAAGAACAGTTTATGATCTGGGAGCTTTCAAATTCAAAACTGATATGAATCTTAGAGGTATGATGTCACAGGATGGCTTACGAAATGAAAATGAGAAAGCTGTTTATGGATTACTAATTACAAAGGGTGTTTCCAGATGACAGAGTTTTGGTTATAAGTGATTATCTTACACCCTTTATAGGAAGATGACTTAAACTTCTTTTATAATTATCAGAGGCATTCTTAAGAACTAACCTGTTAAGTTTTGGTTGTGTTTATGAATAAGCTAGATTTAGTTTTGATTATGTGGCTCATATGGTTTTATCTGCTTGGGGGATTTTCAAGACTGGTCTCGATTTTATTTTATTTGACATTCTTCTTTATAGTTCTATTTCCTTGGCTGAAATTTATTTTTTTATTTGTTATTCACTTGTTTCAAGTATTTTTGTAATTGCTGATTGAAATATCTTTATCATGGTGACTTTAAACTCCTTGTAAGATAATTTTAACATCTGTTATTTCAATGTCAGCATCTATTGGTTGTCCTTTCTCATTGTTTGAGAACTTTCTGGTTCTTGGTATGATGGATTTTAAAAACTGAAATCTGGACACATTTGTATTATATTATGAGACTCTGGATCTTATCTAACCTTCCATCTTAACTCTCTTTTTCTGACACTGCTTTGTCAAGAGACAGCGAGCATTGCTTCATTACTGCCAGTTTGAGGTAGAAGTCTGAATTCCCTACCTATTGATACTCCTTGTTACTGCTGGATGGGATGAGTCTTCCCACACCCTATGCGATCTCCACTGACACCGAGGTAGGGTAGCCTAGTTACCGCTGGCAATGGTTATAGTTCTGACTCTCATTAGGCTTCCTCTGACAACACCCCAACAGGGAGAAGCCTCATCATTTAGAGTGGGGGCAGAAGTCCAAGCTTGCCCCCTGCTCCGTAGTGATACCATAGTGATACCGTGGAGAGGTATCCAGCCAGCAGGGTGGGCGGTCCTGGATCTCTATTGATTTTCTTTGACTGACACTGCTCTGGCAGGAGTGTTGAGGTTCTTCTTTACAGCTTCATAAGGATGGAAGTCTAAGCTTCTTACTTGATCTTTGCTACATGAGTTGGGGGAGGCACAGATTTTTCTGGGTTCCTTGGCTGAAATAGAGTGGTTATTGTCTATAAATTTTCTGTCTTTCTAGGCTACCCCTTTCCTGGTCCTTTGGCAAAGAAGGCAGACATCTTCTTTGATACTTTTTTTTTCTTTCTTTCTTTCTTTCTTTTTTTTTTTTTTTGGTGCCTGTTGGTGTTTCCATGTTATTGGGTCCATCAGCTCTGGAAACAAATAAACAAACAAACAAACAAACAAAAAATCATGGAACTCACAACTATGTCATTTATTGGATCCTAAGATCTCTGACCTGTTTTTTTCTCCATCTTTCAGAGAGTCTTATTTTTTTTACTTTATATATAATGTCCAGGATTTTCAGTACTTAGGAGGAAGAATAAAAGAAAACATGTCTCTCCCCATTCCTAGAAGTGCAAGTGTGTCTCAAGCACACCTTTGTTTTTCTGTGTACCTTCTTTGTTAGGGGGAATTCGAGGTCTAACATCTTTAATTGGGTGTTTCATTTTCCCAACAAATATTGATGACAGGTAAAATATTTATTGCACTTCCTCAAAGCAACCAAACCAAAAAAAAAACAAAACAAAACAAAACAATAATGAGAACTAATCCTTCTTGAAATCATACCTGTCTTTTCAATTGTTTTGAACATGTTATTTCTGAGTGCACAGCCATTTTCAGAACTTGAAGTTTGCACCCAGGAAGAAGTTTGCCCACTTTTGCTGAGAGGCTGTGAAGGCCTTTAAATCACTGACTTTGCAATAACCCTTTTAGCCTAAATTCTCCGGTCAGCATATGGGCTATACTCTACCACTGTGGTTTTCAAGTGGGGGCTATTTTGTCCTCAGACAGGCATTTGGAAATACCTGGAGAAACTTTTGGTTTTTGCAACTGAAAGAGGGACATTCCACTAGCATCTGGTGGGTAGAGGCTAATGATGCTGCTAACATTCCAAAATGCGCAGGACTCATCTTCTCAAAAAGAATTATACACTCCAAAATGTGAATAGTGATGAGGTCAAGAAACCCAGCTGTAACTTGCTCTCTCACAGGATAAACTAGTACCTATTTTTCAGCAAATAATAGCTAGGGATCACCGTTGTGAGAGAGCTACTTTGGGAAATAGAGTAGTTTTCAATTCAGAAGAGAGGATCAGTAGAAGCACTGGAGTCTAAGAGAGTCAGAATTGAAAATATGATTGTGTGAGAAGAAGCAGTAGCCTAATTATGTGGATTGTATGAATAAATAATAAACACAGTGAGTAAGGCTGTGTAACAAAGGGGATTCTCTCACATTGCTAGTGGGAATGCAAATTGGTACAAACACTTTGGAAAATTGCCTGACAGTGTCTAATAAAGTTGAGGATGCACGTATGCTATGACCTAGAATTCAAGGCCTAGGAATAAAGCTTAGAAACTCTTGCACACTGGTATTAGGAAACTCATGAATAATGTACACAGCAGCATTTTTCATAATAGTAAAAAACTGGGAACAACAAAATTTCCATCAATAATAGAATGTATACTAAGTTATGATCTATTCATACATATGAATGCTATAGAAAAATGAAAATAAATTAATTATAGCCACATGTATTGCCACTGGAAATTTCACAAGCCTCATAGTGAGAGAAAGAAGGCTACATATAGTATGATTCTATTTATAAGAAATTCAAAAGCTAAAATATATTGTATAGTAGTATGCAAAGATTTGGTAAAACTAAAAAAAAATGGTGAAGAAATAATCTTTGTAATGTCAGGATAGTGGTTTCCTAGGAGAGAGAGGAATATAGTAAAGAGTAAGTATAGGTTTTCTAGTGTATGTGCAATGTTTATTTTTTAATCTGTATGTTGTTTGCAAGATTATCTACTTAATTATTTTTTCTAATATATAATCATAAAATCATATATATATACATTTGGTACATTACATGTGAAATATATCTAGCTATTTAAAGATATTATATAAAGAAACAATATAAAAAATGTGGTATTAAGGAATAGTTATTCTTCGGAACATGTATTTTAAAAAAGGTAGTAAGAAAAATAATTTATCAATATACAATAGTAGTGTCCAAGTCAGAAGGAAGCCTAATCAGTTGGATAAGAGATTACAAAATAAGCATATACATGTCATTTTATCTTGGGTAATATAAGCCTTGATCCTTGCCCCTCAAGCACTTAACGCAGCTGAACATCTAAATCTCTTTTCTCTGAGTTATGTTTAAAAGTAGAATTCTGATAATTCTACTTTTATTGCAAGTTGATGATAAATGTCAGTATTCTGGCTATCAGAAAGACCGTTTAACTAAATGCACTTACATTCTGGTTTATATCTCAGTCATATCAATCTCCAGGACATGACCAGCTCTCTATGGCTTCCTGGATCAGCAAAGCTCAAGACCCTTCTTGAACACAGTGAGCCCACATTTATTATCTTTTGCATCGTATTTTTTAAGCTTCTGTTGAAATCTCTACTATTACAATGTTCTGCAAAATATTACTACTCTACATTTGCAGAGAGATTTTTAATGCTTTCCAAGTGTTTTCATATGTATTTTCGTATTGGAACTTCATAATCACATGGTAAAATAAGCAAAAGAGTTACTAGTATTTGCCTTGATTAGATGAAGAATAATAGATCAAGGGACAAATACAATGGCTGTTTTGTAGACTAGCTGTGTACATGGCAATAAGAGAGATTTTAAAAACATAGTGTAGTGAAAAAAGAAAAAAAATAGAATGAGTTGTGTGAGTACAACTCAATTTATATAAGATAAAAATAAATATGCCACAAACAACATCTTGTGTTTTAGAAAGAGATATATAAATAAATGTATATAAATGAAACACATTACAATGTTATCTATGATAGAGGTAGAGTAGAATAGGAAATGGGAATAGCAGAAAAATGGGAATAAGCAGAGCAAACAAGAGAAAGTTCAAAGATAGACAAAATTAAGATGATCTGGAATAAACTGCATTTTTAAAAAAAACTTACTAGCTGCATTAAAATAACCAGCCTTAGAAACCAGTTCTCCAGAATAAAATAGAAATTGAAAATATTATTTTTGTTTTTAGCCTATATTTACTATGTACAAAGCAATGCAGTAGTAATATTAGAGGGACTAAAATTCCAAAACATAATTTTTACTCTTGAAGAACTTAAACCATGTATGAGATAAAATATACAATTATAGGAAATATTCAGAAAAATAGAATAGCAGATTGAAATCATAGTTTATGTTGACTATAGAGTTGATGTCTCAATGCTATGCCTATGTAATTGCCAAATTACTGACTTATACTAATATGTCATTCATACAAATAATATGTATGGAATATCAACTATGGGCCAAATTTGAGATTTTTCAGTCAACAAAACAGACAAGAATTCCTTACCTCAAGAAGCTTGTATTCTCTCTGGGGATGTGAGACTATAAACAACGTCATGAATAAGTAAAGTGCTATGGATAAAGTAGTAGAACATAGTAAGTGCTCTGGGAAAACTTGAGTGGTATAAATGCTGAACGTGGAGGTTTGGGGTGCAAAGTTTTACATTAGGTGGCTAGAGCAGACCTCACTGAGAAGGTTGACATTTGAACAAAGATCTGGAGACGATGAGGCAGTTAACCATGTGGATATCTGTGAAAAGAATATTTCAGGCTCTAAGGAGAGATGGGAAAATGGAGGTGGAGGTAGAGCAGGTGCAACGTTTTGGGGAAAAGATCAGGTGTTCAGTTTTGAACACGTTAAGTTTGAAATGTCTGTTAGACATGCACGTGGAGATGTGGCCCCAGGAGTGGATGGGAAATCCGCATTTCAGGGGAGATGTCCAGGCCAGGGAAATAATCTGGGACTCATTAACAGATTAGACTCCAAGCTATACAGCTCTGTGAGCTGTCAAATGGAGTGTGTGTAGCCAGAGTACAACAAAAGCGAACCTAGTATCCTGGAGCCAAGGAGAAAGTGCTGGAAGGAGGGAGTGGTTCATGGAGTCAAATGCTGCTGACCTAAAATGGTAGAAATGATGAAATGATCAGATAAGACATTTTTGTTTGTTTTTTGGTTTATTAAGGATGAGATTTTCAAATGTATTTTTTTAAAGATGTTATTTACTTATTTGTCAGAGAATGAGAGAGAGAGAGCAAGCCGGGGGGAGGGGGAGCCGCAGACAGAGGGAGAAGTAGGCTCCCCACTGAGCAACGAGCCCAACGTGGGTCCTGGGATCATGACCTGAGCCGAAGGCAGATGCTTAACTGACTGAACCACCCAGGCATCCCTTTCAAATCTATTTTTAAAAGACTTAATTTCTTCAAAGCAGTTTGAGGCTCACAGCAAAAGTGAGAGGAAGGTACAGAGATTTCCTATACACCCCCTCCCCTACACTGCATAGCCTCCCCATTATCAATATCAACACCCCCCAAACCCCCCCCCAAGAGCAGTACATTTGTTAAAATTGATGGACCTGCATGACATATCATAAACACCCAAAGTTCACAATTTACATTAGCTTTCATTCTTAGTGTTATATGTAAGGTTTGGACAAATACATAATGACAGGTATCCATCCTTGACGGAGGATGGATACACAGGATTTTCACTGTCCTAAAAATCTTTAAAAGGACTTTAAAAAAGGTATTATTATAAATGTGCTCATGATTTGAAGGAAAATGTGAACATGTGAGGTGAGAAATAGAAGATATAATAAAATATGCCAACTAGAATTTATAGAGATGAAAAGTACAGTTCATCTTAAACCATTTACTGGATAGGATCTACAGCAGATAAAAGACTGCAAAATAAAAGATCATTAGACTTCAGAACACAGTAGTAAGACTATCCAAACTGAAACAAGAAATTAATAACTAAAAAGAAATGAGCAGAGCCTCAGTGATCTGTGAGATAATACCAAACAGTCTAATATACATGCAATTAGCGTTTGGGAGAAAAAGGGAGGAGAGAGAGAGAAGAGATTTTCACTGCTGCCCCATCATAGTGAGAGGCTCCTGTTGACAGCTTTTCTCTGGAGTTGACTTCAGTCATGAGTTAGATACCAGTCTTCTGTGTCCCCTAAATTTTAGGGGACTTCTATTAGGCTCCCAACTGTTTCCTTGAAACCCTTCTTACCAGGTTTGAGATGGTGTGAAGGAGACACACACACACTGAGAATTCTCTCCAAAGAATTTCTCTCTATTGACTTCACCTCAACATTTCCTCAAGGAGGCTTAAAGGTTACATAACTAATTTTCAACCACTTCACTTGCAAGTCCAGCATAGGAGGCCTAGCAGTTACTATGGAATGTGAAAGTACTTACTCTCATCATTTTGTTCTAAGCCTTTCTAGACCCTTTCCAAACATTTAACATAATGTTACACAACATCTTGTTGAAGGGTAAACAACTCCCTGTGCTTAGATTAGGAATATGGCCAACATCAAAACAACTCTTAAATTCCTGGGTTATCATTATTGTTGTAAATGTGCTTTGAGATTCTTACAAAATGAGATGCGATATAATTACAAATAGATGATAGTTGAGCACAGTCTTACACAATCCACATAAGTAACTTTGATGACAACTAAAAATAAATGTGCACTACTCAGTCTTTGTGAATATGATGCTGCTCTTTTAGAAGTATTTAAAAATTAAAATTATCTGTAATCTTTTTTTTGTAATCTTTGATTTCAACTTTCACTACAGGAAAATGACCTTCTAAACCCTACACTGCATCATGTGCTTATTTCTTGCACTTAGTTCCTAGACTACTTCTTTGCTTGGAATAACTTTCCTCAATTTTATTTTTCTATACAATCAAATATTTCTCCTTCCTCAAGTTTAGATGTCAGTTCCAAACGTCTTACTAAATTTTTCTGGATTTCTCTACTTACAGTTTTCTTTTATCTCTTAATTGCTATAAAATTCTAGTTTGAACTATGTAACTTGCCCTTACTATGAACTATGACATATTGTTATGGTTTTGAATTTAACTACATAGAGTTTCCAGAGATAGGTGGGCACACAATAAAGGATAGCCAAGTGTGGTCAACTTAAATGGTGGGATGTATGTTCATAGACCTTCTAACTGGACAGCATCCTTGTTTTGATGGATTTAATACCTCTCAGCCTCCTGTCCTTAAAACACCTTCCCTCATTCTGCAGCTTCAGAAGTCTGATATATTTTTTTAATATTACAGCTAGAATAGATCCATCTCTCAAGAATGACTTCAATTAAGACTTCAAAAGCTGTGCATGAACCAAAATACTTATGCATTACTTTACAATAAAAAATATATTTTTATTCAAAGATTTTATTTATTTATTTATTTATTTGAGAGAGAGAGACAGAGAGAGAAAATGAGTGTTGGGGGGGAGGGGCAGAGGGACAAGCAGACTCCCTGCTGGGTGGGGAGCCTGACATGGGGCTAGATCCCAGGACCCTGATAACATGACCTGAGCCAATGTCAGACATTTAACCAACTGAGCCACCCAGGTGCCACTACAATAAAAATTACAATGGCCAGAAAGATTGTACAATTATGTTTTCTGTCCCTGAAAAGGTGTGAGAAGCCAAGTTATAATTAGAAGGAAGCTTGGTGAATGTGAGATCCAAATGAATTAGGTGGATTTACATCATTTTAATATTTTGTGGCATTAGGCTAAATGCATCCATTTCAAAAAGTAGGAGCTGCCAAATGGGTGCTGCTATTCTGTTTTGGGGCCAAAACTCTTTCTTTCTTGGGTAGTCAGGATAATGCCATTTGTTTTTGCTTTGGCAATATTTCTTTTTACGTCATATCTGTGCTGAGAAGCAATCTTCCTTTAAGTAGTAATTAGGTACCAATCATTGTTTTTAAGGGGACTTCACATATCTCTGATCCATTATGTATTGACTTAAGAATTTAATGATATTCTTTATTCATAAAGTTTTTGATATATATCACCCTATATGATAACTTCTTCAATATTATTTTTCTTCACAGATTGTAAATTACTAAGTATAGAACCACATCTGATATGAGTCTTGGATCTCCCTTAAATACCTAATACTGGTTAGGGCTTTTAATAAACAATTAATGCATCTGCATTTGATTAACAATTAAAAATATTGACTAAGAATTTTTTTTTTATTTTGATTGGGTGTCTTCTCTCTAAGGAAATATTTTCTAGTCACATCCATGATCGAATCTTGAAACTTCCTAATTTATCACAGTTATTGTTCTAAACATCCCCAGTCATGTTTCTTAGTTGATGTAGGAATTAATTCTATTGCTGCCACTCAGTATTACTAGAATTTGACCCTTTTAGCCCCAAACTGCCCTCATTTCTCACCTCCTGATTGCACTCTATTTTGAGGGTTCCATTTCTTTTAAATCCCACTCTTATGAAGGAAATCTTCCCAGTATATATAGTGAACAGAGAGACTGCCCTCTTCTTTGTTGGCTATATTCCCTTGTATTTCTAATAGCAAGAAGAATAATTTTAAAAAAGAAAGACAAACTAAAAATAAAACATAGTAGAATATTTGTAATATTTGCCCTCTCGTTGCCTATGTGAGCATAAGCTAAATTGTATGAGTTTATGTGAAGAATCAATAAACTCAATTGTAGACCATAAACATAATTAATGATTGTGCAGAAATATGTGTATGTACTATGCATACAAGGGTTTGTGACATTTGTGAAACACCTATCATAACTATTTTCTCATGACTGATATATACTAAACAATAGAACTTATTAATGCAGATAAATATAAAGCAGTTAGAAAATGTGAGTGGCACAGCAAAATACAAAGGAAAAGCTGTAAGATTTTCTACTCTCCCCTCCCCTTCCTTCTCCACAATATCCTCTCTAAAGAAAACCACTGCTAATAACTTCTTGTGATTTCTTTTAAAAAGCTCCATGTACTGTTCTGAAGCTTGTCTTTAATTGTTTAATTTGTGGTATCGTAGTTCATGAACGTTTCCCTGTGGTCATTAAGAAGGCTTATAATTTGCTTTCGTTCTTCTAGTGGTTGCATTTATGTCATTATTTAATACACTGAACTATTTTTATTGTTTCACCTACTGTAGATGGGCCCCACCACCTTCCTGCTGGGAAAAAAATGGGGAAATTTTTCAATAATGTTTTTCTCTTGGTTTCCTTTTCCACTCTGACTCACATTTTACCCTGGGTTGTGTTCTTCATAGGCTTATTCCCTCATGTCATCCCATTTATAGCTCAAAGTAGTATATGCAATGCTCTGTTTCTTGATTATCCAACATTAAAGCTGCCTATTGACTTCCTGAAAAGGCAGACAAAGAAATTAAAGCACTTTCAACCTTTTCCCATTTTTATGCTTTCTTCACCTTCAAAATATGACTATTTAATTTCATATTTTTAAGATTTATCTTAGCTTGTTAATGCATATTTGACACAGTTAAAGAGGCAGAATGCTTTAAAAAATGAAAATTCAGTGTTTCCCATTGGTACATTTGGTATGGTTTCTTCTTTCATATATATGTGAAAATAATAAAATAATAAATATATATATTTTTATATATAAAAAATAATAAAAAATATATTTTAAGTTGTCTCAATTCCATTACAGATTTATCAAGATTTGAATCAGGTTTGCTATATTTCCTGAGAACTTTCATATTTGAGAATATTTCTCTGCCAGCCCTTTATTAAATGACTCGTTATATAACCATGGGTCAAATTTTCTAAAACTTGACACTTAGTGGATATTGTTTCATTTTCTCTTAATTCTGGATGCTGCTATGAAGAAATCCTAAGTTTGTTTGATTTTCTCTCTCTTGTAAAAACATCTTTCCACCTCCAAAGATGCTTGAAGTGTTTTTTTTTTTTCCTTTTCCTTTAATAGTGATCAGGAGGCACCTGGATGTCAATCCTTCTGTGTCCTTATTTTCTCAAACTTGAAGCCTCTTTTAATCTATAGATACAGTTCTTTTTTATTTCAAGAAAATTTTCTTGTCATATTTTGGAATATATTTTCTGTTCCATATTTTGGGTTCTTTAGGATTATGTATTTTATGAAATATAGTTATAAAATTTTATAAACTATAATTAACCTTTTTTCATGTTTATCTGATTGTCTATCTATAAACTTTTCTATAATTGCATTAATATTTTTGACTACATCCTCTTTAATTAATTCATATATTATTGTTATCCAATGTTTTATTTTTAGCTTTGTTTCTTGCTCTATCATTTATGTAATGATATTCCTTTGATGTTCATTGTTTTTCTTTATACTGAAATCTCAAAAATATCACTTTTATCATTTTATTTTGTTTATATTTAAGGTAATTTAAAAATCCAGTTGTACTATAAATATGAGTAGTGTTAAAATTGACATTTTCTCATATTTATTCTATGAAAAGTTATTTCTTTAATTTTAAAAATTATTACTTTATATCAGGAGAGCAAGATTATGGATTTAATGTGAAAAAAGTAAGGATTTTGTCAAATTATTTAAAAGCAGTATTTGATACTTAATCTAGCTAATGATGACTAGAGAGTATATTGAAAAAAAATATTTCTTAATATTGTCAGGAAGCTTTCAAAATGGTATCATGGTGATAATCCTCTAAAATCTTAATTTCACCTCTACGATGTTGTCGTAATTATGCCTGGCTATTGTTCAAAGGTGGTGAGGAAGCTCTATGCAGCCTACAGCCTAATATATTCTGAAGCTAGGGATATTCCATGAAGGATTTCTTTCTAATGAAGCCACTGCTTGAATGTTAATCCCCTTAAGTTTGACTGTCCATGCTAGAAAAAAAAAAAAAAAAAGACTAAGTGTTCAAAATTTATTATTCAGAGAAATAAATCTATTTTTTTATTATGTTATGTTAGTCACCATACAGTACATCATTAGTTTTTGATGTAGTGTTCCATGATTCATTGTTTGCATATAACACCCAGTGCTCCATGCAGTACATGCACTCTTTAATACCCTTCACCAGGCTAACCCATCCCCCCCACCCCCTTCCCTCTAAAACCCTCAGTTTGTTTCCTGGAGTCCATAATCGTTCATGGTTCATCTCCCCCTCTGATATCCCCCCCTTCTTTTTTCCCTTCCTTCTCCAAATGTCCTCCATGCTATTCCTTATGTTCCACAAATAAGTGAAACCATATGATAATTGACTTTCTCTGCTTGACTTATTTCACTTAGCATAATCTCCTCCAGTCCCATCCATGTCAATGCAAAAGTTGGGTATTCATCATTTCTGATGGCTGAGTAATATTCCATTGTATATATGGACCACATCTTCTTTATCCATTTGTTTGTTGAAGGGCATCTTGGCACCTTCCACAGTTTGGCTATTGTGGACATTGCTGCTATGAACATTGGGGTGCATGTGGCCCTTCTTTTCACTACATCTGTATCTTTGGGGTAAATACCCAGGAGTGCAATTGCTGGGTCATAGGGTAGCTCTATTTTTAATTTTTTGAGGCACCTCCACACTGTTTTCCAAAGTGGCTGTACCAACTTGCATTCCCACCAACAATGTAAGAGGGTTCCCCTTTCTCCACAACCTCTCCAACATTTGTTGTTTCTTGCCTTGTCAATTTTTACCATTCTAACTGGTGTAAGATGGTATCTCAGTGTGGTTTTGATTTGAATTTCCCTGATGGCTAATGATGATGAACATTTTTTCATGTGTCTGTTAGCCATTTGTATGTCTTCTTTGGAGAAGTGTCTGTTCATGTCTTCTGCCCATTTTTTGACCTGATTATTTGTTTTTTGGGTGTTGAGTTTGAGACGTTTTTTATAGATCCTGGATACCAGCCCTTTATCTGTAAGTGTCATTTGTGAATATCTTCTCCCATTCTGTGGGTTGCCTCTTTGTTTTGTTGACTGTTTCCTTTGCTGTGCAGAAGCTTTTTATTTTGATGAAGTCCCAAAAGTTCATTTTCCCTTTTGTTTCACTAGCCTTTGGAGACGTATCTTGAAAGAAGTTGCTGTGGCCGATATCGAAGAGGTTACTGCCTATGTTCTCCTCTAGGATTTTGATGGATTCCTGTCTCACATTGAGGTTTTTCATCCATTTTGAGTTTATCTTTGTGTATGGTGTTAGAGAATGGCCAAGTTTCATTCTTCGGCATGTGGCTATCCAATTTTCCCAGCACTATTTATTGAAGAGACTTTTTTCCATTGCATATTTTTTCCTGCTTTGTCGAAGATTATTTCACCATAGAATTGAGGGTCCATATCTGGGCTCTCTATTCTGTTCCATTGGTCTATGTGTCTGTTTTTGTGCCAGTACCATGCTGTCTTGGTGATCACAGCTTTGTAATATAGCTTGAAATCAGGCAATGTGATGCCCCCAGCTTTGTTTTTCTTTTTCAGTATTTCCTTGGTGATTCGGGGTCTTTTCTGGTTCCTAACAAACAAATTTTAGGATTGTTTGTTCCAGCACTAATATTAAATGACTTTTGTTAATTGATCTGTATAGATGTGTAACACATGTATTTTGTATACATGCATTTTGTTAACTGAAATATAGAGATGCACAATACCCACAGTTGAACTGTATCCAATAATTTGCAATATATTTGGGCTCCATTCTTTAACTTCCTTTAACTCTAGATGCAAAACATGTTAAACTATCAAAATCCTTTTGTTTTTGCCATCTTGGTAGTTATGTCTGCAAACTATCATAGTAAGAATTAATCAAAGGTTGAGGGAGGTAATCAGACCTTGAGTATTATAGTTTAAAATTATATTATGAATTATTCTCCATGATAATCCAAATTATGAGCTGCCTTAATGCTCTAGGGTCTGAATAAGTCAATGTTTCATATGACTGATTAATGTTCATATAGAGCATATAAACAATCTAATAATAAGCTAGGCACCTGAGAAAGCAACAATAATATTTTATTGCCAAATTGATAAACTGATCTACTTAAGATGAGCCAATCATTCTTTTATTTTTTTAAGATTTTATTTATTTATTTGGGACAGAGAGAGAGAGAAGCACAAATGGGGTTGGGAGAGAGGAGCAGAAGGATAGGGAGAAGCAGACTCCTCACTGAGCATGGAACCAGATGTAGGGCTCAATCCCAGGACCCTGAGATCAAGACCTGAGCCAAAGGCAGACGCTCAACTGACTGAGCACCCAGTCGTCCTGGCAATCGTTCTTTAAATGATTAGCCAGCCAAGAACATAGAATGTAAAGCTTGTTCTAAAATTAAAATAAATGAAATTCATTTAAAAAAAACCCCACTTTTTGCTGAGTTGGAAAGAAATAAATTTAAAATAATCAAATTATTATACTCTTCATTGATCTCACTATGAGTTAAAAAAGACCCCAAGCCATGAAGACAGTGCAGAGTTCAAGAGATTTTGACATTGTTTTATCGACCTAGTTGCTTTTAAATTACTGTTTTTCTCAACTCGATATAATGAATGTCTCAGTCGCCTACTTATAAAAAGTAATGTTTCCAGGTTAAGGGCAGTTGGTGCTCATCCAAGATAAAAAATATTATTGAGCATTAGCACATGCTTAATTTTAGATCATAAACACAGCCATTACTTTCTCTAGAACTAAAATGCTTATTATATGGGTGTTATTATATCTCTGAATTATTAGCATATTAAATAAATCAACTTTGTCTTAAACTGCTTAAATAATATAAGAATTGGCCTACTTAAATAGTCAAGTTGGGGAATCATTCTCACCAAGAGAAATATGGGGGATTAATTAGAAGCACTAGAGCTGATAGAATATCTTAAAATGTTACAATATAAAAAGGGATCGGTGGTCAGTAAATTAATTGATCTCTTCTGGAAAGTTGTCACTACACAGTCCCTTCTGAGGAAATTTTCACATTAAGCCAATTATAAGCTGGTTGGGAAGAAGAAAACAGAAGGGGAATTTATGAAAATTCAAGATGTGTGACAATAAGTAGCAGGGTGTAAGCCAATGTGTTAACCTTCTATGAATGTACAAATCTGATATTAAAATCAAAATCAAAAGAAAAGTTTTCTAGACATAGGAAACTATGGTCTTTAAAAATAATTTTGTTTTCTTTAATTGGTATGTTATAGTTCATTATTATATGAAAGTGAACTCATTTATTATCTGTTAACCTTCTTTATAATTTACACTTATCATTGTTTGAAGTGGTTAATAATCTAATAATATCTACTCTGATGTCAGAGTCTGGGTATAAATCTCGGTTGCAGCACAATTAGGAAAAGTTATCCCATATTATCCAAATTTGAAAAAGACAAGAGGCTGATTGCTTGAAACTTTGATATTATTCTAGAGCTTTTTCTAAATTAACCTGTTTGAGTAAAAAAGCTTTTCCAACTCAGACATCACCCCTCCTCAGAGGATCTTTGGAAATGAAAAGTGTAGCACAGAAAGTTTGAGTAACATGCAATGGATAGAGATATTGGTGATTTGCCATTATTAGGGGTAGAGATTCAGGCACAGAAATGTGTACATTATTATGATTTTATAGCCTGGTAGAGAAAACTTCTAAAGGTATTGTGGCTTTATTAATTTGTAGAAATGTAGCCAATTTTTTATATAATTTCCTATCTCATTCAGACATTCCTTTCTTGTTTGACGATGTTCCTGAAACATCCTTTTACCCAAATTTTTGTCTTTTCTATTGTTTTCATTATTAATGAACTAAATAAAACTTTGACATTGGTGAAAACACTTATAAAAACAAATATGTCCAAAGCCTTGATAAATGTCTATAAAAAGAGCTCACCATGCCTTGTGACCCAGAGAGGAAGCAATCAAAGGAGAACCACCATTACAAACACCACGGTTTTACTTTCCTGTGGCCTCCATATGGAAGTGCCCCAAACTTGGTGGCTTAAAACAACCGAGGTTTATTCTCTCACTGTTTGGAAGGCTAGAAGTTCAAAGTCAAGATGTTAAGAGGACCAGTGGTCTCTGAGGATCCTAGGGGAGGATCCCTGCCTCTTCCTAGCTTCTGGTGTTGCTTGCATCTTTGGCATTTCTAGCACCGATTTCTGTCTCCGTTGTCACATGGTGGTCTTCCTGTGTGTCTGTGGCTTTGTGTTTCCAGTTTTTATCTTCTTATAGGGCTACTAGACACTGGATTAGGGCCACTCTAATCCAATATGAATTCATTTTAACTTCATTACATCAGCCAAAGCTCTATTTCCAAATGAGTTTACATTTACAGGTTCTGGGGGTTTAAGACTTCAACATATGTTTAGGGGGACACACACAATTCAACCCACGCACCCAGACATCCATTTGAGCTCATGCAGAGTCTTCCTTTCCATTGTTCTGCGTGAACTGTGCTTTGCTCCTAACTAAAGCTAAACACTCGACATGTGCACTAGATCGCATCCTCTTTGGCTCATCAGTGATATCTGAACAGAAAGTTTCCCTCTTTGTCTTATATCAGCAGGTTTTCTCTCTTAATTCGATCATCAGCATTGGCATATGAACACATGAAATTTATCTCACCCTTAAAAACAAAGAAACAAAACCAAACAACCTCCCCGCACCTTACCCCACGTTTCCCTCCTGCCAGTATTCCATTTCTTTGCTCTTTTTATGGCCAGACTGTAAACATAGATGAGTTTTCTATACTTCCTGCATCTAATTCTTCTCTTACTCATTCTATCTTTGCTCTACTGCAATTGCTCTTCTCAGGGTCAAAATGACCTTTATATTCCTAAATTCAATGGTTAATTCTTGGTCATCACCGCTCTCTGACACAGCTGATTACGGCTACCTCCTTGAAAACGTGTTTTCTCTGTCTTCGGAACACCACAGTGGTCTCCTTTCCTCCTAATCTCACTGATTACTTCTCTTAGACTCTTCATCATCTCCTAGCCTTTACATATTAGAATACCCTTGGGCTCAGTTTTGGTTCTCACAGCTTTGCTGATGACATGAATCCCCAAGGTGAGACCCAGCCTCATGGCTTTAAATACTTTAAATCTTAAAACCTTTAAATATTTGTGCAGTTGATTCCCAAGTTTACCATTCCATCCTGACCCACTCTTTGAAGCTTTGGACTGGTATATTCCACAGCCCACTTGACATCTTTGATGTCAATATTTGATATAATAATATTTTTAGTCTTTGTTTCCTCCTACTAAATGAAAACCATATGAATGCAGAAATTTTGGCCATTTGTTTTATTGTCTTGGTAATTATCTGATAAGCATAGTGTAGGCTCAAAATACGAGTTGACTGAATAAGTGGACTTTCCTTTTCATATCCTACCTAAGGGCAGCAGGCTGTAGACATATTTACAGAATGCAAAGAAAGCAACAAAAAATGTAAAGCCTGAGTCCTAAAGAGAGAATGCTGCTTTGCCAAATGAAGGTTTTTAGTTCTTTCCATGCCAGGAAAAGTAGAGTTAGCTTTATTTCTTCATTGGACTCATAGACTAATTGTCAGCCTGTTTATATTATTTAGACAGATTCTAGAATATGTGAAACATTATAAAAACATTTAAGAAATAATGTAACTGATAGTATGACCATCCTTTCAAAAATTAGTGGCTGAAATAAGCAGATTTTCCTTTGATAGTTTCTTCAATAGTACTGAAATCTGTAACAATTAAGAACCAGTGTTTTACAGGAAGAATTGCTTTTTGTTTCTTTGCTCACAAAAATGCATTATTATCCTACAAACTTAATTCTGGATCCATTACTATCTGTAGTTTCAAAATTAGCTGCCAATTGGTATATTTGTGCCTATTATGGTAAATAACCCATTTTGCAAAATAAAATAAAATAGTATAAAAATCCATTTCCTAGAAACAAGGAGAGTAAAAAAAAAAAAAAATTCCACCATAATTGGGAACTACTCAATATTCAGTGGGGCAAGATAAGCTACAAAATACCTTAAAACTTACTGTCTTTCTATTTATTTTAGACTAACTAAAGAATAAAACTTACCACTATGCTTTTTTTATGACTATATTCAGCTAGAGGTGTGTTTGGGGGTAGTTAGTGGGGTCTTATTCCAGAATCTAGCAAGATTCTAAATAAGTAATGGCCCTTGAGTGATTCTTGATGAGACTGATCCATTTATAGGGAGAGCAAAGGGATCATCCCACTGACACCATAATTAATTAAGTCATTTCTCAATTTGTTCATAAAACAAACTCATTTTTTGATGGTACTAGTGAAAGGGACTGATAACACATATTTTAATATATTTGTCACTATATTAGGGATAGAATTTGTTCAAGTAGTGGGTGATTCATGAGATACATAACAAGAATTTGAAAAGAAATTGGATGGAACAAAATCACCAGAAACATATTTGATATCATTTTAAAAATTGTCTGTAGAAAACAGTTGCTATCCAAGAAATGAGTGTGGGATAAAAATTTTAAGGTATCACTAAAGACTATAGTAACCAGAAAAAGAGATAATGCATTTGAACTGTTTTAAATATATCTAGAAGGAGGAGAATTTAGAAGACTAGTGAATCTCAGACTGAATTATGTTATGTTTTAGCACTTCTTTAATGAATCTGTTAGCCAAAGACTTTGGTGCTTCAAAATAAAGCAGCATGTTTAATCTGTAAACCATCTGTCATAATTGCAGTACAGCAGTTGTTCTGAAGAAGGCAGAAACAAGCAACCTCTATCTCTCCAAAATCTGAGGGAATGCTGTTATGTTCTGGTAAAAGTCACACAACACGGTCTTTCTGTTTTGAGTCTCTAAATGGTGCTTCTACGGACTTCATGCATCATTCCACTTCTCGTAAGTTTCAGAGACAAGCATTGAATTAAGTATATTTGGTACAGATGGAGACATGGTCTTCTTGGATTTGGTATGTGATGACTCTTAAGAGGCAGTGACTGAGTATAAAGCACACCATCTAAGGAGGCTTTTCATGAATCTGTTTACTTTAAAGTTGATGTTATTTGCCACTCAGTGCTAAGTAAACAGTCTCGTGGGTTCTGGCTTCTGCTTGTCCCCATATGTTTGGGATGTCTCCATTGGAAGGGACTCAGTGAGATCTGCAAATCCAGAGGATTTGAGCACCTGTAACTCCTTGTGCATACTCCTACTGTTTGCACTTAACCAATCATTGATTGGAGGTCATTTCTCCCGGGGCAGTGTGAATTACTTTAGGGCAAGACCATGACTCACCCACTTCTCTGACCTCAGCACTTTTGCTGTGTCTGGGATGTCATAAGCACTCAACCATTTGAAAAATAAAACTGGCTCCATAGTTTGTTGAACTATTCTTTTATTCCATATAACTTACAAAAATATTAGATAGGATTATGAGTGCTCTGATCCCTTTTTAGTCATCCTCTCTGTCCCAAAGTGTCTCTTTTTTCATATGTAAAGAGTTAACTTAGATAACAAATAAAGCCGGAGAATAATGGATATTAACTCTGTTTCACGATAAAATAAATCAGTGGTCTGGAACTTTGTCAAACTCCTCAGGTCCATTGCAAAACTACATGTGTTAACATTTTCTTCTATACTTTTTTTTTCTCCCGTGGTCTCTTGGATAAGAACTTACTGCCTGTGACATTTTAGTTCTAAAGTCTTGCCATATTTAGAGGACTCAGGCATTATATCCAGGGTATTTTTGGAATTCTTCTGTAGAAGAACGACAGTCACAGTACTGATTTTTCAATTTCATAATTTCACTGCTGTTTGCCTTTAAAAACTTTTTCATGTATGCCAGGCAATCTTTATAATTATTTGAATTTAGTTTTTCAAATAAGCCATTTTGACAACATTCTGAGCAATTTTTCTTTTTCAAATGTGACATTTCCTCAGAGACAATTTCATAATGAGAATTTTCTTACTAGCTTCCTCAGTAAAATCCAAAGCAAATAATTAGATTGTGGTTATTTTTGTCTCATTTTCTTTTGTGCCACATTAATCAAGTCCTCTCATTGATGGCCTAATTTCCAGCCTCCTATAGAAGAAAAAAAAAAAAAAGTAAATCCTATCTTTTCCCCCTTTGGAGCTTCCTTAGCATATTCAGTATCTTCTGCAATTTCTTCTTTACTTCTGATCAAAACACATGGGCCTTTCATGGCTATTCTCTAAAAATGCAATAGAGCAAATATTCTTTTTCCATTCAGAGACTACTTTGCCTTGGGCAGGCAAGTTTTGATTGAGTTTTGATTGAGTTTATGAGCTTCCTGATGGGGCACATAATGTATACTTTTACATTTACATAAGTAGTTTTAAAAAACCATCTTCAGTTTTCTTGAAAATTATTTATTTGAGCATGCATATCCTAACATCCCTTTTGGTTTACTTCTATATTTTTCTTTTTAATTTAGTAATAAAGGAATTTACTTTTTTAAAAGTCTTTTTTCCCTGCTAGAAAAATTAAACTTAATTTTGTGGTGTCATTCCATAGGTTTTCAATATGGTACTAAAAACCTCTTCTGGTATACTTCCTTTCCTTTATATCCAAAATTTATTTTTCCCAGTAAATAGTTATTTGTTTGATTCAGTACCCCTTCTACTCTGTATATAATAGAGGCTTAATGTCTTCACTGATATTCAAACCTTTGCCCAGAGAAAGGAACCTTATCTCTGAAAATCATGGATTTCTCTCATTAGCTGTTCACATCTGAGAACCATTCTGGCTGCTTTGTAATTAAAGCAGAGTAATAACTACCATTTATTGAGGACTTATCAAGTGCCAGATAATGTGCTAATATGTTATAATAAGCTTTCCCTCATTAAATTCTCACAATAACTTTGTGGTAGTAGAATATTTTGTGTATTTTATAGTAAGGAAGCTGGAATTAGTTTGAGTAACTTGACCTAGATCAATAGCAAGGGAAAGAGGTAGGGATTTGAACTCATGCTGGTGGTCTTTGGCATCTCGGCCCATAAGCTGCATGCTTGGCACACCATCCATTTATCTATAGTATCCATTATGCAATACTGTGGATTAATTGATATCAATTGGATTCTCTATTTACTGGTCACTGTTAGGAGGTTGGCTTCTTAGCGTTTTCTGCCTTGGCAATTAGTGTCAATTTTAAAAAAAGAAGGCACTGCTTCCCAATTCTTTAAATATGAGTAACTCTTTTTTTTGTGATCAATTTTACAGACTTTCCAACAGGATTATAATGATACTTTAAAATAATGATTGAATAAAATATATGAAGGAAAAAAGCCACCAGGGAATTCAGTAATGCTGTTAAATAGATTTGCGTTTCACTTATTGCCATAGTATCTACATACTTTGTAACTGCAAAACCTGTAGATATGCTATTATTAATGAACTTCCAGAGCAAGTGACCTCCTATGTTTAATATTTGAGTCTCATATTTTCTTGTTTCCTTATTTTCTTGCCCTGAGACAATAGTTCTTATCTCACATTGGATGTGTACTTTATTTTCTCTAAATAACCTAAAAATAGCCACATATATATGTAAATATGCAGTAGGCAGAATATGTCCCCAGCAAAGATGTCTACATCCCAATCCCCGTCACCTGTGAATATGTTCATGTTACGTGGCAAGGGAGAATTAAATGTGTGGATGGAATGAAGGTTGTCAATCAGCTGACCTTAAAATGTAGACATTCTTTTGGATTGTCTGTGTGGGCCCAATGTAGTCAAAACAGTACTTGAAAGATGGGAAAGGGAGGAAGAAGAGGGAGAGAAGCAGATGTGTTGCCAGAAACAGGTCAGGATGGTGCAGTACTGGCTCTGAAGAGGGAGGAAAGGGCCCAGAGCCAAGAAATGAATGCAAGTGGCTTGGAGAGGTGAGAAAAGCATGGAAGTAAGCGCTTCTAGAAAGAACGTAGCTGCCAATGCTTTGATTTCAGCTCAGAGAGGAATCATTCCATACTTTTGACTCCAGAACTGGAAGATAATGAATATGTGTTGTTCTAAGGCATGAGTTTATGGTAATTTATTACAGTAGCAATAGAAAAAATATGTATGTGTATGTGTATATGTATACAGTATTAATATTGTATTAGTAGCAATTTTGTTTTTTAAATACCATGCTACTATGGTCATTATGCAAGAAAATCACTAGCGTGATTTAAAGAAGAGTCTTATATTACCTTTGCTAGTACTGTAATCAGGCATATATATGCAGCTATATATTAAGAAGCTAAAATCTTATCTACAGACACTCTAAAGGTTTTATACTAGTAAAAACAATATTGTGTGTTTTATTGCAATAAGGAAAACAAACTCTTCTATTTTTAGAATATCCACTCCCTTGAAAGTGTGACCTTGGAACTTACCAGAAAAGATTAATCATGCTATTTTTCCTTTATAAAACCAAAGTATTACAGATGCAAAAACATTACACACCATACTCCTTCACATAGATAACCCTGTCATTCAAAAGCCTGGTTTCTCACATATCTCTGCATCTCTGCTCTCCTGAAAGTTTTTTTTTCTCTTTGTGTCATTTACCATTAATCTAAGCTGCCCTAGAAATTACTGGTTTCTAAAGTACATACATAAATTTGTTGTCTTTACAAAAACAACTTAAAATTCTGTGGATCTTGGTGACAATTTATCCTTCCTCTGTGGAACAAAGACCCCTCAATTACCTGAAAATTATGTAAAGAGTGCATAGCTCCCTTTCTAAATCCCTGCAAAATTATAAAAATCAAGAACTACTTTGAAATACCTAAGTATGTGATTTCCTCAAAATTGAATACTTTCTAAGATAAAAGCATGAATCATTTCTCAGTTTCAAAAATACCTAAGGATTTTAACATCAATTCGATATAAATCAAATCTGTCCCTTTGTCAAAACTGAATACCTACGGGCTGCTTGGGTGGCTCAGTTGGTTAAACGTCAGACTCTTGATTTCAGCTCAGGTTGTGATCTCAGGGTCCTGAGATCTAGCACTGCATCTGGCTCCCTGTTTAACGGGGGAGTTTGCTCCTGGTTCTCTCTCTCCCTCTTCCTCTGCCCCTCCCCTCACTCACACACGCAAGCTTTCTCTCTCTCTCTCTCTCCCTCTTTCTCTATCTCTCTCTCAAAATAAATAGATAAAACTTAAAAAAAAAAAAAAAAACCAAACTGAATATCTAGGAAGCTTCAGGAAGTCATGGTAAGCTCTTACTTACAGTTGACCAGAATAGAATGATTTAAACTGATTATTTCTTCTCACTAATTAGACACATATTTCTAACTTTTTCACAGCTGGAGCGCTTGTTCCTTTGCTGAGCTGTGGTTCCTCCCAGAGGCCTTCTTGGGTTAGCTGGCCAAACCTCTGGGAGAACTGTTGTAGCAATTTTGTTGAGTTACCATGTTGCATCCTGCAAGGAAATCACCAGGGTGATTTAAAGAGGAGCAGTTCTGTGACCTTTGCTAGCGCCTTAATCTTGCTACCTGCAAAATAAAGGAAGTTTTGTAAACTTTGACTGAAAAATGTAATTCTTTTATCGATTCAAAACACCCTACTGCCTCTCTGCCCTAGAAAAGTTCATAGCTAGTGAGGTACTATAGTGTGAATCTTTGTCCGGAAGACCACAGCATATATTTGGGGAGCATGCTAGAAGAAAGTGCTAAGTCTACTTTGGGAAATCTGACAAGATTTCAGAGCAGAGCTTATCAGGAAGGATGATTAGGAATTTGCTATGGTAGGGATCAAAAAGACTATTCCAGCAATGAAGAACACCGTTTCCTAGGATGTGAAGTGTGCATGCTGGAGTATTTGAGAGCAGGTGAGATCCTGACAACAGGTAAAACTGTAACCGGACGGAGAATCATTTCCAAACTCAGGTTTGGCTGCTCACTGCTCAAAAATCAATACTCAAGAGACAGGTGAGGGTGGGAAAGGAAAACTGTTTTATTCAGGAAGCTGTCAGCTTGGGAACATGGTGAGTAATGTCTCAAAGGCCATCTTTCCTGGCCAGGGGAAGCTGGAAAGTTTTTGTTTCGTTTTGTTTTGTTTTTAGATTTTATTTCTTTACTATTTGAGAGAGTGCAAGTGGGAGGAGGAGCAGAGGGAGAGGAACAAGCAGACTCCCTGCTGAGCAGGGATCCCGCCGTGGGGCTTGATCCCACCACTGTGAGATTATGACCTGAGCCAAAATCAAGAGTTGGAGGCTTAACCGACTGAGCCACCCAGGTGCCCCTGAAGCTGGAGGGCTGTAGAGGGGAAGGTATGGGAAGAGGGAGGGGGCTACGTGCAGGAGAAACAGGTGGCCAGGGTATTACTTGTATGTTGACATGACCCTGAACAGACTCTCTGGCTTCAGAGGCAGCTGTTTTCAAGTGTGGTCAGGTCTTACCTTCTGGGAAAGGTTGGTCTTTCCCTGCTGAAGACCAGTGGTCTGCAAATCTCAAGGAAAGTAGGTTAGTTCTGCTAGCGATCAAGGGACTGTGGTCAGCAAGCAAGGAGTGCATGAGCTTGAATCAAGTGAACCTTTAAAATGGGGGAAAGTGCTGTTACAAAACCATTTGGGTAGATGGGATAAGGTTATGAAGAGCCTGAAGTGTCACGTTAAGGAGTCTGGATTTAATCCGTTTTCAGGGGTGCATAGATTTTTAATTAGAAGAAGGAAGAATAATATTTATATTTCCAAGCAACATGACTCAATAACTGAATAGGACGGATGGATAAGAGGAAGTATAGAAGAATAGGGGGCCTGATGATGAGGTTACTGTAGTGAAAGTTTCCAGCTCCACTAGTTGTCTGAGATTTCTAAGCAACGAACACAGTATCTGGCACAAAGTAGGTACTCAATAAATAAGTGTTAAACATTACTGAATGAACCAGTGAATATAGGCCTGAATTAAAGCTGGATGGATTTAAGAGAATTGTAAGAAACTGTGAGTACTATAACCAAAACATAAGTTTCTTGAGCCCAGAGGTTTATTTTTTGCCATCTTGTCTTTCATGCTTGGTATACAGATCAAGTTCAATGATTACTTGTTTGAATGAATAAAGACGATTATATCAAATGTACTATATTTGGCCTTTTCAACAACACAAAAAAGTATATGCCCATATCTTATTCATGGTAGCATGGTTTATAATTGAAAATCATTGGAAACAATGTAAATGACCATATATAAGAAGATTGTTGAATAAAGTATGGTACATCCACACAATTCAGTGAGATGAAGTTCTGAAAAAGCATAAGGAAGGCTTTGGTGAATTGATATTAAGTATTAAATGATTTCCCAGGATGTATCATTAAGTGAAATAAGGGAGTCACCAAAGAATATCTATGTATCTATAATATGCTACTTTTGTGGCAGAAACAAGAAGTAAGAAAATGTACATGTGCCTGATTATTTGCGAATAAAATAACGACAAAGAACAGTATGAATAAACTAGAAACTAGTAAGATTAGTAATTTACAGGAGTTGGAAGAGAATGGGGTAGAAATAGTGCAGGAATGAGGAGAGGGTCATGGAGTGACACTTTTCCAAATATATTATTTCATTTAGTTCTGACCTTGAGAACAATGTTAAGATTTTATGGAACCCTTACCAAATGAATAAATGAAATCAAATAAATAAATGAAGAAAATTCAAAATAAAAAAGGAAACTAACTATATTCCAAATGAATAACATAATCATACTTAAGGGATGGGTAGGAGGACCTAATATAAATAAGTCTGGAAGTGTTTTGACTATATGCCTTCAAGAGAAAGACAAAAAAATATAAACAAATATTAAATTCAGTTAGTATGTGTGTTGTTATTTTTTAAAAATAGTCTTATTTTTTAGAGAAGTTTTAGGTTCACAGAAAAATTGATCAGAAAGCATAGAGAGTTCCCATATACCCCATCCCCCAACTCTTAGCCTTACCCACTATTGACACCTTACACAAGGATGGTATACTAGTTATAATCAATGAACTTATATTCACAAATCATTATCACCCATAGTCTGTAGTTTAAATTGGAGTTTACTCTTGGTGTTATACATTCTATGGGTTTTGACAAATGTAGAGTGACATGTACTCATCAGTATAATATCATATAGAATGGTTTCATGCTCTAAAAGTCCTCTGTGCTCTGTCTATTCAGTACTCCATCCCCCCAAATCCCTGGCAACCACTGATATTTTTCACTGTCTCCACTGTGTTATCTTTTCTAAAATATCACGTAGTTGGAATCATACACTTGTTTTATCTTTTCAGATTGGCTCTTTCCATTTGGTAATAAGCATTTAGGTTTCCTCCATGTCTTTTCGTGGTTTGATAGCTCATTTCTTTTGAGCACTGCATAATATTCCATTTTCTGGGTACACTACAGCTTATGTACCTATTTACCTGTTGAAGGCCATTCTGGTTGCTCTCAAGTTTTGGCAGTTATAAATAAAACTGCTATGAACATTCATGTGAGGTTCTGTATGGACATGAATTTTTAACTCCTTTGTGTAAATACACAAGCTTGATTGCTGTATCACATGGTAGGAGAATGTTTAGTTTTGTAAGAAATCATCGAACTGTCTTCCAACATGGCTGTACCATTTTTCACTCTCGCCAACAGCGAATGAAAGTTCCTGTTACTCCATATCCTTGGAATTCAGCGTCAGCACTTCCAAGTTCCTTGTATGCTGGACTACGAACTCACAATGCTTGTTTTTCACAGTGGCTAAGTTTGTCAGTTCTAAAACGACTATATGTATAATCATGGCCTGAGCAAATAAATAAATACTCTATGGAAAAGGAGACCCAGGTTCCTAACTATTAGAGAGAATCTTACATTAAGGAAAGAAAGAAGGTTATAATAAATTTTGTGACATTGGATTAGAATTTGTAGGTTTCAGTGTGAACTCAGCTTGTGTATGTTTGCACTGATACGTGTATCTAGGTCCAGATATATATATGAAAGTAGAAGTAGATGTGTTGGCATATGTATTTCTTAGCTATGTCCATGGAGGAGGCCTAGGACCTGTAATGTCCCCAAATTAGAGGGCACATCTAGCAATACATGCTGGTTTCTAAATACCAATTTCCAATAAAAGGAGCCAGAACTCCTTGGAGAAATGGCTGATTCCAAGGCTGACACAGTGCTATTGGTTGAATTATGTCATCCCAAATTTCATATGTTGAAGTCTCAACCCCAAGAATCTCAGAAAGTCACCCTATTTGGAAATAAGGCCATTGCAGTATCATTAGTTAAGATGGGGTCATTAGAGTGGGCCATAATTCAGTATGACTGGTGTCATTGTAAAAAGGGAGAATAGTGTGTGAAGATACAGAGACTTGTGTAGAGAGAAGATGAAGTGAAGAGACATGGGGGTAGGTGGCCATCCACCAGCCAACGAGTAAATCCTGGGACAGATTCTCCCCCACAGCCTCAGAAGGAACTGCCATGCTGCCAACTTGATCAGAGAACTAGGAGATAATACATTTCTGTTGTTTAAGCCACTGAGTCTGTGGTACTTTGTTACAGCAGGCCTAGGAAATTAATATACTTAGGAAAAGTATAAGATGAACATGGAATAACTTGGTTAGAAAAATAAAGAAATCTCAAAAAATGAGGAAATGTCAAAAGACACAGGGACCAGGGGACGCCTGTGTGGCTCAGTCAGTTGGGCATCTGGAGTCCTGGGATCGAGTCGTGGTTCTGGGGTCCTGGGATGGAGTCCGGCATTGGGTTCCCTGATCCTCGGGGAGCCTGCTTCTCCCTCTCCCTCTGCCTGCTGCTCCCCCTGCTTGTGCTGTCTCTCTCTCTCTCTGACAAATAAATCAATCAATTAATTAAAAAAAAAAAGACACAGGGACCATTTTGAATATGGAACAATTTGACCTTCAACAAAAAGTTATTGATAGTAAAAAACTACAACCCACTGAATATAAGAAAACTTTTATACGGATGTGAACAAATAAATGACTGAATAAATTAAAGGGGAAGTTCTTTTCTACAGAAGGATCCCAACTAAAACTCTAGAAGAAATGACAGTATTAGGAAGCCACTATTTGCCAAGAATTATACTAATTTTTTTTAGAAAGGACATTAAGTGAGAAAACAATGGTATCAGAGAAAATACTATATTTGCACAGTCTCTATGTTCCCACAAGAAACGTATTAATTACTATAGAAAAATAGTGGCATTACCATGGAGAAATCTGAAAGGCACCACCTTAACCAGCTGATCAAAGTTAATGTCAACAATAATGGGACAGGGGCACCTGGGTGGCTCCGTCGTTAAGCGTCTGCCTTCGGCTCAGGTCATGGTCCCAGGGTCCTGGGATCGAGCCCCACATCAGGCTCCCTGCTCTGCAGGAAGCCTGCTTCTCCTTCTCCCACTCCCCCTGTTTGTGTTCCCTCTCTCGCTGTGTCTCTCTCTGTCAAATAAATAAATAAAATCTTTAAAAAAAAATAATGGGACAAATTGATAAAACGTGTCTTGATGTGTTGCACTGAGAAGGATAAATACCATCACTTATGTGGTATTCCTGTAAAGAATGCATAATATAAATCTAATCATGAGGAAACATCGGAAATATCCAGTTAAGAGATGTTCTGCAAGATAAGCAGCCTGTACTTTAAAAAGTGTTTAGGACAGAAAAGACAAAGAAGGACTGAGAATTGTTCCAATATAATGAGTAAAGAGGCATCGTAACTTAACTCAATAAAGAGGACATTAGTAGAACAATTAGCAAAATTCGAGTATGATTTGTAGATTAGGTAATAGTATTGTATCAATATTAATTTTCTGATTTTAGTAAGTTACATTTAGTCGTATAAAAAATCCTTGTTTTTAGGAAATATATACAGAAGTATTTAGAGATGAAGGCACATCATATTTGCAACTTACAGAAGTTTCAGGAAAGAAAAATTATAGCAACATCTCTAGCTGTCTAATCGATCAAGAGAATGAATGGTAAGGTGTGGTAAAATGTTAACACTTGAGGAATTTAGAAGAGGTGTATAAGGGAATTCTTTATACTACATTTACAACTTTTAGGTAAGTCTGATTTTATTTCAAAATGACAAGTGCTGTACCTGGTAAGAGATAGGTAAAAAGAAAGAGAAGGAAAGAGGATTTGTGGTATATTTTACTTGAGTCACTGGCTAGGTGGTAAATTACCACTGAATTCCTGGCAAATAGAAATTATTGAGTAGGTATTAAGAATATGGGGAGAGGAGTGGTTTTAAGAAGCAAGATAATAAGTTATTTGTCACAAGTGTGAGATTTGTTCTATTCAGTAATATTTTTTTTTAGCCAAAGGGAAAAAAATAAAGGGAATGTATATATATATATAGTGAATCTGGACTAGGGATATATATAGTGAATCTGAGGAGGTACTAAGGGAGGAAAGCTTTCATTCACTTCTGCAGTTTCTTGGGGGAAATTCACCAGATGGTTTGTGAAACTGTCTTTCCTACTGTATCAATTTGTGCCACAGGACACCTTGTGGGATTAGTGAACAGATCCTTAAGGAAAAAAAAGGTCAAGTGAAGGGGTGTATTGGATCCTCTCCTCCCTCAGTGTCTTGTTTATAGAG
The DNA here is from genome assembly GCF_964656455.1 of Halichoerus grypus. Lineage (NCBI taxonomy): Eukaryota > Metazoa > Chordata > Mammalia > Carnivora > Phocidae > Halichoerus > Halichoerus grypus. Next base: position 13,776,948 of record NC_135720.1, on the reverse strand, counting down.
ACAGACTGAACAGGAAGAGCTGAAACAGATTTTCCTCCTTCCTTCTGCCTCTTCAGACCCCTAAGGAAAGCATTTTGTTATTGATCTGCTGCCTGCACCTTCTGGAACAGCAGTTTTGATCTATAATTCCTTTGAAACGGCTGTCAGCTACACAGGTTTATGCCCCTTTTCTTCACTTGCCCTTCTGATATGTGAATTTGGCCAAGGAGTGTCTCACTGGCTTTTTTTTTTTTTTTACATTTTTTTATTTTATTATATTATGTTATGTTACATAATAACTGGTTATTTTTAAAATGAAAAAATGAAACAAACCAAAACTGCTGGATGGAATCCATCAGAGACTCCACTGCTTCATGTAACAAGTAACCTTGTTGCTGAAGTCCAATCATTCTTGTACACACCTGCTTCCAAGGTCATTTGGAGTTATTTGTTGCAATGTGTTTGGCACAGGTTACTCAACGTGTGGTGAGAAAATATTTCTTCACGCTGCACATGCACTATGCTCTACCCTTTTGAAAGCCTTTGCTCATACTGTTTGGCCCTTACGTTATTTTGACATATGAGAAAGATGAAGCCTAGAAAGTTGGGAGAGAACCTGCTAAGAGGGCACTGTGGGTTTAGAGATGAGGCATTGCCTCCTTTGGTTCCCACTGTCCCAAAGTCCCGGGGTTACCTGCCCTTCCCTAGGACTCAGCTCTTCCATGGTTCAGGGGAGAGTCTGTTCTGAGTTGGTTTGGAATTATTAGCTCTGTGAATCAGAAGACATGGCTTTCTCTTCCTGACATTCTAGAACCTGTGTTGTGATGTTAGATGTTAGTTTCCTCGCTTTTCCTGTGGGGAACATATTTCTGTTTTTTTGAGCACATGCTCAGAAATCTTCATGGGAGATAAGCGATAGTTTCCATGTTCTCGTTCTCAGCGAGTTTGTAATCTCACAAGCAAACTGTGATCTGTGAAGTAATAGTAGCAACACAAGACCCACAGCTGCCCTCAGCAACATCACCAAAAGCAGGACTTTGTCAGTCTTCGCTTTGACTCCCTGTGTTATACGGAGAAGACAAAGGATAGTTTCATTCACAAGATTGTAACATTGTTTTTTGAATCTTTAAGATGGTTATCAGATCAGATCTAGCAGACCCTGTTTATACCTGACAAAGAAACATAAACCATATAAAGATTTTTTATAGATGAGGCCCTTCTCGTATTGTGTCTTCTGCATTCTCCCAGTTGGCTTCCTTTTCCAATCACCATGACCAGCCTCTTCCTGAAATAAAAATGTATTGACGAGAGAGCTTGAGAGTTTGTTTTTTTCAGGAATTCTTTCTCTTCTCCCATTTTCTTACTCATCATTGGACATTGAGCTTTTCAAATACCGGACTTCCCGAGTCATCCTGCACCATTTGGTGCATGTTCTAGTTTAATTTTACGTGTGTATCCCCTATGATCTGAAGTTATATCGTCTTCAGACATAAAAATAGGAGAAATGAGGTCTTTATCAAAAGAAAAAAGATTAAGAGTGTGTAGTGGTTTGAATTGTGCCCCACCCAAAGATATGTCCCTACATCTTAACCCCCAGAACCTGTCAATGTGACCTTATTTGGGAAAAGGATCTTTGCAGATGGGATTAAGTTAAAGACCTTGGGATGAGATTATTGTGGATTAGGGTGGTCCAGCTGCAAGTAATTTATGGAAGACACAGATGGAAGAGGAAAGACACAGGGGAGACAGAGATAGCCCTGGGCCCCCAAAAGTCAAGGAACAGCTGGAGTCCCAGAAGCTGGAAGAGGCAAGGAAGGGGAGTTCCCTAGAGCCTTATAAGAGAGTGTGGCTCTACCAACAACTTGGTTTCTGACTTCTGGCCTCTAGAACTATAAGAATAAATTTCTGTTGTCGTAAGCCACTCAGTTTGTGGTGATTGATTTGTTACAGCAGCCTTAGGAAAGTAATACAGAGGATATTCCAAAAATTTAGCAGGAGATACAAAGGGTTCCTCATACTGGGCAAGTGGTTGGGTAGAGCTTCAACATAATAACTTGTTAAGATAAAGAAAAATTGGGAAAAGAGTAGAGAGAAAACTCCCCCCCTCCCCGAGAATGTGTGTCCACCCTTCCTTTCATTCTGTTATAGAAGGAAGTGGTCACCTTCTCCCAAAGCTCTAGCTTCTGTCACTTCTCAGTAAAATCCCTCCCTGTGCCCTTTACCTTTACTCTCTTTACAGTCTCTCTCCTCTTAGCATTTAAACGTATCCTGGTAAATATCATCTAAAAACACAAACAAAGAGAAAACCTTAACAAGATGTCTTGGGGAGGCTGTCCATGGCTGGACATACAGGTCTACTTCAGTTTTTATACTGCTGTATAGTATTCCATAGTGTGTATGTCAGTTTGCTTATTCATTTTTCCATTTCCCTATCGAGATGGAAATTCATTATCACTCTATCACCGGAAGGGCAGTGTGCCTCCTTTATATAGGTGGGAGTTCTTGCATTGGAGTAGAAGGGGTTCATGGTGTTTCAGATGATATGATATGCACATTTTACATTGTGATATGTATTTGCCAAATTGCTTTGAAGAGTATATCAACTTAAACTCTGTCTGCTCTGTTGGATGGATTTGCTGTTGTGTACCTTCTATTCTCTTCCTTCTTTTCAGGCCGTCCCATCCATTCTCATGGCTTCTATGACATTTATAGTCACCCTTTTTATTCTCAAATCTATGATGCAAAATCTCCTGATTTTGCCTGTCCTCAATCTTCTGATTGAGACTCTTATCCACCTGATGATTAGACGCAGCCATTTTGAATTCCACAGAGAGCGGCTCCCTTTTCTAACTCCCTGTCAGAGGATCCATCGAGCTCTTGTCATTTCACAGTCCATCTCCACCACCACGATGGATCTAAGTCACCATCGTCTCTTACCCTTTCTGGTGTGACATGCCAGTTGCTTGTCATGAATCATATTCTTCTGTAATCTATTTTTGATGATCTTACTTGTTTCTTTCATCAGGCAGCTTTTTCACTGCTGAGTGTGACCCCCGTGGTTCCCTCAGCCTGGAGTGCCCTCATTCTGCTTTTTCTCCTGAATTGCTGTATTCTGATCGCAGCTTAAATTTGATTTCCTCTAGGAAGTCTTAACTGACACTTGCCCTTACTTACCCCCAGTGTTTTTTTATGGTAGATGCCCCGCCCGGTGCTCTTTTAGCTCTTCTGGTGTTCCTGTGATGATGTCCCTATCAGATAGTCTATTCTATCTTCCCTTACACAAAGAACTTACTTTCTTGATTTTTTAGCTTTATAGAAAATCCTGAAATGTAAGTTTTCTAAGATTCTTCCTTTTCCATAATTGTTTTGATTAATCAAGTTTGTTTATATTTTTATACAAATTACAGTATCGAATTTTCAATTTCTATTTTAAAAAAAGCTGAGGTTTCAATTGGGATTGTATTGCATTGATGGATCAGTTAGGAGAGAATTGATATTTTAGAACTATTGAGTCTTCCAATCCATGAACATGGTATGTATTTCCTTTTATTTACACCTTTAATTTCTCTCATTAATGTTTTGTGGTTTTCAGTAAGAAGTCTCACATACTTATTGTTGAACTTATCTTGAAGTATGTCACATTTCTGATGCTATTATAAATGGCAGTGTTTTATTAATTTCAATATTTAATTTATCATGGGGCTTGATCCTAGGACCCTGGAATCATGACTTGAGCTGAAAGCAGACCCTTAACCGACTGAGCCACCCAAGTGCCCAGAAATACAATTAATTTTTCAATATTTATTTGTGTTCTGAGGACATTTAAAAGTCACTTATTAATTATAGCAGCTTACTAATAAATTTTGGGGGATTTTCTTGATCAGAGAAGTAGGTATACTCTTATCTCTGATGCTTCTCTGAATATATGAGATGCTTTATTTTTTTTTGAGAAAACAACAAAAAAAGTCATATTTATCATCTCTATTCACTGAAAAAGGCCTAGAAATTATAACTAGCCAAGTAGATGTGCATACCCATAGTATCTAGTGTTTGGCCTTCATTTTTGACAAAACAGAACCAGTTCTTTTTTGATAAATGGCTGACTTAATGCTTAAGGCAGGAAATAAATAAGATGAACCTGGAACATATTATCACATCAGTTGTTAAGAAAACTATCAAAGACTTCTTAGGAAATTCAGAAAATCTTGGGTGCAAACTTGAAGAGGCTTCTCAGTCCAACATGGGTTAATTTGAATATCAAGAGGAAGAATACATAAATAACAAAAACATAAAATATGTTTAAATTAATGATTTCATAATTATCCTTAAAATAAAGAACAGGTCATTACTGGGGAATTCTGGAAAAACCAGTTTATAGTTGTGGATGGTAAATCAAGAGAAAAGATCAAATATTTACTTTGATTTTTAAAACAAGCTTTTACAACTGGCCAAAAAAATAATAGAAAAGGAGAAGTTTCTTTTTAAAGAATTGTTGAAGAGAGTAAATGAAGACGAAAGGATGACATTAGATTTTCACCCTAATGAACTAATGCAACATTAAGAACTGCTAGCAAAAAAAGGGCACAATGAATTATTCTTCCCATCCCAATGACAGGATACACTTATGTATATATTCTTGTTAAAAGAAAAAAGAATGAAACTGGATCTGATCAAATCTCTATATCTATCACTACTTGACAAGAAATAGGAAAATAAGTTAAATTTTAAAGGTACAATGAGGACAATCTAAAGGGTAAGAAACTGTATGGGACAAATAACTTTTTTCACTTTGATGAAATAAGTTGCAAGAAAAAAATAGATGGAAAGGAAAGCTACAGATTAAAAGAGATATTAATAACTTATCAATCAGTCCCAATGCGTGGATTTTTAAAATTTATTTTAAAAGATTATATAAAAGAACCCAAAAGCTATTTATAACATTTACAAATCAATTAGAAAATTTTAACACTGACTGGATACTACCATATTATGAGTTAATTACTGTTACTTTTTGATATGACAAAGATGTGTTTTTGTTAAAAAACAACTTTATAAAAAAGAGAGAAAAACCCTTATACTTACAGATACATAATAAATATTTATGAATAAAAATGTTACAGTGCCCTTGGTTTGCCTCCAAGTAATAACAAACAGAAACTGTGAAAGGGGTTGTGGATGGGGCAGGATGGGCCATGGGTTGATATTTGTCTGACCTGAATGAAAAGTACTTGAGAGTTCACACAATTCTGTCAACTTTTGTGTATCTAAAATTCTCTGTAATTAATTTTATGAAGTGACTCTTGGTCAGAGGTACTTTATAACATGACTAGTTGCATAAAAAATTCTACTGATTGAACATTTAAGTGTGATGTAGGGTCATTTACAGGAATAAATATTGTAAGGCTCTTGCAACTTTCATAACAGCATAATGGAGACAAGCTTGACATCTTCTATTATTAATCAAGAAATAACAGCTTTTTCTTATAAATAAACACAATTTTTCTTAAATGAATAGTGCTGTGTGGACAGAATAGTAATGCTAATTATTATATCCTAAATGATACCACATATTTTATTTTTCCTAAAATAATTCATAATAGATTGTAATGTGAAACATTTTGAAATTGCTAGCATTTAAAAATATTACTTTCCAAGTAAAGTTTAATTCTTAACAATAAACCCTAATTGTTTGAAGTAAGTGTGTGTACACCATATTTATAACTATATTAAATTACAATATATACTTTAAAATAGTTAAAAAATAACTGTAAAACAAGCATGACTTTCGTAGATACAACTAAAGAAAAGTGAAGAAAATAAATTTACTCATAATTTTTAAGACCGTTAAGACCATTAATATTTTGGTGCATTTCTTTTCTATTTTTCCACATTTTACTTAGACTTTTCTTTAGGATTAGACAGTAGCCTTATTTTGGTACAATGGTTTATAGAATAAATTTGGTAGCCCCCCCTTTTTAAAAACATTTTCTTGTTTTTCAGAATCTTAATAAGAAATTGTTCCCTAATGGTTCCCTCATGTTTTCTCAAAGCCTTTTGACACAGAGATTGGTATAGGTAAGCTCATTATTATATAGATAATTTTTCAGTGCTTGCATTAAATTTTATATCATCTGTTTAAATTGACCTCATCAAAAACTAATGATGTACTATATGGTGACTAACATAATATAATAAAATTAAATTAAATTAAAAAAAAAACTGACCTCATCTAATTAAATGATTTATATGTATACCAAACTTACTTTTGACTAATTCATTCTTTTGACTAATTGAATCTTTGATTTTCCTTTCACTCTGCTGGAACAGTAGATGAAAAGCGTGGTTGTGGTTTTCTGGCATATTCAAGAGGGTCTTTCTGTTCCCTGGGAAGCAGCCTTAGTTCCATGGCGTGTATGTGTGAGTAGCGTGTGTGAGAGTGTGTGTGTGTGTGTGTGTGTGTGCATGGATTAGCTCTGGAGTCTGGCTGTTTGTCTTTAAACCATACATGTTTCACCATTTATTTGCTGTGTGATTGAGCAAGTTTTTCTATCCCTCTCTGTTCTGGTTTTCTTATCTGTGAATAGGGTGTGATAATAATTATCACTTACTTAGTATTTACCATGAGTGCAATACACAATTCTAAGTGTTTAATGTGTACTAGATAGAGAATACTTGATTTAAAAGATTTTTTTTCCCTCAACTAAGATTTTTCTAAGAATCTGTGTGCTGGGACATCTCAGGGTCCTGAGATCATGACCTGAGTCCAAATCAAGAGTAGGACACTTAACTGACTGAGCCAGCCAGGCACCCCTCTTCGTCTCTTTTTATGTTAGATTGAGCTCCTGAAGTTGAAAAACCAGAATTAACTTGTGTTTGGATTCTCCACAGTCACTAAAATAGTACTTTGCATTAATGTTTATTGACATGAATTAATGAATGGGGAATGTAGCTTGATATGTTTTTACTAAGGAAATCTTGTACATGCCCATACTAGTGTATGTCACACCAACTCCTTCTACCCTCTTGATTATAAAGCTTGAGAAGGAAGAGATATAGGATATTTTGTCCAGTGACACATATTACTAGAAATGTCGCTAGAATAAAGGTCAAGATGGCAGGCTCTTGTGGCATGGTTTACCTGTGGCCTTAAGTTCCCCATCATAAATTCAAGATAATAGCATACAAGGTTTCTAATTTCCATTACTGCACCAAATTTGGAGATTTTTTCATCCTATGTCTCCAACAATACTTAGAAATGATCATACCTTGAAAGCAGGTGCCCAGTGAATATTTATGGAAATGGGATGCTAATTTGTATGCAAGTTTCTTTTTCTTTTTTTAAATGATAGACAAGAATTTCATGATCTGAATATTCGGTGAGTTTTTGTTCTCTTATGTGGAAACTCAGCAGTTGGAAGATTTTAAGGTTTATAAATTTCAGCACCCTAATTTTAGAGATGAAGTTGAGGAAAGTGGACCCGAAGTTGTGTCTTGGTTAAGATGACATAGTAACCAGCAGAAAGCAAGGACCAGAAGCTACACATTTGCCTTTTGACCCAGAGTCTTTTCCCTTTTATTAAGCTTTGAGTTCCAAGAAACAAACCAATGAATGCAATGTTTTCAGCAGATAGTTATATTTACTATCTTTTACTTATCTTTAATTTACTCAGTGTGTCAACAAGGAGATACAAAAGCAGGACTTTTAATTTTTCAATCCAGGATATTTTCTTCAATTTGCCTCAGCCATGTGTTATTGTTATGGAACAAATAATTAGTGTATCAGGATAGAATATCAGTTGTTACAAAGATTGTTTAGCATTAGGAATGAAAGGAATGACGGTCTGTTGATAATCTTGGGATCTGGTCAATACAGGGGCATACAGGTGGGTTTACCACTCAGAAAGAGAACAAATTACTCATTCTTGCCCAGCTACTGAAAGATCATTCTAAAAAGGCATTTCAGAGGTGGCAGAGAGATGCTCCTGGTTATTTGGAAGCAGATTGGAGGCAAGAAAGACTTGTGATTTTTTTAAATCTTAGGTGACATTGGTTGTAGTTGAGAAATTATTTGAAGTCAACCAGATGGAAGAGAACCAGAGGAGTTCTCCCCAAACTAGCTGCCTGGAAACACAATCAAGAAAACCAAACTATCAATAATGGTGGAGATATTTGGTCAAAACCAGCTCTCCCCTGACGTTTGTAGCTCCAGTGTTTTATAGGGACACTGTGGTGCTGGGAGCAGCAGTATCAGCAGGGAAAAAGGGGCTTCTGGAATAGAGATAAGACAGTCTAGTTTTCTCTTCATAATCAAGACCAAACTACTTTTTTAAGCTTTTATTTATTTGAGAGAGAGAGCACAAGCAGAGGGAGAGGGAGAAGCAAATGTCCCGCTGAGCGTGGATCCCGGCATGGGACTTGATTCCAGGACTCATATCATGACCTAAGCCGAAGTCAATTGCTTAACTGAATTGAGCCACCCAGGCACCCCAAGACCAAAAGTTTGAAATGATTAAGTGAAGCTCAGGTTCTTTTACTAATCATAAGGAGGTGATACAGACATTCACATTATATGGGAGAAGTCGGTATATAATTGGAATGAGAAATAAAAGACAAGTGGTATTATTTTGTTCACCAAATTGGTAAAGATGTAGGTCTTTTGAAATGTGTGGAAAGGTTCATGTTCATAAGTCTGATTGTGAATTGAAATCAAGGTATGCTATCTATAATACTATTAGCTTTGAACTGTTTGAAATAATATCCTCATAGAAAATCAAAATAGGTGGGCTTCATTTGCAACCCTCTCATCATGATCGTGCATATCACTTTCATTCATTTTTTTTGATATTTTAAAAAATGTGGATTTGCTCCCGGTAGTATTTATAACTGATTTGAAACTCTGACTTCTACTGAAGTTAAGGAATCTTTATATCAACACTATTATTTGGGCCCATTATTGCAATAACCTCATGAACTTTAGGTAATTTAAAAAAAAACGCTTTTCCAAAAAATTCCTATAGCTTTACACTTAAACTTAAGGGTGATTATTACATACGTCAAACTCTGGAGATGTTCTACACTAAATAGAACTATGTGCTGGAACTGTGTGCTGGGCCATTCTTACAGGGAAGAATTGATATGTATTATATATTCCATCATAGAATTACTGGTGGAGGCAAATACAGGTTTTTGAGAGACTAGGCAGAGGGTCAATAGGAAGACAATGATCATCAAAAGGGAATTGTTAATGAGTCATTACTAGTAACATGAAAAAAGAAAGAAATTTTAAAAGGCCTCAGGTATGAACAGATGGACTTCCTAAGTCAGAGACGGAGATTAGAGATGAGCTGACCTCAAACTGAAGCTGATAGAAATACCCAGAAAAAAATACTATTGTATCCAAGAAGCAAGGTTTTACAGCTTAGTCTTTAGATGAGAAATTTTATTGTTTTTGTCAAGGATAGAGACCACACAAATGACCTGGTAACTTTCATTTCTTGGGATGTATTTTGCTTTATTCTTTTCCAAACTCACATAAAGATTAATACAGGTTTAGAGACACTTATTCAAAATTGAGATGTAGGACAGTATGCACAGGTGTAAAAGTTTTCCAGAATTATCTTTAATTGTGATTGTTCACTTTATAAATTAATCCTTGCTATCAAACTAAATGAAATACTTCAATGACATAGTGTCTTTCTGATGTCCATTAATCTTCATGTCTTCTATCACAAAATGCATGTCTGAGTTGGTACAAGTCTAGCATTTTTATGATATGACTTTATTTTATTGTTTAGAAATCTTTCTTGACAATTTAATGAAAATGCTTACTATCTTAGGTTCTTTTAATGCTTTTCAGATTTTTTGTACACATTCGGTGTCAAAGTATACTTTCAAATCTACTATTTTTAAAGTGAGAAGATCTCTTTTTGGATTGTCATAACTTGTATTCAAATAAATCTTTGGCATAAAGTCAGTTTTACCTGGATGCTGTCTCATTTGTCTTAAGGTATCTTCCCACTGCACATTTTTTTTTTCCAATTGGTGAAGGGAAAAAAGAAAAAAAAACAACAACTATATTCCTGAGGATTGATTATACTGGTATCTAAAATCTTGTCAGTATCTAAACTGTAGGATATGAATAACTAAATTCAAAATGACACTTTGCATTTAAAGAATCATTTTTCATATTTAATGCACACATATGAGATTCAGCTCAGGCTTTAGATATTTAGTTTTGGCTATATGCTTCTCTTGGGAAACTAGAAGTTTCTCTTGGGATTAATTTAATTATATGCCCCTTGTGTTTTGTAAAAAATAATTTGAATTTTTCATGCATATGTGAGTCCAAACACTACTTGAAATAAGTGATTGGCTTTAAAATATCAACGCCCACAAAGATACCCAAAAGACATTTGGAGAAAATAGAACTGACACTCCATGGGATATTGCTCTGTACATGGGAGAGTGGAGGAGAGAGCCAAGAATGTTATAGTTTTAACACTGGCAGAGGTTACAAGTTCGTTTATTATAGAGGAGCTATTCTTTAACTGAAAGTCTACATATCCTATAGATATTTACATAGAAGTATTAACCGGCGACCCTTCCAAGAGTAACTTCTAGGAATTTAAAGACAGTGCTGCAAGGAGAGACTACCAGTATTCTGTCTAACTTGCAGAAATAGCCCCTATTGAGCCCAAGATTAGGGCACGCACATCAAAAAATATTATTAAAATATTGGGAGGTATAGAAAATTGGTAAGATTTGTGGAGTTAGGTCCAGAAGGTGAGATTTGGGAGGGTAGAACTGTAAAAAACTTTATGTTTTGTTCTACAGAAAATGACCAGCAAATCAACATGCCCTGGGAACTTGTTAGAAATTTATATTTTAGGTGCCATCCCAGACCTACTGAATCAGGATCTTTGGGACTGGAGCCCAGAAATATGTTTTAACAAACACTCCAGGTGATTATGATGCATTATAAAATTTGAAAACCACAGTTATAGAGAAGATAAATTGAATTAGACATGAATCCTAGTCTGCTGGTTTTTAACCAGATTGCCTTGGACAAGTCACTCTACTTGACTATGTTTTTGCTGATTGAAAACTATAACTAATACGTCATATTGATTGTCTCGACACCCATGAAAGTGATCAGTAGGGAGGAATTCAACATATACAATAAGATCATGAAGATTAAACACTCACGTATGGAAACAATTGAATGGGTTCAGGAAAGCAGATGTTGAGTAAATGGTGTCACAGAGGAACCAATAGATACAGGGAACAAGGAATTCCGAAAGGTCTTATTTTAAAGGCCAGGTTCCATAGGATTTTTTTCCCCAGGAACTAAAAAATAGAGATGTGCAAGATATTTGGCATGGCAAAAAGCAACTGAAAAATGAGTCCTAGAGAATCCTTCTCATCTAAAACCCTGGCTCTACCCTTTCCAGCTATTCCCCCATTGCCAGAAAATGTATGAGATCATTAAATGGAGAAAATATTTGACCTTCTTTGCTTGTTCATAAATTGTGCAAAATGCATAGAGAATGCTATATTAAAGATCTGTATTGTGCAGGGAGAGCAATTGGCATCTAGAAGATGACTGAATGGAATTAAATCTGAGAATCTCTAAGAGGGGCTGAAGCCAGTGATAGAGTTCTGAATTTCAATCTGGCTCTGAGACTTCTGGTTAGGGGTGCGGTGTGATAGTGAAGTAATATGCAACATTATGTGATAGCCTGCAATGTGTCAGGATATTGTTTACTTTTATCATGATTTGTCTATTCTCACTTTATTTATTATTTATTTGTTTGTTTGTTTATTATGTGTTTGTTTTGAAAGAGAGAGGGAAGGAGCTGCGGGGAGGGGCAGAGGAAGAGGGTGAGAGAGAATATTCAGCAGGCTTCATGCCCAGCATGGAGCCCAACACAGGGCTTGATCTCAGGACCCTGAGATGATGACCTAAGCCAAAATCAAGAATCGGATGCTTAACTGACTGAGCCACCCAGGCACCCCTGTCTATTCTCATTTGAAACTAATGGCCACAGATCTCAAATGGACAAATAACATGGTCAAGAAATCTATTTTACTGGGCGCCTGGGTGGCTCAGTTGGTTAAGCGACTGCTTTCGGCTCCGGTCATGATCCTGGAGTCCCGGGATCGAGTCCCGCATCGGGCTCCCTGCTCAGCGGGGGGGATCTGCTTCTCCCTCTGACCCTCTTCCCTCTCGTGCTATCTTTCATTCTCTCTCTCAAATAAATAAATAAAATCTTTTAAAAAAAATCTATTTTACTAATGAGTCTATGGCAGATCATTTCATATCTTCTAATTTTTCCTCAAAATTTCTATTGCCCTTCCTCCCCTGATGACCCATTCACTGGTGAACAGACCTCAAGTGTCATTTGAAAAACACAGACAATCAGAATTGAAATTCCTCATCTTCTCACTACAGGATCTACCCACTCAGCTACATCTGAACTTACACTTTCTGCCTTCACTCCTGTAGAAATGGATGATATGAAATGTTCATGCTCCCAGAAGACCTATTTTTTATATCCTCTTCCTTCTCATTTTCCAAAAACTTCAATTGGCACTTACTTCCTCTCTCTTCCTCATCTCTTTTCCCCTCTCTGCTGGATCATCCCCATCACCATACCAAGACACTCTGGGATTTTTCATCTTGGTCTCACATCTCCAACACCCCATTTGTATTCTTCTTTTTATAACAATGTTTCTAGAAAAACATGTCTATTCTCTACTTTTTCAACTCCTAATCATACTCTTAAAAATTTATAGAACAACATTCTTTAATTATACAACTGATAGGAATCAATTCTACGAAAACCAGAATACAGATAAAGAAGAGGAACAAATGAAAAACTATCAATAATTTCAACACCCAGAGAAATTCAAACTTAAAATTTGGTATATGCTCTTCCTCTTCAAAATATAATTTATAGCTTTATCAAGTAATGCTGTACATATTTTTTAAAGAACAAAGACACTGGGGTGAGAAAACATTTTCATTTCCATTTTACTCACAACTGCTTCTGGCTCCCTGGAGACAACACTTTAACCTCCAGGGCAGAAGTTGAAGTCAGCTTGCAAGATTTGCTCCAAAGCTCTGATCCTTGCTGGCTGCGTGATGGGTCAAGTCACTTAGCTCTCTGTACTTCAGTTGCCTTTTGTCCATAGAAGGTATAACAATATAACCTATCAAAGGGGTTATTGTGAGGATAAAATTACCAGAACAGTGTTTAGCACATTGTATATAATATGTAGGTATTGCTGCAATTGTTTTTGTTATTACTATTAATTGCATAATTCTTTTTTTAAAAGATTTTATTTATTTGTTTGAGAGAGAGAGAGAGAGCATGCACAGAGGGAGAAGCAGACTCCCCACTGAGCAGAGAGCCTGATGCAGGCTCAATCCCAGGACCCTGAGATCATGACCCAAGCTCAAGGCAGATGCTTAACTGACTGAGCCACCCAGGAACCCCGACTAATTGCATAATTCTAAATGAAATGGTCATATTACTATGTCTTGATTTTTAATATTAAGACAATTAGAAACTACCTTGTATTTATGATGCTTTAGCTCTTTTACCCTGTCAGATAAAACACACATTGCCCATCTCTCTATTCTAACAACTATGGCCTGATCACAATATTTGCTTAAGTCAAAGAGTATAATATGGGACATTTTATCCTTTAAATTTTTTTGCTGTCATTTGAGTGAAGTTTTGGGAACAAATGAAGATAAACACATGTGTTCTATGCACCATGTTGAACTGGAAAGTTCTGTTGGATCTTCGCCCATTAGATTCTAGCTTCTGATCCACCACTCCCTTGACACTGCTCAGGATGAAGTCACTAATGACCTCCATATTGGTAATTTCTCTGTCTTCTTTAGCTGACTTCTCAGCAGCATTAACTACTTTCTCCTTTTTAAAGCACTTTCCTCTCTTAGCTTCTGTGGTATCACCTTCCTCTTGGCTCCTCAGTCTCTTTGAGTTCTTCCTTTTCCTCTGCTAGACACCAGAATTTTGGAATACCCCAGGGCTTTGTCCCGGACCTGCTTTTCTTCTCATCTACATTCTCTGTCCCTGGACAATCTATTTAGCTCGGGTAGTTTAAACAGTACCTAAATGCTAATGCCTCATTTATTTCTCCCATGGCCTCTCAAACATACATCAAATGGCCTAACTGGTATCTCTAGGCACCTAATAGTTATCTTAAAACTAACATGACTAAAATGTATATCTTGATCCCTTCCACTGCTGCACATACCTATGAAATATTTAAATTAAAAAAAAATCATGCTCTTACTTTACCTTATCACCCAGTTCATAAAGCTAAGACCCAAGACTCATTCTTTTTTTTTTTTTTAGATTTTATTTTTAAGTAATCTCTACATCCAGTGTGGGGTTCGAACTCACAACCCTGAGATCAAGAGTCACATGCTTTACTGACTGAGCCAGCCAGGTTCCCCTCCCCCCAAAACATTCTTGATTCCTTTCCTTTTCTTATTTTAGAAAAAATGCAACATTCAAAACTGTCCATTCTATCTGCAAAATATATCTTGAATGCACTTACTTCTCTGAACTTCCACTGCTACCACCGTAGTCTAGGTTGCCCTTCTTATCTCATCTGGAGTCCTACAGAATTCTCCTTGCTTCCATTCTGATCCTTTATGACTAGGGACTTTTTTTTTTTTTTTTTGATAGGCAAACAAGAGGAGTAAAAGTAGTGATTCTTCCTCATCTTTTCACAGCCACAATCTCCTAAAAATAATACAACACTTATCCTGATCAACCAAGTGAACCCTCCCCCACCAATCACATTACTTTCCATGATAGAACACTTTATAGTAGTGCAATCTGAAATTACCCATGCGTTTGTCACTGGTAAACTCCCTTAACTACCAAAGCTTGATAGTGCATTCTTTGCCTGGAATATCCAATGCACAGAGAACATGTAAATTATGCTTGGAAAATATTGTTTGAGAATTATTTAATGAGGGGATTGGGGAAGCCATATGTTGAAATTCTATTTGTTTGGAGTGTTTATATTTTTACACAAAATTCTTAATGACAAAAGTTCTTTCAAGACCCAAATAAATAAATCCCTCAAAATGGAATTGTTGAATTTCAAGTATTTATGGGAAACACATATTTGTCCTGGTACCATAATATCATGCAGGGAAATAAACAGCTGTTCTAGTTACCGCTACATAATCACACAATTAGGTAATATATGTGGATGTGAACAAATTAATAGTTCAAAGCACAGTCCATTTGGAACATTTAGTTTCTTCATTTATCTATCTACTGAACATATAGCTTGCTTTCCTAAGATAGAGACTAAGGACTGATTCAGTAAGAATAACATTAGGAAAGTAAGTATCATCTATTCAAAAAGTATACATAAGATGTTATTTTCTGGTAAGCACCTCATAAAGTAACCCCTTGATAAGAAAACACCAAAACAATTGTACTTTTTTTTTTTTTTTTGCATGAAGATGTGGTTTATTAAGCAGAAAGTTCACAAGGCATGGGGAGAGAATGTTGTTTATGAATGCCTGCCAATTTCTGGGAATCTTTCTGCCTTTCTTTTTTGGGCTGCAGAAGTGAATTCACAACCGGTTTCCTCTTTCTTTCTGACTGGATTAATTACCATGTTAACGCAACTAGTGTTCTTCTTCTAATAGGATCCCTCTAACGTGTTATTCCAGCAAAAAAAAAAAAAAAAAAAAAAATGGGCAAAATCTTCAAGATCTTCACAGGGGCAGAACAAGCTTTTCTGGAAGCTTACATGTGCAGTCTGGTCTTCTGATATCCACGTGCATCAGATGCAAATCTGATCATACAGGTTGTGACCCTTGCAACTGATCCTTCAAGAGCTCGGCCTTTTCCAGCTGGGGTGTTAAAAATTACATTTAAAACGCACATGTTGGCTCTTTGCAGCCCATTCAAAACAATTGTACTTTAAGACTGTGCAAAGGATAGTGATAAAAGTCTGCTTACAAATTATATCTTCTTTTCTTTATTGCTTGCTGTGCTTTTCTGCTTTCAAAATAAAAGTTTTTCCTTCAAAAGGGAAATATTAATCGGCAAATCTAGTAACTCAAACCAATACTGGAAATAACAGCAATAGATAATATAAATCAAGTACAAAATACATGTTTCAGATGTGAGATTTTTAAAGTCAATTTTAACGCATTCTAATATCCCATTGAGAGTAAGCCTACAGTTCTTAGTGGTCTAGTCTGCATAGCACTGCAGTCTCCACAGAGATTTTTATCAAAAATAAATAAATAAATAAAAGCATATTCAAGGACAAGAAATGTGCTTTTATGTCTTAGCTATCCTCAGACCTCTGCTACACAATTACAGAATATATTAAAATAGACACATTTCAAGGAAATAACGTAAGTGTGCATAAAATCTCAAAATAAGCATTGAAAATGTCCAAAATCACATTTGTTCAAAAACCCAATATTATATTTTTTTAGTGTCACTAGTGATGATTGATATACCTAAAGGTTATATTAAATAATTAGCCATTTTTCTTTACATCTTTGCTTTTTATGTCATATTCATATCACACACAATGTAGAAAAATTTCAATTCTGCATAATGATGTTTTAACAAAAATGTCTGAAATTACTAAACAACCTAAATTATGGGTGACACACATTGAATATTGTTTGTTATCCCTTCATGCACCATCTTCTGTTTTTGATTTCATGTCTTTCACCATATGGTAGTGTTTATCCAAATGCTTGCATTAATAAATTACCACTGACAAGTAGATAGTGATCCAGAATATAGCCAGAATACATTGGTTATTATAATATTTTCTATAAAAATTTTCTACTATATTTGAAAATCACTTCAAGTCTTTGGTTATGAAGGAAAATATTTTTCTAATGCAGCTGGGTAATTCAAATGTTCACAGTGTATGTCAGTTCTGTTCCCTAAGGTATTTTTATTAATATATCATTAGACTGATTCAATTTAAAAAAAATCAGTGAACATGGATAACGTTCTTTCAGGATCTCCCTCATTTGGTTTATTTCTAGCACATTTTCTTTTTTGTACATTGTATCTATACAGAAAAATAAAAGTATGGAATTAACTTTCATTTTTCATGAGGGTAAACAAAGTATAAAAGTAGTAACCCACTTAATGAAGAATATGTGAATTTGGGGACCTGTTTCTCAGTGTGGTTGGAAACTGAATAAATTTAGAAAACAATTGTTCAAATCACTCTCTTTTTCAAAATATTTACTTTTGATGTTTTGGCCTTTTTGTTTTTTTTCGTAGTTTTCATGTTTAAACTTGATAAAGAAAGAAGTGGTAGATAAATTTTGAATTCTAGCTGATTTATGCAATTCCTTGAGATTATATCTTCTAACACCTCTTTTTTATTATAAAAAACCCCAATGTTTAAGATTCTGTGATATTTTATACCTTTGTAGCCCAAGATTATTCATATATTAATTTATCTATTTACTCATCCATGTTCTTATATAAAGTTAACATTGTCACAAAACAATTGAAAATAGCTTGTAATACTGGATACAATAGAGCAAGATAACATATCAGAAGTGTATGAGAAATAGGAGATGACAGAAAAAAATTCAAAGGTATGAAAAAAAAAAACAGCCAGGAGTTACTTTAGTTCATGTAATGCATGTCATGATGTCTCATTGTAGTCATTGACTATGAGGTTCTAGTTTACTAAAAAATACAACAACAATAATGATAATAATGAAAAGAACCACTCATATTTTTTTATTCTGTGCTAGATATTGATCTAAGCTCTCTATATAATACATGTAATTTTTGCCTCAACCCTGAAAATATGCTCATTTTCTACATAATGAAACTGATGTTTAGAGAGCTTGTCCAAAACCTTGTCTAAATTGGAGATAATAAGTGTAAAGCCTAGAAATTCAAACTGGCTTCTATGAAGCTCATGCTAAATCTATTAACCCTAGGCCCCATATTTAATTAATTTTTTCCAGCTTTATCTTCATTATACACTAAAGATCAAAGATTATTTGAACACCAAGCAGGTTTGTGATGCCTGAACGGAACTGACCCATCTAACTTAGATTTGCAATTTATTATCCAAGAAACAGTAGTTCCTTCTATGACAGGATGACAGTTCCCAGTTATAGCTCAGTGCAGAGAAGTTTAGCTTTGCAGAAATCTTTGTAGTGATGGCAGATTAAAGATATCAACTTTCTAACTGGTTTCAATGGAAATAACATATGTTTGTGGAGGTTAAACAGTAAGTTAGAATTTTTGGAGTCCTTGGGATTTTCCATGAAGATGATTATGTCAACTGTAAATAGTGACTGATTAATTTCTTCTTCTCTTATCTGCATGCTTTTTATCCTCCTCCCCCCATCCATATTGGTCTCGTTAAACTGTCTAGTATCTTAGTCATAGAAAAAACACCACTGTAAATTGATCACTTCAAAGGAGAATGTCCTATAGATTTTGTGACCATAGATACATAAAGTGTCATCACTCAGTTTATGCCATAATTGACTCTTCAAAATGCCATTCTATTCTAAGAAGCCAGTTGCTTCATGGAGATGGGGATCATGGTGAGAATAGTGAATTCCTTAAGCTATGATACCACTTCCACTCTTCATCTGGTATAAAATGAACTCACTTTTCATTTCAAGAGCCCTCGTTCTATGAACTGGCACAACTCTGGAAAATGGTTGATGTGCACCACTCTCTATTGTGAGAATTAAGGTCAGATTTATAGTCACACTATCTGAAGCTTTTCCAGTTACACAAATCAAGTAAGACTTTAGCGGGCCACCATCAATTTCAGTCCTAGGGACACTATAATCAGTTAGGTAACATCAAAGTTCCTTGTGGGTCAAACCATTCTGATATGTTCTGATAACTGCTTTGGATCTGCCACCCATCATGGTTCCTGGTGTCCTTGTCACTTCTGGATCTCATCATCCTTATCGGATTCAGAGAGCCCACTTTGACAGTGAAAGCTCCCACTGTTGTTCCTGGCCTGCATGGAGGTCTTCACAGATACTGGGGCACTCTTCTCAAATGTATCAAACCTCAAAATTTTGTTGAAGAAGATATCTATAGGGCTCTCACAGTTAGGGTGTGAGTGAGCAGATCTTACATAAAAAAGTCCACCTAGCATTTCACTTTTTCCAGCCTTTGATTATTTTCTTCTAGAGCATACCAAGAAAGTTCTGGAATCTCAAGTTCATTTAGTGTGGACCATCTTTGGGTCCAGGTTTGAATATGTTGATTAAGCAAATTTTTGGAACATTCCCTGTCACTCAAACTAACATAGTGAATAGAGAATCTCTGCTTAGTGCACCTATATTAATATATTTAACCTGATTGAACATTATTCTCCTTCCACCCTGATCCTACACCTTAGGTTATGTTCCCATTCATATTCTGTAGGCTTGTGTTAAAAATTGGAAAAATCATGCAATTTTTTTTTTTTTTGTGTGTGTGTATAGGGTGACTCCCCATGGGTCATACTTTGCCAGCATGCCAGAAGCCTGCTGGGACTTAGTTCTGGTTACAGGTAGAAACAAAATGTATGGGTATGAAATCAGTAATTCCTTGAGGAGTAATTCCCTACTTCACTGGAGACAAATACAGGTTTTCAGGCAAGGGGGGATTAATCTTCTCAGAAAGAAGAATAGAAGTTTCTTCTACAGACAAATGAGGCTCAGGAAGGTTTAGGAGTTCAAGGTCTTCAACTTCATCACAATCTATTAATCTTTATCTCAATTTTTAGGTCTACAAATTTCCAATATCTGACATAATTTTAGAATGCCCAGGAAATTGGGAATTCAGTTTTCATAGTAATTGAGGCATCTGTAGGTTAGAATCAGGACTTCATTTTCAAAAATCTTGATCCTGAAGCTACAGGAAATAATAAATTATTTTAGTGAGTCATAAAAGTTCTCTGGCCCCCTACTTGAAACTTGAGCTTAGAATTTAAAGGCCTGACCTTATAATTTTCTTTCTCCAAATTCTCTGTGCATTAGAAGCAAACAATCACCTACATTATTATTAGTATTATTAGTATTTTTCACTACAATATTTTATGGTAGCAAATACTCGGTCACACATGGCTTGGCCTGTTGGCATTTCATTATAGGTGATAATAAAAGTAATCCTTTTTGCCACTGTATGTTGTGGACTACCAGTGTCTGGCTTACCAATGACATTATTGCTTCTAAATGTAATCAAGAACTAATTACACACTCCCACTGTAAGTTTCTGTTTCCCAGAAGAACTTCTGATACTAATAATGGTATCAGTCAGTGTTTTGGCAAAGAAGCAAACCTCCACGAATATTACGGAAATATTATAGAACAAGAGATTCATTATGGGAATGAGATCCCACACGATTGTGAAAGAAGTTGGAAAAGGATTTTTTAAGACTTTCAGAGGAATTGGAGATTCGACAGGAAAGTCACTAACCAGCCCTCTCTCTAGTCAGCCACATCCAGGTGCCAGACTTTGACCATAAAAGACACATTAGATAGAGTTCTAGCAGCAACGTTTAAACAACTCAGAGTTCTAAATAATTAACAATTTGTTTGCAGTTTTGACTATAGGTATTGGCATTTTTCCATGGTTCACAAATATAAACTACTTAACATGTCATCATCCATCCATTTTGGCAGAAAGAAAGGTGCTTTGTGTAGAAAATATTTTTCCATTCTAATGTGGGAGTGAAATTATATAAATATTTATTTCAAAGGAAATGAGTAACCACAGATCTGTAGGTTCATTTTATTTCACACTGATACTTATTTCATTTTTTCCTTGCTGAGCTTAATTTAAAAAATCTTGTGTAGAGAAGTTCAGTGCAATTTAATCAGCAGGAAAATGCATTTATTATGGAGAAAGCATTAAGAAACAAAGAAAAAGACTGCTGAGAGAATTTATTTTGGTAATTCCACCCAGAGGGCTAAGGTTAAAGATTCAATTTATACTCAACAGGGAGGAAGCAGTGAATAAAGGAGGCAGAGTGACTTAGCAAGATATTTTTGTGGTACAAATATTTCATGAGAAATAGTCAGATTTGTTTGGGACTGGGACTGGAAAATACTAGCACGGAAAACAGGGAAAAATCACCCAGGTCCATTTTGCAGTTAGGAAAAGATAAACAGATCATCTTCAATATGGTATTCTAAGATGTAAGCAAAATGTCATGAGAACAAGAAGAAGTGAACTCTTTTGCCTAAGATAGACTGTGAAGAGTCTATGAAAGAGATAACATTAATTGGAACTTGGAGAATTAGTAAGCCTTTCCTTGCTACCACTTAAGGAGTGGACGATGATGTCCTAGCTATGGAGATCAGCAGGTTCAACATTTTGGGGGGTCATCAAAGATTCAGCAATGTGTTAGGAAGAAGGTAAACAGGACTCTTGTTTTTTGGGAGGTTTTCTATCACTGCTTCAATCTCGTTACTGGTTATTGGCCTATTCAGGTTGTCAATTTCTTCCTGTTTCAGTCTTGGGAGTTTATAGGTTTCTCGGAAGACATCCATTTCAACCCAGTTGCTCAATTTATTGGCATATAATTGTTGGTAATAATTTATAATAATTATTTCTATTTCCTTGGTGTTAGTCGTGATCTCTCCCCTTTCATTCATAATTTTATTAATTTGGGTCCTTTCTCTTTTCTTTTGGATAAGTCTGGCCAGTGGTTTATTGATCTTATTAATTCTTTCAAAGAACCAGCTTCTAGTTTTGTTGATCAGATCTACTGTGTTTCTGGTTTCTAATTCATTGATCTCTGCTCTAATCTTACTTATTTCTCTTCCAATGCATGGCTTAGGCATTGTTTGTTGATTTTTCTCTAGTTCTTTAAGGTGTAAAGTTAGTTGGTGAATTCGGGATTTTTCTATTTTTTTGAGTGAGGCTTGGATGGCTATGTATTTCCCCCTTAGGACTGCCTTTGCAGTATCCCATAGGTTTTGGACCAATGTGTTTTTGTTCTTATTGGTTTCCATGAATGGTTTAAGTTCTTTGATTTCCTGGTTGACCCAAATATTCTTGAGCAGAGTGATCAGTTGCTTTCTTATACACTAACAATGCAACTGTAGAAAGAGAAATTAGAGAAATGATTCCATTTATAATAGCACCAAAAACCATAAGATATCTCAGAATAAACCTAACCAAAGAGGTAAAGGATCTATACTTTAGGAACTACAGAACACTCATGAAAGAAATTGAAGAAGACACAAAAAGATGGAAAAACATTCCATGCTCATGGATTGGAAGAATAAACATTGTTAAAATGTCTGTGCTACCTAGAGCAATCTATACCTTCAATGCCATCCTGATCAAAATTCCAATGACATTTTTCAAAGTGCTGGAACAAACAATCCCAAAATTTGTATGGAATCAGAAAAGACCCCAAATCACCAAGAAAATGTTGAAAAAGAAAAACAAAGCTGGGGCATCATGTTGCCTGATTTCAAGCTATATTACAAAGCTGTGATCACCAAGACAGCATGGTACTGGCACAAAAACAGACATATAGACCAATGGAACAGAATAGAGAGCCCAGATATGGACCCTCTACTCTAGGTCAAATAATCTTTGACAAAGCAGGAAAAAATATGCAATGGAGAAAAGACAGTCTCTTCAATAAATGGTGCTGGGAAAATTGGACAGCCACATGCCGAAGAATGAAACTCGACCATTCTCTAACACCATACACAAAGATAAGCTCAAAATGGATGAAACACCACAATGTGAGACAGGAATCCATCAAAATCCTAGAGGAGAACATAGGCAGTAACCTCTTTGACATAGGCCACAGCACATTCTTTCAAGATACATCTCCAAAACCTAGTGAAACAAAAGCAAAAATGAACTTTTGGGGGCTTCATCAAGATAAAAACTTCTGCACAGCAAAGGAAACAGTTTTGTCAACAAAACAAAGAGGCAACCCACAGAATGGGAGAAGATATTTGGAAATGACACTACAGATAAAGGGCTGGTATCCAAGATCTATAAAGAACTTCTCAAACCCAACACCCAAAAAACAAATAATCAAGTTAAAAAATGGGCAGAAGACATGAACAGATACTTCTCCAAAGAAGACATACAAATGGCTAACAGATACATGAAAAAATGTTCATTATCATTAGCCATCAGGGAAATTCAAATCAAAACCACATTGAGATACCACCTTACACCAGTTAGAATGGTAAAAATTGACAAGGCAAGAAACAACAAATGTTGGAGAGGTTGTGGAGAAAGGGGAACCCTCTTACACTGTTGGTAGGAATGCAAGTTGGTACAGCCGCTTTGGAAAACAGTGTGGAGGTGCCTCAAAAAGTTAAAAATAGAGCTATCCTATGACCCAGCAATTGCACTCCTGGGTATTTACCCCAAAGACACAGATGTAGTGAAAAGAAGGGCCACATGCACCCCAATGTTCATAGCAGCAATGTCCGCAATAGCCAAACTGTGGGAAGAGCCAAAATGCCCTTCAACAGATGAATGGATAAAGAAGATGTGGTCCATATATGCAATGGAATATTACTCAGCCATCAGAATGGATGAATACCCAACTTTTATATCAACATGGATGGGACTGGAGGAGATTATGCTAAGTGAAATAAGTCAAGCAGAGAAAGTCAATTATCATATGGTTTCACTTATTTGTGGAACAGAAGGAATAGCACAGAGGACATTTGGAGAAGGAAGGGAAAAATCAAGGGCGGGAAATCGGAGGGAGAGATGAACCATGAGAGACTATGGACTCTGAAAAACAAACTGAGGGTTTTAGAGGGGGGCTCGGGTGGTGGGATGGGTTAGCCTCGAACTAAAGGGGAAAACTAGGAACGTTTTCTCCTAGTTTTTGCACTAGGAGAAAACGTTCCCCGCCCTTTGCTGGGTCCTTTAAGATTTGGAATTGTGAATCCCAGGGATGGGTTAGCCCGGTGATGGGTATTAAGGAGGGCACGTACTGCATGGAGCACTGGGTGTTATATGAAAACAATGAATCGTGGATCACTACATCAAAAACTAATGATGTATTGTATGGTGACTAACATAACATAATAAAATAAAATTTAAAAAAAGTTTATGTTAATAAAAACTGTCAAAAAAATAAAAGGATAATAATAAGGTGAGTTCCACCATATCTTGAAAGAAATATGCCTACGCTGAACCTGTCCTTTAAATCTGACCAACTTGTTGAACCTTAATCATATTTTTTCCATCACAGGATCAAATTATACACTGAACTTCTATTCAGTTATTTTCACTTAACATTGTTTTATTTATTCTCTCCTATGTCATAAATAATTCTTCAAAATAACATTTTAGTAATGTATAATATTTGATTTCATATGTGGATTATGATTTATTGAACCTTTCCCAATTGTTGGGCCTTTGTGCTGTCTCTTATTTTTGGTATTATAAAAAAAACAGCTGATGAGCATCCAAATACAACAATCTAAAGCAGCTTCCTTAGAGGAATTTTCTTGAAGTGGAATTACAGAATCAAGAGATTAAATATATTTAAGTCTCTGGAAATATGATGACCAATAGTCCTCCAAAAATACATAACAGCAACAAGCCCATTAGCAGTGTGTGAGAAGGACCATATCATCACATGCCTGTCGATGCTCAATATTGACATTTAAAAAAATATTTACTAATTTGGGAGGTAAAAGTGGATATTTCATTGATTTGCTTGCTGGCAATACTGGTCATTTTTTAGTATGCTTGTTTATCATTTACATTGATTTTTGTGCATTTCACCTAATCTTCTATGAAAATTTCATTTCTAAAAATTGTTTCTAATGTAAGCACCAGACACATCCACAGATCATTTTGTGTATATCAGTAGCACAACATCTTTGAAATATATTGAGAAGGGTCCCAAGAGTACATTTGTATTTAAAACATTGCATTTTTGAAAGAATTACTTAAATTTGAATAACAAATGAAACAAATTTAGAAATAATGACTCAAAAGATTTGTAATGCAAACATAGTTTATTACTGAACTGTATATATATGGCATATCAATTATGTGATATATAAATATTGAATAATTATTATGGGTATATTTTTTGATATAGACTATCAGTATTCTTATGGATTTGAAATACAAAACACATGTGAGCAAAATTAAAAATTTAAAAGTACAACTTACTGGGAGGAGTTAGGATGGCGGAGTGGTAGGGGACCCTGGGCTTGCCTTGTCCCTCGAACACAGGTAGATCAACATCAAATCATTTTGAACAACAAGGAAATAGATCTGAGGATTAAGAAAACAATCTGCACAATTGGAGGGAGAGAACGTGGTGGATGCAAGATTCAGAGACGTGAACTGAGAGAGAGAAAAGCCACGGTGTGGTGGAGGGGAGGGAACCTTTTTGTGGAGAGAAGTCAGGGAGAGAGGGAGAGAGCAGGAGACAGCAGTGGGTGGGGTTTGTGCAAGATGCTGTGGTGTGGGGATCCCCTGGGTCGCACTCGGAGAAAACGTTCCCGGTCCTGGAGTACATTTGGAAGAGGGTATATTGCCTCTCCAAGGACAAAAGACCCACCAGGTGCCAGGGAGCAGCTGTTCAACAGCAGGGGACACAGGCACGTGCAGAGGGCAGATACCTGATCACAGCTTTTAACTGTGCTTCACCATAGACTCAGGGCACCCGCACAGGTGTGCAACTGCTTTTATGGGACAGAATGATGCCAGGTGCAGTGCTGTGAGGTTCTCCTCCAGGGGAGGGGAACAGTCTGCCCCTTGCTGGGCCCTTTAAGATTTGGAACTGTGAATCCCAGCCTCTGGCCAGAGAGAAAATACAGGACAACTGTAGCGCCAGGTGTGCCAACAGCCCGGGCACAGAAAGGTTAAGGACAGGGAACTGGCAAAAACCTGGGACACAGGAGAGGAGATTGTTCACTGTTCTGTGATGACCTTCTGAGCAGTGTGGCCATGAGTCCCCCTCGTCAGGGACAAGGGGGCAGGGCGATGCCATCATCCACACACCCCGTCCACCAGCACAGAGAGAAACACAGCGCCCCCAGTGGAGGCTAGAGTCACTTACACCAAACTCCACAACCCTGAGCCCAGCAGGGGCATCTTTACTAGGACAGGTCTGACTGTGAACCAGTGCAGCAGGCTTTTCCCTCAGACCAACACAGGGCCTCCGTGTGTACCAAGTGCACTAATCATAGAGTGCTCCAAAGTGTCAGCTTCAGCTAGGAAACTTGAAGGCAACCACAAGAAAAAATTTGGAAAGACGACAAATACATGGATGTTAACGAACATCCTACTAAAGAATGAATGGGTAAACTAGGAAATTAAGAAAGAAATAAAAAAAAATACATGGAAGCAAATGAAAATGAAAACATGACAGTCTAAAACCTTTAGGACACAGCAAAAGCAATCCTAAGAGGGAAATATATAGCAGTATAGGCCTTCCTCAAGAAGAAAAGTCTCAAATACACAGGTTAACCTTACACCTAAAGGAGCTGGAAAAAGAACAGCAAATAAAGACTAAAAACAACAGAAGAAGGGAAATAATTAAGATTAGAGCAGAGATAAATGATAGAAATTAAAAAACAAACAAAACAGTAGAACAGATCAATGAAACTAGGAACTGGTTCTTTGAAAGAATTAACAAAATTGATAAACCCCTAGCCAGACTTATCAAAAAGAAAAGAAAAAGGACCCAAATAGATAAAATCACAAATGAAAGAGGAGAGATCACAATCAACGCTGAAGAAATACAAATGATTATAAGAAACTATTATGAGCAATTATAGGCCAACAAATTGGGCAATCTGGAAGAAATGCATAAATTCCTAGAAACATATAAACTATCAAAACTGAAAAAGGAAGAAATAGAAAATTTGAACAGACCCATAATCAGCAAAGAAATTGAATTCTACCAAATATTTAAAGAAGAATTGAACCTATTCTTCTATTCTTCTGCTGTTCCAAAATATAGAAATGGAAGGAAAACTTCCAAACTCATTCTATGAGACTATCATTACCTTGATTCCAAAGCAAGACAAAGACCCCACTAAAAAAGGAGAATTACAGACTAATATCCCTGATGAACATGGATGAATTTTTACAAGATACTAGCTAATTGAATCAAACAGTACATTTAGGTCTTTCATCCATTTTGAGTTTATTTTTGTGTATGGTGTAAGAAAATGGTCCAGTTTCATTCTTCTGCAAGGGGGTGTCCAATTTTCCCAACACCATTTGTTGAAGAGACTGTCTTTTTTCCATTGGATTTTCTTTCCTGTTTTGTTGATTAGTTGACCATATACTTGTGGGTCCATTTTTGGGTTCTCTGTTCTGTTCTGCTCTATGTGTTTGTTTTTGTGCCAGTACCATACTGTCTTGATGACTACAGCTTTGTACACAGCGTGAAGTCTGGGATTGTGATGCCTCCAACTTTGGTTTTCTTTTTTCAACAATCCCTATTAAAATACCAACAGCACTTTTCACAGAGCCAGAACAAACAATCCTAAAATTTGTATGGGACCGGAAAAAACCCTGAATAGCCAGAGTAATGTTGAAAACTGGTATAGAGGTTCTTCAAAAAGTTAAAAATAGAACTACCCTACTAGCTAGCATTGCACTACTAGGTATTTATCCAAAGGATACAAAAATACTGATTCAAAGGGGCACATGCACCCCAATGTTTATAGAAGCACTGTAAACAATAGCCAAATTATGGAAAGAGCCCAAATGTCCATCTACTGTGGTACTTATATACTATGGAATATTACTCAGCCATCAAAAAGAGTGAAATCTTGCCATTTGCAATGACTTGGATGGAACAAGAGTGTATTATGCTAAGCAAAATGTCAGTCGGAAAAAGACAAATACCATATGATTTCACTCATGTAGAATTTAAGAAACAAAACAGATGAACATAGTGGAAGGGAAAGAAAAATAAAATAAGATAAAAACAGAGGGAGGAAAACCATTAAAGATTCTTAACTATAGGGAACGAACTGAGGAGAGGTGGGTGGGGCGTGGGCTAAATGGGAGATGGGTATTAAGGAGGGCATGTGTTTTGATAAGCACTGAGTATTATGTGTAAGTGATCAATCACTAAATTCTACTCCTGAAACCAATACTACACTATATGTTAACTAACTTGAATTTAAATAAAATCTTATAAGAACAAAAATAAAAATAAAACTTCAATACTCTGTTTTTAAATTCCCAAGTTGTATTAGGAAAAAAAAATGAAGAGAGAGAAATAAGGTAAATGCATCATAAATTCCTTTTCTAATGTAGGTGGAATCAACAAATATAATTCCATTCTTAACATTGATAACTAAAGACAGTGTAAACATTTAGAAAAATTTGAATGTTGATATTAATAGAAGTACTCCAAGACTGTCTTCCAAAAATGCGTATAAAACAAACTTAAAAATATTTATATAGCAAATCACATAAGTCAAATGTACAACATAGATTCTTAAACACAAATAACAAAAAACAAGTTAGAAAAATGTGAGTTAAAATAAATATGCATGCTATAACTTCTCTGATTACTAGAGCCAATGCTCATAAATTCAACTTAATATTAAATATTATGCTTCCTTAAGGTATAAAGTTGTTGATTCACTGTGTTCAATCATCAGTACACCTGAAACTAATGTAACATTGTGTGTCAACTACACTTCAATTTAAAAAAAAATTGTTATGTTTCTCAAACACGTTACGTGCATTTCCAGAAAACACTAATCATAGTAGAGCTTATGGGGAAAACAGGGATGGGACTAGACCTCTGAGAAGTTTATATGCAACTTTCTAACCTCTAAAAAACAATAACAATCCTAAACAATATCCTAGAACGATTAAATGACATTGTAAGATCACATAAAGTAAAATATATAGTGATTTTTGTTCTAATTTGCTATAGTAAATGTAGAAGTGTATCATTAAAAAGAAAGAAGAGAAACAACCGGACATTGTGCATCTTCTAGTGAAGTGATGCTATTTAAGTATATTCAACTCTAGATCTATCTAGTAGTTTATAGGAAATACAGGAGACCAAAATCATGTTAACTTCTTGAGGATGCAATCAACAAAGTCTAGAATTTGGAAACTAGTATAGAACAAGGGACCTGATTTCGTCAACAAAAAATTCACAAGAATAAAAGAAAAAAAGAATGGAAGACATGAGATATCAACCAAATACACTGTATAAACCTTGTACTTCAGGTTTCAAGATGACTTGGTGTAGAGGGAAATTGTTGAAGATACAGATAAAACAAAATTGGCCATACTTTGATAACTCTTGAAGCTTGGTGATGAATGTATGGGGTGTCATTAAACTATGCTATACACTTTTGTATGTGTTTGAAATTTGCCATTAAGAAACACAAGACAGAGGATCAGAGGAGAAGAGGGAAAAATGAAACAAGATGAAACCAGAGAGGGAGACAAACAATTAGAGACTCAATCTCAAAAAAAAAAAGAGACTCAATCTCAGGAAACAAACTGAGGGGTTGTTGGAGTGGAGGGGGGTGGGAGGGATGGGATGGCTGGGTGATGGACACTGGGATGGGTATGTACTATGGTGAGGGCTGTGAATTGTGTAAGACTGATGAATCACAGACCTGTACCCCTGAAACAAATAATACATTATATGTTAATAAAAAAATTAAAATGTTTATTGGTCAAAAAAGAAAAGAAAGACAAAAGCAAAAGAAGGAAGAATAATGGAAATGGTATGAATGAGAGTATAAGCTATGGAGTTGTGGAGACAAGGGAAACTTTCCCAACTATGGAAGGAATAGCACAAATGAATTTAGTTTCCAAACAGAGCAAATGTATAAACTGAGCCAAGAGAAGGAAACTGGGGTAAATGGACACTATGTATAGCATTCATATGCAGCTTGCTGCATTTAGCTGTGTTGAAATACTTTGCATTCAGCTGCTGTTACTTGGTCGCCTAGACTTGCTCATTATGAATGAAGTAATTCATGGTGCAGAAACATACGCTTTAGAAGGACAGACTGCATGTAAGAAAGCAGGGATGATGACAATTAAATCAGCATATAGTTAAAATGAATTAAATTAGGCAAAGAAGATCATCCATTTTACCTTGACAAAATATATAGCCCTAATTAAGTATAAAAATCATGAACACTTATACATATCTTGTCTCTTATCACACTAATATGTAAGTCAAATTATTTTTCAACCAATTTGTATTTATTATTCAGATGCATTCCTATATGTTTTTTGATATTAATATTCCTTCCCGTAGTTTTTTTTAACCAAACATTTCAATTTTTGAATGATAATTTTATTTCAATGATCTGTAGGTTGTCTTTATTTTTCTCATGTAAAGCTCATATATGATATAATGCTTGAGACTTTATATGTAACAAAATTCTTTTTGTTATTTTTATACACAAATTATAATTTGAAATGTGTCTAAATCCCTGGACAATTACACTTCTCTCTCAAAGTTTTACAATATTCCCTTTTTGTCTTATGTAACTTAATATTCAAAAACTTCATTTTTTGTATCTGTAAAGGTATTTTTCCTAATATTTTTAGAATTCAAAAAGTTCAGCAGGACATACTGTACATGTTGCTTTTATTCACATTACCCTGTTACAAGAAGAGACATTTTGATCACTCAATTTTGTGATTATTGATCTTAACCAATTTCCTTTTCTAAGAATAGTTATTAGTTGCAAGTTGAATTTTCATGATTAGTAATAAAATATGTTCCTTTCCTTTTGGGATTATCTCAACTTTGTCTTTTACAATATTTATCCAAATTTTTTAATCTTAAATTTTTTTGAAAGGTCAAATGTGTTATTTATTTTCTGCAACAAACATCTACAAATATTTGGATGCTAGTTTTACCATTTAGTTTCAATTCATAATACAGATTTGATTAAAATAGCATGGCATCAGCCCGCAGCAGCCTTCCCCAGCACGGTCCTGGGATGTTTTCAGTGAAGTCTGAACGCTCTCTGTGTAGAGCAAGGGCTTGGAAACAAATGCTGTCCTGGAGGTGCTGACCACAGAGAGAGGAGGTCTGGTACCTGCAGGGAACTCTGAGCAAAAGAAATAGTAAACTAAATGCACAAAGTGTCAAGTGTAGCCATTCTGAATAATTTTTGTGCCAATAAATGACATCAGAATTGAAAAAAAATAGCATGGCATTAACACAAAGATAACATAAATGCAAACAGTATGAAACAAGTTATATTTTATATGCATCCTGCAATAGAAAGTATAACTTATATGGTTTCTAATAACAGGTCACAATGCTAATAGTGGAAATGCTTCTTTAATGGTTATATTGAGCACAGATATATAAAGGATATACAAAGCTGTGGAGTAATTGAATTTCCACACCAGTATAGTATTGAATTATTTCACATAAATATAGTTTAAAAATCATTTTATCCATGAGTCTGTAGAGTAGGTTTAGCTAGTGTGAATTTATTAATTAAATATTCATTAATACAAATTTCTTGATACCTCTAGTAACTCCTTTCTCAATCACTAAATTTTGACTGGGCACCTTAATCCCCAGGATCCTTCTATCTATTTTAATTGTAAGTGATTTCCCATGGATAGAAATAATTACAATATTTCCTTTTTGTTGAAGAGAATATCCAAGTGAGTTTATTTTTAACAAAGCATACTTCTTAAAAATATAAGCTTTGTACTAAAATGAATTAATCATGGTTCAATGGGAATTTACATTCTCTTTCTCCCAGAACTTCATGCTCTATCCTGTCTCTAACACAACTATGAGTTTTTATGTTTTTGAATTGATAATTCACTTGCAGAAAATTCTTAGGATCCATTCTTATCTGCATTGGGAAATGAAAGGCAATGTGAGTCTTTTGAAATTGATGCCAAAAAGGGGTAACCATGTCCCCAGTTCTACCACAGACTTGGATACTGGAGAATTTTTGTGTTGTGCCATCTGTGCTTACATCCAGGTAGATCCTGAATTTAAATTTGGCTCTAGTAATATTGACTATGATTTAAGAGACACTAATGAAGTTCTGAGTCTACATTTCTTCTTTTTAAAAATGTTCATAGTTGGGGCTCCTGCATGGCTCAGATGGTTAAGCGTCTGCCTTCAACTCAGGTCATGGTCTCCAGGTCCTGGGATCGAGATCTGCATTGAGATCCACATTGAGCCCTGCATCAGGCTCCCTGCTCAGTGGGGTGTCTGCTTCTCCCTCTCCCTGTGCCTCTCCCCCATGCTTGCTCTCTTTCTCTCTCAAATGAATAAATAAAATCTTTAAAAAAATGTTCATAGTCATCATATATCACAATGCATAATGGAAACTGACTAGCAAATGAGCTTTTAATGGACATGTATTTGTTATTTCTGTTGTCATGATTATTTATCAGTAAGTTTATTCCTAATATATTGACTTTTAAAACTGCTTAACTCTTTCCATTCCCTACTCCCAACTAATCCATGGTATTATAACTTGAGAACCTTGACTATTTCACTGCCCTACCTTAAAACATTTCTCCCTTTTTGCATGCCAACACAATTTTTTTTTTATTTAAATCACTTGTTACTATCTATAAATCTGGGCAGGAAGAACCCCCTTGACATCTGTTTCTAATATGTTTTTCACATTGCTTTTGCTCAATATGCTTGATAAGCTGTTGATAAATAATTTTAAATGATGCTGGAGCAATTATACACTAAATGTCAACAGAGATCAAATGCAGCAATTGTTAAGGGCAGGTTGATTTCAAGCTCTTTCATCACTGGATGTGGAGTTGTAAGAACACTACTATAAAATAGTGTTTATTACAATTATATTTAACAAGGACAATAGACAAAGTCATAGCAGCATATCCTGTTCCAAACTTTTTAGCATTTAAATCAGGAAAAATCATTTCTTGATCAGGCAACACTACCTAATTGGAAAGTATCCTAATGGGCCTTTGCCTGGATATTTGATACAAAAACAAATTCCAAAGATTGAGAATTAAACTGGGAAATGCAACATGGTAATTTATTTGATTCATGATTCTTTCCTTATTGTTATAGAGCAAATTATTCCTACATTAAGCACTTCATGAATCTAAGGGATGCCATACATTGCTTGAAAAGGCCAAGCTCCCCTAAGCAGGCAAATGGGTATTTGCTCAGCCAAGAGGGTGACCTGAATTTTCTCACTGCTTTTCTAGCAAAAGGGAGGGGATTCACTCTGCTGCACCTAGAAATTCAGACATACTTCCTAGTATGTGCCGAGCACACTCTGTGGATGTAGTCTCAGACTTGCTTAGAAAGCTTAAAAGGGCGTTTGTAACATCCAGAGGGTTATGCTCTATGATGTAATCAATAGATTTACTGAGTCCCTTGATAAGAAGTGTAGCAGAACTATCAAGAAAACAGCTTTGGGGCTCAGATGACTACGGTTCAGTGTTGGGGCCCATCCCTTACTAGTCGTTTGACCTTGGGCAAAATGCTCAACCCCTCAAGCTCTCATTTTCCTTACTTTTAGGGGCATTGACTCCTTCCTCATTCATTGATGGGGAAAGTCGAGTGAAATAAGATGAATAAAACTCTCATAGTTCTTGGCACAGAACCCGTGCCTCCAAATGACAGGCTGTATTTTTTTCTAGATTTTTAAAATATATATATTTTAAAGATTTTATTTGTTTATTTGAGAGAGAGACAGAAATAGAGAGAAAGTATGAGCGGGGGGTGGGGTGGGGGGCTGAGGGAGAGGGAGCAGCAGAGCAGGGAGCCCTGATCAGGGAGCCTGAGGCAGGGCTCCATCCCAGGACTCTGAGATCATGACCTGAGCCGAAGGCAGATGCTTAACCAAGCCACGCAGGCGCCCCTAGATGTTTTAAATATTTAAACAACAAACAACGCAATGTATTTATTGTCCTTACAAAACAAATAGTTTCATGGGTTTTCACTTACTTGCAGGAGTTGAGAATTCCTTCACCTCCAAATCACATTACAAACAATGGAAATAAGAAATGTTTATTAGTGCTAACAATGTTTAGTATTTCTTGATTTTTTTTTTTAAATGTAAAATGTCTTGCTGAAGACATGACATGACTCTAATTAAGACTCAGTCTTTTAGGTATTTATTTTTGTTCTTATTCTAGAACAGGAGTAATAAAGACAGGCAAAATAATATTCCCAATTAAGTTAATTATGCTTAGTCAGTTAATCATAAGGTGCATAAATTTATCTCTGCACTGCATGAACCTAGAAGCTACTTACTAGAAATTACACATTTCTCATTCGAAATTAAGAAAATTGGGGGCGAAATACATTTGAGGTTTGCCTAGACACATTTTGCTCTGATTTGATTTTAATAGAACACGTCTGGCAAGAATAAGGCCATGGTACTCTGTTCATGCAATAATTTCTAACAGTCAGTAGGACCATTTTGATATATTTCATTATCCTTATAAATTGAAAGAAGATGTTTGGGCCTGCACGGAAATGCTGATGGCAGCGAGCTCCACACATCTGCGTTGACCCGTTGAACTTCATTCACAGTTCAGACTGTAGGAACTACCCTCTGGTGGCAGTCTTGCCATCTTCGTTTCCATTTAAATTGGCACATTTTATTCTAGAGAGACATAGCATGCTTGCTCTGAAACTTGATATTTATCCTGTTTGCATTTGAACACTTTTCCACCGTGTAGGTGGGAGTACCATCGGTGTCACAGAATAGTGTACAATCTTGGAGATAAATGTTTGCAGTGGTTTTCGAGGGAGAAAAAACCAAAGTGAAATTATATAAATAAAAATCTCATAGTGGTTGACATAGAGGAAGTCCCCCCAAATGACAGCTACTATTACTTGAAGCTATTTTGATTCTTTAAATGGCAAACAATACAACATATATGTTATTCTTGCCAAACAAGTAATCTAAAATTTCATTGCCAGTCACGAAGAATTCAAATATAATCAATTTCAAAGATGCAGGAAAGGGGAACATTACAGGGGATTAAATTGACCGTTGCCTTTTTCTTGGGTTTATTTGATGAAGAAATATGGGCCTTTGGGTTCGCTTTGCTCCTTTTCTTTGTTTCGGTGGCTATGACCATATAAGGGATTCCATTTTGGGAGCCACTGCCTCCCTGAAGTGTAGTCCTGCACGAGATGAGACCAATTCAGAAAGGAAAAGCTTATGAACAGATGCAATATTTCCTGATTGAATTTAAAAACCATTTTTTTCTATATCAGAAGCTTTGTTAATAAACCACTATTTATTGAGTACCTACAGCATGTTTATCTGCACCTTTGACAATGTATTTAATTCCAATTCAACTATATGCCGTTGGGGTATGCATTATGCAAAAGGAAATATCACTTTGGGTTTGGAGACACATTTTGGTCTTTTCCAGAGTTCTTTAGATTCTTCCAGTGTGAACTGGACAGGACATATTTTCTATAAGACAAATGTATTAGCTCATTTGTGGCCCAAGTTTGATGTATCATTAACTTCCTTCTAGCTATTATGTTGGTCTTTTCCAAAAGAAATAATTTATTACAAATGGGATTCATTCATTCCTAATTAAGGTCATTAAATTACTAACATTTTAAACAGAAGTTAATAGATGCTTGAACTGGCATTTTAAAAAGTTCACTATCAGTTGATTTTAAGTTAATGAACTTTGTTAAAGAGTGTATTGTTGCCGATTCAATTTAAATCTTTATTAGGGATTAATACTCAGACGGACTTGCCTAACTCCTCAGTCATGTGACCTGGAGCATGTTGTTTAACCTTATGAACCCCATATTCCTCGTAAGCAAATTGGTAAAAATAATAGTTTTCCTGAAATGACAATTTTGAGTATTAAACCAAGTCAAATAATGTAAAATGCTTTGCACAGCCAAAACATATACTCAATCTATAATTTGATGATGGTTAAAAGTATCTTTATTTTGGTTCTTTAAAAAAATTTTCAGTAATTCTCTAAGATAAATCTTACAATGTTACAAAAATAAGAAAGAAAAGCAAAGAAACAAATAAATATTATAGAAGCACAGGGTCGGGGGAGAGTTCTCTTCAAGTGGCTCCATGCTCTTGATTACTGCCTAGACTAAGGGGTAAGAGCAGGGGAGGTGGAAATAGAACTCTATCTTGAGCTTCATCATGTTTGAAGTGAGTCCCCACTGCACATTCTTTACACACTGAAAACAAAAGCTACACAACAATGATAAAAATAGATCACAATCCAGATTCTAGTTATTATCATGAAAAAAAATATTGATATCACTGGCTCAGACATGACAGCTTCCATTGGTGAATCATCCTACTTTTTGCTTTAGTACGGATCAACCTTGCAATTTTAACACATTATTGCCCCCTTTTTCCTTCCAATACTTCTTAGTACAATTAAATTTTCAAGTTCCAGTGAAGGTGGGTGCAATTTCATTATTTTTATGTCTCATCAAATTATTTACCTTGCCAGGCATTTACCACCCGCTTTTCTTCTGGAATTTCAATTCAAATTTGTTTTAAAGAACAAATGTGTTGCCCTCACTGCTGAGGAAAGAATGTTAGCAGGGGAACAGAAGAGAAAAACATGAAAAACTCATTAGAAGAAGAGCATTTGTTTTTGTAATGCCATTTAGGATGTGATAGATTTGACGGGAAAGCACTGATGAAATATACAGGCATGTAAATCCAATTTTAGAAGGAGTAATGGCCATTTCCCCAAGGATTCTGAACTCTCATCTGCTGAATTATGGTACCACATTTGTCTTGCTTCTGCCAGGAAATTCACTTGCAAATGTTTGAAAATACATTGGTTTCAAGGTCGGTGCCTTTATTTGAGGAAAGGGAATGTCTTCTACTTTATTACATTTATATTTGGTCTCACTCTGAAGTGGATTGAGGATGGTCTCCCTGGATGTGATGCACAGGCATAAATTAAGCATTAAGTCCAAGTTCTCACGTTTCTTATTCCACTTTCTTTCCTCCCTCTGCCCCCCATTTCTGACTACCCCCACTGCCTGCCCAAAGGACACCTCAGGAGACAGTTTAAAATGACTAATCTAGGTGTTGTTATGGTAGAGGTATTTGGAAGGTATTAAAATAGTTAGTGTGACTTCGCATACTACTTTAACGTTTTATAAATTTAATATTTATATTGCATAATTGTAATAATTTACAAGATTATTATTTATGCTAAATGGAATGGAGCAAACTTGTGACAAAACTCACAGTGATTATATTTTCATGCAAATTCACTAAACCATAACATATCCAGACAACTTCTCCTAACCAAGAGTACTTTGAGGTTGTCAAGGAAGATGTATGGTGTAATGCCAAGAAGATCTCTGGATTCAAAAAAACCTGAGACAAATGTTCATTTCTTCGTTTAGCAGCCCTGTTAAACAATCCTATGTTCAGCTGGCAACTCTATAAAATGTTGATAATGATATTATCACATAGGATTAATTAAGACAGCGGTAGAAATCATTTTTCCTTTGAGAAAATGGCAAAATCCACAGAATCACCTTCCTGGTTTTTCTGTGGTTTCTAGAGCAGCAACAACTAAATCATTGTTGGTGATGTGACCATATGAGCACTAACTCCAGGCCACACTTGCTCTAATATAAGCCCTAGCGAGGTTCTTCACATTATAATCCAGATTCTAGTTATCACTGGCAAAAGGGATACAAGTAACAGTGGGACTTAAATACATGTGCAGATCTTTGCCTTATTCAAATATCCCACTAAAATAATAACACAGGAAAAAAAAAAAAAAAGAAGGAATGAACCAGAAGTCTAGGGGCACAGGACAACGGACTCTAGCAAATGAGAAACATCAGTGAACATTCAGAGGTTGGAAAACAGATGTATTAGCAAGAGGCTTTGCAGAGCTAAGAAAGCTGAAATCCAGGGCCAGCAGAAACAAGATAAATGCAGGGTAGAGCCCTTACAGGCCAAGGAGTTAGGTGCTCTAGCAACCTCAGGGTGTGGCAAGGAGTAAGGAAAAACTGGACATTTGTTGTGCATCTCCTTAAGAAATCCAAAGTTTTTCTTCACCTGTGCTTATAGACAACTACCCTGTCTCCCATGATAGCAGCACATGTATTCCCTGCATAATTAGAACTAGAAAGAATAAGGACACAGTGAAGTGGGGACTAACGTATCTTATTAGAAACAAAAATTAGATTGAAGCTCATATACTTTAGATCACTTTCATTGTTTCACTTCCTAAGGATATTGAAATATTCTCCTATGGGATAACTGAATATATCTACAGAGATGGCTTTTTGGCAGAAGTCCAGTGAAACTTCTGGGTCCTTACTCTCCTTTTGTTAAGCCTATCAAGTGACAAGCTCTCTCTCCAGTACAGAAATTATAACTGACTTTTTAGTGCCAGAAGAAAAGAGAAAAGAACTCTAAGGAAACAGGCACAATTAATGGAAAGGAAAGCATCAAAGCATCAAATATCTTCTGGGAGAAAAAAATGGGAAATCTTGCATCCATAAAACAACTACTAGATGCTCTTTTTTGGTTGTTGTTGTTTTTTGAAAAGAGAAAAATAGTTCTTAAATATCACACCAATTATGCATGCAAAAGTGGAAACAAATAAAGGTAAGAATATCTTTCAGAAAGAAAAAGCAGAATAGGCAAAAAATTGCGGAAAAAAAAACAATAGAAAATTAAAGGATCATCCCAGGAAGGCCCAACATCCAAATAATAGGAATTGTAGAAAGAGAAAACAAGAGAATTTTTCTGGAAAGGATGTGTCTCATCTAGTCCTTCTATATCCATCATTATTGCTGAGTGGACTCCTACCCATGCAGAGTAACAAATGATTTCCTGAGAAGCTTTAACTCCATTTTCAGGCTTCATGGCAGCAAATGTGCATTGGTGTTTTGGGTTACCTCTCTCTTAACAGGTGTCAAAAGTGAACCCCAGCATAAGGAAGGGAGCTTCTGGTCCCATCAACTTGGGTCAACAGGGTTTCATACAGTGGAATAAAACCCAGCTTCTATAGAACTCACTGCCACCATCAACAGAGGTCAACAAGAGCCCCAGAACCTAGTTTTTCCTTTCTCCCCAAATCCAGAACCTCCTTGCTATGATCTGCTTTTAACCCATAAGGATTTATAAATATTATTACCTATAAATATAAATATCATGACCTCTATGTCATCCCTTAGCTCTTACACCAATCCCAATAAAGTTCTGCTATCCCCTGTTCTGCTCCGTTCCCCCATCACTTCACAAATTCTGAAACCTTTTCCACTCTGCCCTCTGACTGTCATGGTCCATCACTGGCAAAAACTCATGTACGCCCTTACTTAAATACGATATGCTAAATGCCCTCCCTGTATGCTTCTTTCAGCTTCTTGTTCTAACAGAAATCTAGATCTCCTTTGATGCTCTTGCGTTCCTTGTGGGCCTCTCGAGTGGTGGCTTTGTATTCTGCCTGTGGGCATATGTTGAAGAAATATTCTTACTCCTCATGGTTGCTTTCAAGCCATTCTCCTTCCCTCCTACCTAAAATTCTCTATCTTTGAATATCATCTCATTAGACTGTATCAACAACATGGTTAGTGTCATCCAAAAGGCCCTTGTCTTATTCTTCTTTATTGCTGTTCACTGTCATTCTCACATTACGCCTGACTTTCTTCCTATTGATTTAAAGATACATCAAGATAACACTTCCAACAGCTTTTCCTCTTACTTTCTATGACTTCTCTCCTTCAAAAATCTTGCCCTCCATCCTACTCTAACTCTAGTGGTTGAATCCTAAAACTTACCATTGCCAATAACTTCAATCCCTTCATAATTACATACACCTCTTGCACACTACCATCACCTATCATTTCATCGGATTTCATCCAGAGCTCCAAAAATGCTTCAACCCAACTAGGATTTCCAATTCACTGATACTCTCTAATTTTCATTTCTTGACATTCTCTCTCTCTTCTTTATTCACCTTAAATTCCATGTTCCATCATTATAATCATTCCTATATTTCCCTTGTTCCCATTCTCCTCCCTGAATCTTTCTTGATAAATCTCATCCACGACTTATCAAACTTTCTTCCTACATCCTGCCTGGACCCATGAATTAGCTGAAGATAAATTCACTTTGTTGTTCTCTTTTTCATTAGAACCTAAGAGGGGTGCCTGGGTGGCTCAATCGGTTAGGCGTTGGACTCGGTTTCCTCTTGGGTCATGATCTTGGGGTCATGGGATGGAGCCCAGCTTCTGGCTCCCCACTCAGCAGGAGTCTGCTTCAGATTCTCTCCCTCTCTCTCTGCCCCTCCCCCCACTTATGCGTACTCTTTCTCTAAAAAAATAAATAAAATCTTTAAAAAATTCAGAACCAAAGATTCAGATTATTCTTAAAACTGGTCAGTAATCATACCCCATGTTACTCCAGTATGGTTCATTCATTCTCACACTCTCCTAGAAAACATTTCACAATTTCCCTGCCTTCTGAACTTCTAACACCTCCACTCTCATCTTCATTTTCAGATGATCACTTTGCTGCCTACTTTCCTTAGATAATTGAAGCAATCAATAGAGAATTTCTATATATTACTATCTCTACATCCTTCCACATCTTGTATTCACTGATCCTATATTTTGTTTCTAATCCATTCAACAGATCTATTAAGTACCTCCTAGCAAGCGAGGTCATAGAGATAAGGCATGGTTCTTGCCTTCAGAGAGTTCACAGCCTCATTGGTGGAGCCAGCAGTCTTCTTGAGAAGGTGGATCATCATTCTATCAGAGAACAGATAACTTCATTACCTCTGTCTCTGTTATTTGCTCAAGGTTTAGAACTAGCAAACTCTCTTTTCAGCTTTTAACCATCTGATGACAAAAAGAATTAAGTGGAGCAAAATTATTCAAATTAGAAAGTATTAAGATCATCTTACAATCATAAAGAAAAAAAGCGTGGCACTGTTAATTATTGCAAATGACTGAGATTGCTGATTGAGAGATGAGTGCCTGCACTTAAGGGCTGGCAGTCCCATGATGATGGCATAGTGCCATC
Source organism: Halichoerus grypus (assembly GCF_964656455.1). Classification (NCBI taxonomy): domain Eukaryota; kingdom Metazoa; phylum Chordata; class Mammalia; order Carnivora; family Phocidae; genus Halichoerus; species Halichoerus grypus. The sequence goes on along the minus strand of NC_135720.1, from coordinate 13,735,916 downwards.
TGCTGGATGCCAATTCTGGCTCATGATGTCATCTAACCAAGAAAACTTCAAGAGTTGTATAATTGTATTAAGAGTTCTGCTTCCTAAATAATTTCTGATTTCAAAACTATTCAAAGATTTAACCTTGTACAAATGAGTAGAGATTCAATACAAGAGAAGACATCCAGTGTCTCAAAATGAATAATTCTGAGAGCTGGAAAGGACTATGGGGACCATCTGGGCCAAACTATTTTGGCCATCTTACAGATGACAAAACTGAGGTCCAGACACCTTATATGACTTTTAAAGGTAATATCATGAGGGTTGGATGGAGCTGGATCTAGGAATCTTTATCAGTTATCTTTCTTCTACATCTGTATTTCATTCCTTATTTTCCAGTTAGCTGGCTGATTATATAGTAGGCATTATTATTACATAGTATTATATTATATAAATTACATTTATATTATATAACTTTTTATGGATGGAGATGAGAGGTGTTCTAATCCAATTTCCTTTTTCATTTTACTAATGATAATTAGCTAAGAACACATTAACATTCCCTGACTCAGAGCTTAAATGTTGTTTTAAAAGATTATCTCAAATGTAAAAATGGCTGGTTAATAAGGAAACTAAACAAACAAGAACTATGAGCTGATAATTAAGTTGCTAATTTGAATTTCTGACAGCTTATAACAGCATTACTTCTAGTTTTTAAATAACAAATTATTGTATTTCTGAAGAGCTGTGTTTTCTAACAAAAGCTAGAATAAGTTTAGTTTTCCATTAATTCCTAGAAAAATTGCTTGTTGTTGCCAAATTCCTTACAGTAACATTAAAAAACCAACAGATGCTTCTGTATTTTTGTTGTTTAAGGACCAAGTTAATGATATGGCTATCCTTGGAAATTTGGAAATATGCAATCAGATACCTACCCCTCTTCCTAGATCTTAATTGTAAATAGCCTGATGGAAATACATCTCTTCCTAGATCTTAATTGTAAATTAACTTGATGTAAATACATTCAGATGTTATTTGAAATTATGTATCTTATGAGGCAATAAACATTATGAAAGGAAAATAAAAGGAATAATAACCCATATATCTTAAAGTAATATGTTTATACTAGTCAATAACTTGTAAAACATATATTCTTATTATTTTATACCATACTAATTTAATTTCAAATCAGTCATATAAATTTATTTATTCCACAATTGTTTTTGAATTCCTATCACATATCGGGCACCTGCTGATGATGCTAGGTGCTGCCATTACATAAATAAAAGTGCCCAAGAAACTCACTGGGAAGGGATATAGCAGTATGCTGACCATAGGAAATCTTCTGATATTTTGGGATTTTGGAAAACTTCCTCCTAATCCAGTGTAAGAATATTTTCCTGGGTTTTCTTCTACATATTTCTGCTTTATTGAATGATATTCTTCTTGAAATGGGCCAGCTCTAGACCTCTAGAGCATGTCTGAGGTACAAAAGGAATATAAGGGAAGTTTCCGTTCCTCACATTTTTTTTTCCTCCTCAAACATTTGCTTATCTCCAGCTACTGTTTATTTTACCATATTAGTGACTTATAAAGGTTGTTTTCTCTAGATAAAGCTGGATATAGTAATCATACTAATAGCTTTTCTTCTATAATATGGCTCTTTTTGTTGTTGTCCAGGGTTTATTGAAGATATTACAGCACAGCAGAAAGATTCAAACGGCTCCATGTAGTGTTTTGAAATTCACCCCAGCTGTGGCCTGAATGACCTGCAGGTTGGACAGACTGCCAAAGTCCAAGACCTTCAGTATCTTCTTAGTGTCACGATCTACTTCAAAGATCTGATCCAGGACTGAGACGTCAGGAACACAATTGTCTCTCCCTTCTCTCTCCTCCTCCTGCAGTTTGATGGGGGTCCCTCTCAACTGGGCCTCTGTGAATCTGCTTGCTCAGATGTGTCACAGAGCCTGCTCCCTCATTGTGGAGCTCCTTGCTGGGAATAACGGCGATCCCTGCGCACTCGTGCTTGGGGGTGTGGAAATCGCCGTCCCGGTGCGTGTAGTATTTCTGTTATGACTTGTGCCACCCTCTTCACGGTTTTGGCGCCAACACAGTGCACGTTGGCGGCTCCCTGGTAAAAGAGCAATATGGCTCTTTTTTAATCTCCTCCCCAGAGTCAGTGTGCTGCAGTATGTTACTCATTTTATTCATTAACTAGAGGCTCCATGAGTACTTTCTTGTGCCAATTCTGGAAAGCTATCCAAGACCAGATGCGTCCTTAACCGATCTTTTGGTTAAAGTCTCCATTAAAATTTAAAAGATTCTTTAAAGTTAGTCCTTGTAATGTCACCTGTTAACTACTCCTTTGGACACATAGCAATGATAAAGGAAAAGCTGGTTAAAAAGGGGAGGTGGGATCAAAATCAAAGGGTAAGGTAAACAATCATACTTAAAAACACACAAGACCACTTTTTAAATTTTTTTATTATTTATTTATTTTTTTAAGATTTGATTTATTTATTTGACAGAGAGAGAGACAGCGAGAGAAGGAACACAAGCACGGGGAGTGGGAGAAGGAGTAGCAGGCTTCCCGCGGAGCAGGGAGCCCAAGGCAGATGCTTAACCAACTGAGCCACCCAGGCGTCCCTGTGATCACTTTTTTTTACCCATGATATATTGAAATAGTAATTTCCTAGGTAGACTTCTATGTTTTGTTTTTATTGCTAAGTCAATTTAAAATTCTAATAGAATGCCTCTTGACTGATAAGAGAGATTAATATGCAAACCTAATACTTAACTCCCCAGTGATAAGAAGATGATTGGAAGTAATGGTGGCTGCAAAAATCAGAGTCAGTTAATGTCACTAAAGAGAATAATCAAAAGTTTTGTGAAATTTTGTTTTTGTGAAGCAAACTGCTTAAAATGTCCTCTGACAGTATTTATAATATTGAACTGATCAACTAAAAAATGATTCTTTAGATTAAATACAGAGAATTCTTTGCTATAAGTGGCAGAGGAGTATAGTAGCTAAAAGCACAGATTTTTGAGCAAAATTCCAAGATTTGGGGTCTGAGCTTTTACAATTTCTGACTGTGTGACTTGAATTGTTCTGTACCACAGTTTCCCCATTAATAAAATCCAGAGTAATAATGCATACTTCATGAGTTCTTGTGAAGACTAAGAGCTGATTTATAGGAATCACTTACAGCAATGCTCAGCAACTAGTAATCACTATAGGTCAACAAGTTAAGCTATTAATATAAATTGGATGAATCAAAATACCCAATAGACTTTTTTGAATTTTATTCATCCTCAAATTTTTGCAGCAATATGGACTTTAGTAGCAATAAATGTTCCTATAATTGAGATGATTTTAACAACATAAAAAACAAACAAAAGCATAAAAATAAGTCTTAATTATCTTAAAGTTCAAAAAGCTTGGGATTTTATTCTTGCCAGTGTATGGCTTTCAGTTGGTAAATTGTACCAAAAAAATGTTGATCCTTGTAAAAGGTATGTTCTAAAGATGAAATTAAATTATAAATAAAAAATGTTGGAAAGTGATTTCATTATTATAAAAAATGCAAACATTATTGTTAAGACTATACAAGTATGGGGGGGGCGGAGCAAGATGGCGGAGGAGTAGGAGACCTGGATTTCGTCTCCTCTCAGGAATTCAGCTGGATAGGGATCAAACCATTCTGAACACCTACAAACTCAACAGGAGATCGAAGAAAAGAATAGCAACAACTCTCTGAACAGAAAAGCGACCACTTTCTGGAAGGTCTTTTCTGATTTGTTTAGAGTATATTTTCTGGGGACGTTGTTACCCTGCTAGCATTTTGTTCTCTCATTAATCTATTCTCCTCTGCACAAAATGACAAGACGGAAAAAATCACCTCAACAAAAAGAACAAGAGGTAGTACCGACTGCCAGGGACCTACTCAATACGGACATTAGTACGATGTCAGATCTAGAGTTCAGAATCATCACTTTAAAGATACTAGCTGGGCTTGAAAAAAACATGGAAGTTATTAGAGAAACCCTTTCTGGAGAAGTAAAAGAACTAAAATCGAACCAAGTAGAAATCAAAAAGGCTATTAATGAGGTGCAATCAAATATGGGGGCGCTAACTGCTAGGATAAATGAGGCAGAAGAAAGAATCAGTGAGATAGAAGACCAAATGATGGAAAATAAAGAAGCTGAGAAAAAGAGAGATAAACAACTACTGGATCACGAGGGCAGAATTCGAGAGATAAACGATACCATAAGACGAAACAACATTAGAATAATTGGGATCCCAGAAGAAGAAGAAAGAGAGAGAGGTGCAGAAGGTATAATGGAGCAAATTATAGCAGAGAACTTCCCTAATTTGGGGAAGGAAACAGGCATCAAAATCCAGGAAGCACAGAGAACCCCTCTCAAAATCAATAAAAATAGGTCAACACCCCGACATCTAATAGTAAAACTTACGAGTCTCAGAGACAAAGAGAAAATCCTGAAAGCAGCTCGGGAGAAGAGATATGTAACCTACAATGGTAGAAACATTAGATTGGCAACAGACTTATCCACAGAGACCTGGCAGGCCAGAAAGGACTGGCAGGACATATTCAGAGCACTAAATGAGAAAAATATGCAGCCAAGAATACTATATCCAGCTAGGCTGTCATTGAAAATTGAAGGAGAGATAAAAAGCTTCCAGGACAAACAAAAACTAAAGGAATTTGCAAACACGAAACCAGCCCTACAACAAATATTGAAAGGGGTCCTCTAAGCAAAGAGAGAGCCTAAAAGCAACAGAGACCAGAAAGGAACACAAACAATATACAGTAATAGTCACTTTACAGGCAATACAATGGCACTGAACTCCTCTCTTTCAATAGTTACCCTGAATGTAAATGGGCTAAATGCCCCAATCAAAAGACACAGGCTATCAGATTGGATTAAAAAACAAGACCCATCGATATGCTGTCTGCAAGAGACTCATTTTAGACCCAAAGACACCCCCAGATTGAAAGTGAGGGGGTGGAAAACCATTTACCATGCTAATGGACACCAAAAGAAAGCTGGGGTGGCAATCCTTATATCAGACAAATTAGATTTTAAACCAAAGACTGTAATAAGAGATGAGGAAGGACGCTATATCCTACTTAAAGGGTCTATCCAACAAGAAGATCTAACAATTGTAAATATCTATGCCCCTAACATGGGAGCAGCCAATTATATAAGGCAATTAATAACAAAAGCAAAGAAACACATCGACAACAACACAATAATAGTGGGGGACTTTAACACCCCCCTCAATGAAATGGACAGATCGTCTAAGCAAAAGATCAACAAGGAAATAAAGACTTTAAATGACACACTGGACCAAATGGACTTCACAGACATATTCAGAACATTCCATCCCAAAGCAACGGAATACACATTCTTCTCTAGTGCCCATGGAACATTCTCCAGAATAGATCACATCCTAGGTCATAAATCAGGTCTCAACCGGTACCAGAAGATGGGGATCATCCCCTGCCTATTTTCAGACCACAATGCTTTGAAACTAGAACTCAATCACAAGAGGAAAGTCGGAAAGAACTCAAATACATGGAGGCTAAAGAGCATCCTACTGAAGAATGAATGGGTCAACCAGGAAATTAAAGAAGAATTAAAAAAATTCATGGAAACCAATGAAAATGAAAACACAACTATTCAAAATCTTTGGGATACAGCAAAGGCAGTCCTAAGAGGAAAGTATATAGCAATACAAGCCTTTCTCAAGAAACAAGAAAGGTCTCAAGTACACAACCTAACCCTACACCTAAAGGAGCTGGAGAAAGAACAGCAAATAAAGCCTAAACCCAGCAGGAGAAGAGAAATAATAAAGATCAGAGCAGAAATCAATGAAATAGAAACCAAAAGAACAGTAGAACAGATCAACGAAACTAGGAGCTGGTTCTTTGAAAGAATTAACAAGATTGATAAGCCCCTGGCCAGACTTATCAAAAAGAAAAGAGAAATGACCCAAATCAACAAAATCATGAATGAAAGAGGAGAAATCACAACCAACACCAAAGAAATACAAATAATTATAAGAACATATTATGAGCAACTCTATGCCAACAAATTAGATAACCTGGAAGTAATGGATGCATTCCTAGAGATGTATCAACTACCAAAACTGAACCAGGAAGAAATAGAACACCTGAACAGACCTATAACCACTAAGGAAATAGAAGCAGTCATCAAAAATCTCCCAAAACACAAAAGCCCAGGGCCAGATGGCTTCCCAGGGGAATTCTACCAAACATTTCAAGAAGAATTAATACCTATCCTTCTGAAACTGTTCCAAAAAATAGAAATGGAAGGAAAACTTCCAAACTCATTTTATGAGGCCAGCATTACCTTGATCCCAAAACCAGACAAAGACCCCATCAAAAAGGAGAATTACAGACCAATATCCCTGATGAACATGGATGCAAAAATTCTCACCAAAATACTAGCCAATAGGATCCAACAGTACATTAAAAGGATTATTCACCACGACCAAGTCGGATTTATCCCTGGGCTGCAAGGTTGGTTCAACATCCGCAAATCAATCAACGTGATACAATACATTAACAAAAGAAAAAACAAGAATCACATGATCCTCTCAATAGATGCAGAAAAAGCATTTGACAAAGTACAGCATCCTTTCTTGATCAAAACTCTTCAGAGTATAGGGATAGAGGGTACATACCTCAATATCATAAAAGCCATCTATGAAAAACCTACAGGGAATATCATTCTCAATGGGGAAAAACTGAGAGCTTTCCCCCTAAGGTCAGGAACGCGGCAGGGATGTCCACTATCACCACTGCTATTCAACATAGTATTGGAAGTCCTAGCCACAGCAATCAGACAACAAAAAGAAATCAAAGGCATCCAAATTGGCAAAGAAGAAGTCAAACTCTCACTCTTTGCAGATGATATGATACTTTATGTGGAAAATCCCAAAGACTCCACCCCAAAACTGCTAGAACTCATACAGGAATTCAGTAAAGTGGCAGGATATAAAATCAATGCACAGAAGTCAGTGGCATTCCTATACACCAACAACAAGTCAGAAGAAAGAGAAATTAAGGAGTCGATCCCATTTACAATTGCACCCAAAACCATAAGATACCTAGGAATAAATCTAACCAAAGAGGCAAAGGATCTGTACTCAGAAAACTATAAAATACTCATGAAAGAAATTGAGGAAGACACAAAGAAATGGAAAAACATTCCATGCTCATGGATTGGAAGAACAAATATTGTGAAGATGTCAATCCTACCTAGAGCAATCTACACATTCAATGCAATCCCCATCAAAATACCATCCACTTTCTTCAAAGAAATGGAACAAATAATCCTAAAATTTGTATGGAACCAGAAAAGACCCCGCATAGCCAGAGGAATGTTGAAAAAGAAAAGCAAAGCTGGTGGCATCACAATTCCAGACTTCCAGCTCTACTACAAAGCTGTCATCATCAAGACAGTATGGTACTGGCACAAAAACAGACACATCGATCAATGGAACAGAATAGAGAGCCCAGAAATGGACCCTCAACTATATGGTCAACTAATCTTTGACAAAGCAGGAAAGAATGTCCAATGGAAAAAAGACAGTCTCTTCAACAAATGGTGTTGGGAAAATTGGACAGCCACATGCAGAAGAATGAAACTGGACCATTTCCTTACACCACACACAAAAATAGACTCCAAATGGTTGAAAGACCTCAATGTGAGACAGGAGTCCATCAAAATCCTAAAGGAGAACACAGGCAGCAACCTCTTCGACCTCAGCCGCAGCAACTTCTTCCTAGAAACATCGCCAAAGGCAAGGGAAGCAAGGGCAAAAATGAACTATTGGGACTTCATCAAGATAAAAAGCTTTTGCAAAGCAAAGGAAACAGTCAACAAAACCAAAAGACAACTGACAGAATGGGAGAAGATATTTGCAAATGACATATCAGATAAAGGGCTAGTATCCAAAATCTATAAAGAACTCATCAAACTCAACACCCAAAGAACAAAGAATCCAATCAAGAAATGGGCAGAAGACATGAACAGACATTTTTCCAAAGAAGACATCCAAATGGCCAACAGACACATGAAAAAGTGTTCAATATCGCTCGGCATCAGGGAAATCCAAATCAAAACCTCAATGAGATACCACCTCACACCAGTCAGAATGGCTAAAATTAACAAGTCAGGAAATGACAGATGTTGGCGGGGATGTGGCGAAAGGGGAACCCTCCTACACTGTTGGTGGGAATGCAAGCTGGTGCAGCCACTCTGGAAAACAGTATGGAGGTTCCTCAAAAAGTTGAAAATAGAGCTACCATATGATCCAGCAATTGCACTACTGGGTATTTACCCCAAAGATACAAAAGTAGGGACCCGAAAGGCTACGTGCACCCCGATGTTTATAGCAGCAATGTCCACAATAGCCAAACTGTGGAAAGAGCCAAGATGTCCATCAACAGATGAATGGATAAAGAAGATGTGGTATATATATACAATGGAATATTATGCAGCCATCAAAAGGAATGAGATCTTGCCATTTGCAACGACGTGGATGGAACTGGAGGGTATTATGCTGAGCGAAATAAGTCAAACAGAGAAAGACATGTATCATATGACCTCACTGATATGAGGAATTCTTAATCTCAGGAAACAAACTGAGGGTTGCTGGAGTGGGGGGTGGGGTGGGAGGGATGGGGTGACTGGGTGATGGACACTGGGGAGGGTATGTGTTCTGGTAAGCGCTGTGAATTGTGCAAGACTGTTGAATCTCAGATCTGTACCTCTGAAACAAATAATGCAATATATGTTAAGAAAGAAAAGAAGAAGAAGAAGAATGTAGCAGGAGGGGAAGAATGAAGGGGGGGAAATCGGAGGGGGAGAAGAACCATGAGAGACGATGGACTCTGAAAAACAAACTGAGGGTTCTAGAGGGGAGGGGGTTGGGAGGATGGGTTAGCCTGGTGATGGGTATTGAGGAGGGCACGTTCTGCATGGAGCACTGGGTGTTATGCACAAACAATGAATCATGGAACACTAAATCTAAAACTAATGATGTAATGTATGGGGATTAACATAACAATAAAAAAATTAAAAAAAAAAAAAGACTATACAAGTATATTCTTGGTAGAAATTTATAGAAATTCCTCACTCAAATAATAAGAAACACTCCGTTTAAGAGATTACTTCCAATGCTATTTAAAAATCATGTCAAGTTGAAGATAGTGAATTGAATCTACCCTTACTCTATTCCCCAATAAATTGAAATGACAATGAAATATTTATAAAGAAATGGATTCATAGCAATCTGAGAATGAGACAAAGGTCATTAACACCTAGATATTTTGAAAAATTTCTGAAAGATAGAGAGAAGATTTGATCATAATGACAATCTAAAGCTGAGACGGCAACATGGAACAAACACAGAGAATGGCTAAATCACTTGAAAGGTCTTTTCACTCAGCTCAGCTATGGAAAGACTCCAAACTCTGGATAAGAAGGCACTCAGGGTTGGAGGGGGAGAGGGTTATATATTAATGATAATTAATCAAAGGGTTAGCAACACAAATACTGCCAGTCTCTACCCTCCCTACCTCAAGCATGCAGCCAAGTCATTTTTGCCCACATTAACCTGGACAGAATAATCGCAGAAGCAAGTTTCTCAAATTATAGTCTGTTAACCCCTCGTATCAGAGTTCTTGAAAATTCAGTATCAGACTTACTAAAAATTCAGATAACCTATTCCATTCCAGATCTGTCCCTTCTGGGCAGGACATTAGAATATGTATTTTGAGCAAGTTTCTCAAGTGATTTTTCTGCTTCCCACTATATTTTGAGAATCATCACACTAAAGAAAATGAACCACTCGACTTGTGGTGGCAAGATATCCTTTAAAATGTGTTGAACTATAGTCACTTTCTTATTCTGATGGAGATGGAGCCAAAGGAGCCAGAGTTACCCTCCTATTTGAAAAAAAATCCCCAAATATTTGACAAGTTTTTCAGAAAATGGGCATCACGCAGGATAGGATCACTGAGAGAGGAAACGCAGAGGAAGCGAACACTGTGATTGTCTGTTTACTGCCTACAGAGCAGGAAGGCAAACCAAGTGGAGCCCAGTGAGAGAGCGAGAATTTCTAGATCTGTCCAGGGTTTCCCTCAGTTTTTTGCTGAGTATGGATTAGCATGTGTGCGTGAGGAAATTACTTGAGACCAGAGAAAGAAACACCCGAAAGGCGCAAAAGGGTCGATTCTTGGTCTCGTGGAGGGCCAGAACGAGTTTGTTTTCCTACCTGATAGGGAAAACATACTCCGTGGGTTTCTGAGTGGAAGGTTCCTGCCTCAGTAGTGGGGAAAAATTAGCCCCAGACTAAAGGCTTCTCTGGTCCCATCTAAAAATGTTATAAATAAGACTTGAAAGGATCAGACAAATTCTAAGTCATTTGACTGAATTTTAGAACAAAGCTAAAAAATATTTATAGTCATATAAAAATTTCTATCACTCAGGAGTTAAAATTCAATGTATGGCGCCCATGCATGCAAAGACACAGGAAAGGTCCCAGGACAATTCGATGGAGGGAAAGGAAATTTTTTTCAGCAAATGGTGCTGAAACAATTTTTTATTTTCTTTTATTATGTTATGTTAATCACCACACATTACATCATTACTTTTTGATGTAGTGTTCCATGATTCATTGTTTGCATATAACACCCAGTGCTCCATTCAATACGTGCCCTCTTTAATATCCATCACCAGGCTAACGCATTCCCCCACCCCTCCTCCCTTCTAGAACCCATTTCATAGCCATGTGTTAAAATGTTAACCTCAACCCTTACTTCAAGGTTTGTATAAAAATTAACCCCAAATGGATTGCTGTCTTAAAAATAATGGCTAAAAACTATAAAACTTATAGACAAAACCAGAAGGATATAGGGATTTGGGTTTGGCAAAGATTTCTTAAACATGATGCAAATTGTTTTAAAAGGTAATATATTGGACTTCATCAAAATTAAATACTTTTATTTACTAATATTTACTAAATATTAGAAAGAGTGTGAGAGCTTGTACAAGCAGAATGGGGAGGGGTAGGGGAAAGGGAGAGAGAGAATCTTAAACAGGCTCCATGCTCAGTGCAGAGCCCGATGCGGGGCTCGATCTCACAACTCTGAGATCATGACCTGAGCCAAAATCAAGAGTCAGACGCTTAACCGACTGAGCCGCCCAAGCACCCCAATATATGATTCTGTTTATATAAAATTATAGAAAATAGAAACTAATCCATGGCATCAGAAATTCTATCAATGACTGCCTGGGGCCAGGGTAGGGGCAGGAGATGCAATTGCAAAGGGGCATGTGAAACTATTGAGGTTGATTGATAATCTTAATTATCTTGATTGTTGTGGTCATTTCCATGAGCTAGTCATATGTCGAAACTCATCAAATTTCCACTTGTGTATATGTAGTTTATTGTATTTCCCCCTAGGTTCCCTCCTGAGGGCCAAGGTACCTTTCCCTGAGAAACTAAGGAATATTGGTTGCTGAAAGGTCGCTGCTGTATTTTTCTTAGGCAACTGCTCCCAGGAGCAGAGAAACGCACTACCCAAAGCTTTAACCCATGGGAGAGGATGGCAGAAGGATAATAACTGGTTGATACAGAAGTAGAATGTCTCAGTCATCTTGCCTCAACTAGGATCAACTAAAGGCTCATTTACAACCAGACTGAGGGTCGGCTCTTTTGTGGGTCCAATCCTTCCTTCTTCACTTTTTATAGTCTCTCTCTTGAGACCACTCCCCAATACTCCATGCAACTCCATACCTCAGGGTCTATCACCATGGAGCCCAAGCCAGTATATTTGGCCTCAGGATTGGTGTAGGAAACAGATATTAAATAAAATTTTAGCGCTAGGTCTTTTATCAGCTGTCTGGCAATTACTGGTGGAAAATAGATTATGGGTAGCTCTAGCTTGTTGTCAAAATATTCACCAGTGGTAAAATAGGATGTATAATTAGTGGAGACAAATCACTGCCTGATGCTCAGTATCTCTGGTGCTTGAGAAGTGTGATGGAAAGGGTTAATTATAAGGACTATGAATTGGGAGGCAGTTGCTGAGTACATTTGATTCATGGATTTATTGAACAATGATGATGATTCACTGCTTATCCAAGGCAAAATATAAAAGCCATAGTCTTTTTGCAGTACTTAGGAAAAACCTCCTGCACCAGGAGTGTGTGTGCGCCTCAATTTGAGACAACTCTGAAGGGCCATCCTAGCTCAGTAGCTCCTGGTAGGATGGGCTGAAGTCTCATCTGCCACTGCATCGTCCGTCAGCTCCTGTATCTGCTCAGTGTGGCCGTGCTCGCCTTCTTCCAGCTGTATCTCCAAAGAGCATTCATTCTCCAGTGAGCTATCTGCATGTGACTTCCTGTACTCTTTTCCCAAGGAGCCCAGTTCAAGGCCTGCCCTTGCACTTTATAGCTAAGCTGTCCCTTTTGCATGTACACAAAGTTCACCTTCTGTGTCCTTCAGTGCAACCTTCCAATTCAGGAAGGTGGGCTACTGGAGAAACAGGAAACAGGCTTATATAAGGAAGCAAAACTGTCCCAAATCACCTCTATATAGCAACCAGGGGCTTCATTCATAAACATGATTGATACTCAAAGATCTCTAGACTTTTGAAGGGGAACAACAGCACAAAAAGAAAGACCAAGATGAATCAACAGGATAATTATTCCTTGACGAAAGGGAGCTAATTGGGCAAGAGAAAAGGAGGCTAAATATTCTAATTGGTATTCTTGATCTAACAGTGATCTGTGTTTTTTTTTTAATTTTTTTATTGTTATGTTAATCCCCATACATTACATCATTAGTTTTAGATATAGTGTTCCATGATTCATTGTTTGTGCATAACACCCAGTGCTCCATGCAGAACGTGCCCTCCTCAATACCCATCACCAGGCTAACCCATCCTCCCAATCCCCTCCCCTCTAGAACCCTCAGTTTGTTTTTCAGAGTCCATCGTCTCTCATGGTTCTTCTCCCCCTCCGATTTCCCCCCCTTCATTCTTCCCCTCCTGCTACATTCTTCTTCTTCTTTTTTTCTTTCTTAACATATATTGCATTATTTGTTTCAGAGGTACAGATCTGAGATTCAACAGTCTTGCACAATTCACAGCGCTTACCAGAGCACATACCCTCCCCAGTGTCCATCACCCAGTCACCCCATCCCTCCCACCCCACCCCCCACTCCAGCAACCCTCAGTTTGTTTCCTGAGATTAAGAATTCCTCATATCAGTGAGGTCATATGATACATGTCTTTCTCTGTTTGACTTATTTCGCTCAGCATAATACACTCCAGTTCCATCCACGTCGTTGCAAATGGCAAGATCTCATTCCTTTTGATGGCTGCATAATATTCCATTGTATATATATACCACCTCTTCTTTATCCATTCATCTGTAGATGGACATCTTGGCTCTTTCCACAGTTTGGCTATTGTGGACATTGCTGCTATAAACATCGGGGTGCACGTACCCTTTTGGGTCCCTACTTTTGTATCTTTGAGGTAAATACCCAGGAGTGCAATTGCTGGATCATATGGTAGCTCTATTTTCAACTTTTTGAGGAACCTCCATACTGTTTTCCAGAGTGGCTGCACCAGCTTGCTTTCCCACCAACAGTGTAGGAGGGTTCCCCTTTCTCCGCATCCCCGCCAACATCTGTCATTTCCTGACTTGTTAATTTTAGCCATTCTGACTGGTGTGAGGTGGTATCTCATTGAGGTTTTGATTTGGATTTCCCTGATGCCGAGCGATATTGAACACTTTTTCATGTGTCTGTTGGCCATTTGGATGTCTTCTTTGGAAAAATGTCTGTTCATGTCTTCTGCCCATTTCTTGATTGGATTCTTTGTTCTTTGGGTGTTGAGTTTGATGAGTTCTTTATAGATTTTGGATACTAGCCCTTTATCTGATATGTCATTTGCAAATATCTTCTCCCATTCTGTCAGTTGTCTTTTGGTTTTGTTGACTGTTTCCTTTGCTTTGCAAAAGCTTTTTATCTTGATGAAGTCCCAATAGTTCATTTTTGCCCTTGCTTCCCTTGCCTTTGGCGATGTTTCTAGGAAGAAGTTGCTGCGGCTGAGGTCGAAGAGGTTGCTGCCTGTGTTCTCCTTTAGGATTTTGATGGACTCCTGTCTCACATTGAGGTCTTTCAACCATTTGGAGTCTATTTTTGTGTGTGGTGTAAGGAAATGGTCCAGTTTCATTCTTCTGCATGTGGCTGTCCAATTTTCCCAACACCATTTGTTGAAGAGACTGTCTTTTTTCCATTGGACATTCTTTCCTGTTTTGTCAAAGATTAGTTGACCATATAGTTGAGGGTCCATTTCTGGGCTCTCTATTCTGTTCCATTGATCTATGTGCCTGTTTTTGTGCCAGTACCATACTGTCTTGATGATGACAGCTTTGTAATAGAGCTGGAAGTCCGGAATTGTGATGCCACCAGCTTTGCTTTTCTTTTTCAACATTCCTCTGGCTATGCGGGGTCTTTACTGGTTCCATACAAATTTTAGGATTATTTGTTCCATTTCTTTGAAAAAAGTGCATGGTATTTTGATGGGGATTGCATTGAATGTGTAGATTGCTCTAGGTAGCATTCACATCTTCACAATATTTGTTCTTCCAATCCATGAGCATGGAATGTTTTTCCATTTCTTTGTGTCTTCCTCAATTTCTTTCATGAATATTTTATAGTTTTCTGAGTACAGATCCCTTGCCTCTTTGGTTAGATTTATTCCTAGGTATCTTATGGTTTTGGGTGCAATTGTAAATGGGATCGACTCCTTAATTTCTCTTTCTTCTGACTTGTTGTTGGTGTATAGGAATGCCACTGATTTCTGTGCATTGATTTTATATCCTGCCACTTTACTGAATTCCTGTGTGAGTTCTAGCAGTTTTGGGGTGGAGTCTTTGGGGTTTTCCACATAAAGTATCATATCATCTGCAAAGAGTGAGAGTTTGACTTCTTCCTTGCCAATTTGGATGCCTTTGATTTCTTTTTGTTGTCTGATTGCCGTGGCTAGGACTTCCAATACTACGTTGAATAGCAGTGGTGATAGTGGACATCCCTGCCGCGTTCCTGACCTTAGGGGGAAAGCTCTCAGTTTTTCCCCATTGAGAATGATATTCGCTGTAGGTTTTTCATAGATGGCTTTTATGATATTGAGGTATGTACCCTCTATCCCTATACTCTGAAGAGTTTTGATCAAGAAAGGATGCTGTACTTTGTCAAATGCTTTTTCTGCATCTATTGAGAGGATCATATGGTTCTTGTTCTTTCTTTTGTTAATGTATTGTATCACGTTGATTGATTTGCGGATGTTGAACCAACCTTGCAGCCCAGGGATAAATCCGACTTGGTCGTGGTGAATAATCCTTTTAATGTACAATTGGATCCTATTGGCTAGTATTTTGGTGAGAATTTTTGCATCCATGTTCATCAGGGATATTGGTCTGTAATTCTCCTTTTTGATGGGGTCTTTGTCTGGTTTTGGGATCAAGGTAATGCTGGCCTCATAAAATGAGTTTGGAAGTTTTCCTTCCATTTCTATTTTTTGGAACAGTTTCAGAAGGATAGGTATTAATTCTTCTTGAAATGTTTGGTAGAATTCCCCTGGGAAGCCATCTGGCCCTGGGCTTTTGTGTTTTGGGAGATTTTTGATGACTGCTTCTATTTCCTTAGTGGTTATAGGTCTGTTCAGGTGTTCTATTTCTTCCTGGTTCAGTTTTGGTAGTTGATACATCTCTAGGAATGCATCCATTACTTCCAGGTTATCTAATTTGCTGGCATAGAGTTGCTCATAATATGTTCTTATAATTGTTTGTATTTCTTTGGTGTTGGTTGTGATTTCTCCTCTTTCATTCATGATTTTGTTGATTTGGGTCATTTCTCTTTTCTTTTTGATAAGTCTGGCCAGGAGTTTATCAATCTTGTTAATTCTTTCAAAGAACCAGCTCCTAGTTTCGTTGATCTGTTCTACTGTTCTTTTGGTTTCTATTTCATTGATTTCTGCTCTGATCTTTATTATTTCTCTTCTCCTGCTGGGTTTAGGCTTTATTTGCTGTTCTTTCTCCAGCTCCTTTAGGTGTAGGGTTAGGTTGTGTACTTGAGACCTTTCTTGTTTCTTGAGAAAGGCTTGTATTGCTATATACTTTCCTCTTAGGACTGCCTTTGCTGTATCCCAAAGATTTTGAACAGTTGTGTTTTCATTTTCATTGGTTTCCATGAATTTTTTTAATTCTTCTTTAATTTCGTGGTTGACCCATTCATTCTTCAGTAGGATGCTCTTTAGCCTCCATGTATTTGAGTTCTTTCCGACTTTCCTCTTGTGATTGAGTTCTAGTTTCAAAGCATTGTGGTCTGAAAATATGCAGGGGATGATCCCAATCTTCTGGTACTGGTTGAGACCTGATTTATGACCTAGGATGTGATCTATTCTGGAGAATGTTCCATGGGCACTAGAGAAGAATGTGTATTCCGTTGCTTTGGGATGGAATGTTTTTTTTTTTTGACAGAGAGAGAGACAGCGAGAGAGGGAACAGAAGCAGGGGGAGTGAGAGAGGGAGAAGCAGGCTTCCCGCCCAGCAGGGAGCCTGATGTGGGACTCGATCCCAGGACCCTGAGATCATGACCTGAGCTGAAGGCAGTCACTTAACCAACTGAGCCACCCAGGCGCCCCAGTGATCTGTGTTTTAATCAGTCTTTCCTTGAATACCTCTGAGATGGAGCAACTTTTAATATTCTTAAAGTCCATTTGTGCGTTTTCTTCTGTGACTCCCTTGACTCCCTTGTATATATTGTTTGGCAATGTGTTGGCTGCACTACACATATCTAATTACTGCAGAGAAAGAAGATTTTGCTTGTTTTTATTGTTCTTTTCTTTTCTTATTTACCTTTAGAGCTCACTTGATTTCTTTCTCTTTCTGCTTTATCTTGAACCAATGTTCTTTCTCTAAGGACAATGTTCTTTTTCTAAGGATGTGTTCTTTATGTTATCATAATATAGGAGTAATTTTTAATGAGAAGTTTTGAAGGGAAGAGTGCCTTTTTTATTGGTGTCTCAACTAAAAGCATATTCCCATTGGACAGAAACAATAATTCAACCTCTCTACGTAATTCTATTAAATGACTTCCCTTGGCTGTTCTATTTGAGGTCCCTTGTATATAACCAAATCATAATTAATATCCATGCATATGCTACATATGCCATAAAATGTTCCTCACTAGATACATCTGAGTCCATCAGTGGTATTTAAAAAAAAGAGAAGGAGGGAGAAACAGAAACAGAAAGAGGCAGAGTGTGTAAGTGTGTAGGCATAAGATTGTCAGGCAATTTAGAAGTAGTCATTTGGGTACAAAGAATGTGCAAAATAATGATGACTATTAAATATGTCAGATCCAGTCCCAAACTAAGTATTAAGAGAAAAATTCAGTATCTCTAGAAAGGATGGATGGTCCCTTACAATTCACTTAATCTTTATTCTTCATTGAATATCATTGAGGAGGCCATTCATGTAATGAGATGATTAAGGGATCAGTCTTTGTAGCACCTTGGCATGTATTTGAATCCCACCTGTGTTTTTTGTTTGTTTGTTTTAGGCAGATCACTTAACTTCTCAGAACCTCAGCTTCTTTGCCTTGGAAAGGGGGATAGCAGTAATACCTGCTTTCTGGGGTAGCTGTTTGGATTAAATTTGTGAGAACAATGCCTAGAACACAATAACACTCGTGAGGGTAAGACATTGTTATTATTTTTAAGATTGCTACTAGGTAAATATACTAATGTTCAGATATCAGTTTTTAAAGCCATTTAGAATGTTTAATTTTGGTGTAAATTAAAGGAGGCATTAAAATTAATAACTTAAGTTTCATAGAAATCTTGTTTGGTTTTATTTATTCTGTGGCTTACACGAATTAATATAAGTCTAACACACCTGCTGAAAATTAGCTTTAAATCTTTATACTTGTAAACTGCATCATCCCAATTATTTTAGATAGATAAGCACATTTAAATAATATGTTTTCTAATAAGATTTGCTCATGTAGACATTATATTAAACTGGTGAAGGGATTAATCGTCTAGAGTTTACTATAGAATAGCACAACAGAGACTACTGTGGTCTATGTTTAATAATTCTTTATTTAAGCAAGTTCTAAATATGACTCAAAGCTTCTGTTAGGTTAGATTTAAAACCAGGTCTAGAATTCAAGACCTATTTTTAAAGATACTATTTTACCTAGTGAATTTTATTTGTCCAAATTGTTTATTTTACTTGTTAGAATTGTTTAAAGTGCTATTTGAATAGGCTATATGTTATATATTATATATCTATTGTTGTATTTGGTTTGTAAATCTCCTATGGTGTCATATATAAAATAATGTAGTTGAAACAAATGATTTTTCTTTTAATTTCATATGGAAATATCTATTTTTGGGGACAGGTCTTTGATTTGGGGTTGACATCCTTTTTGCGGCATGTAATGTCAATTGAAGCTCTGATTTCCTTTTGTTTGCGGTTTGTAGGAAATTTTTGCTTAGGGTTTCTGGTCTTCTTATACAGTGTTGGTTTCTTTGTTGCTTTTCAGCTTCCTAAAATATGGTTTCTGTTTTTTATTTCACTTTATTTTCTTTAGTAACTCGTATAATTTCAATACACTATAAAATGACTATTTGGGACATCCATCTCCACACCCTTTTTATGAGGTTTAGTTGAAGCAAAATTCAGGGGTGGTAAACCAACTGTTCCAGACAGCTGCATTTGCAAAAAGATTGAAAATAATTAGAGGGAAAAAAAAAAAACAGCCTTTGGAATAAATCTGCCCTTATTCTCTTGTTTCTATCTTCTCTCTACTCTTCAAGAAGTCCTTCCCATCTGGAGTTACCCTTGGAAACAAAACTTCCTGAACTTTTACTCATTGAGTTATTTCCCATATACCCCTTAGCCACACTTTCTTTCCACACTCATTATTCTCTCTTGAATCTTAGATCCAACTCAGCATTAGCTGGTTATTAAAGGAGAGAAAATATGTTTGTTGACCTTCAGTGGAAGGAAGAGACAAGGGATGAAAGAAATCTCTGAACACAAGCCATGAACTTCTTGGTTATAGGTATTTACACTGGGGAGAAAGTTTTGAGAAAAAAGGTGATATTATTAATACAGGCTTAATTACATTGATAAAGCCCTGGATAACAGTGTAAACTGAGGAATCTTTGCTCTGACAACAGATTGAGCCTAAGGGCTAATAGAATGGAAGAAGTGTTGCAAAAGAGGACAAATTGTTTTTCTGGACAATTTTATATTATGCAGTTTTTCTATGAGGGTATAGTGCCTCTATTTGCCATTAGTTCCACCTACTTCATCATTTTTCCTCCTGTCCTCTCATTCACAAGAAATTCTAGTCTTTGACACAGAACGTCACAATATTGCCCACGTGACATATTCTAGTGTTTAGTGTGTTGAGAGGTCAATGCAAAAGGATCAGTATAGTTCTTCATTTATCATATCTAGTTAGCATGTCAGCTAAGGTGGCCTGGCGTTTTGTTAGATTAGCCAATGAATCCTTTCTCTTCCTCTTCCTGTGACTTTTTTTATTATGTGTGGCCAACCAGAGGCTGCTAATAATGTTCCAAGAATTATATGTGGGTTTTAGAGAGAAGCAAAAACCCCACATAAGCTGCTGGTTCAAAGTGCACACCAAAACTGTAATTCCAGACATTATCGAGCTAATTACATATTTGTGATTTCTATTTAAGTTACTTGAATATAAATCTCTCAGGAAACCTATTAGGATGATTGTTAATAAGCAAGCCCAAAATTGGAAGTTTCTATGTTTATGGCTTTCTTAAGTAATACTAAAAAAAAAAATCAATTTTTTATTTCTAGGACTTTATGCAAGTTGTTAAATATGAAAGCATTCCTTTTAATTGTGTAAAAAGCTTTGGTTTGTATAAGCCAAATATTGTTGTTTTTTTCTTTTAAGCTTCCATAATGTTTAAATATATTCTTGGTTGGAGATTATGTGATTCTTTGAGTCCAGAAATGTTCATTAGCATTTTTGCAGGGAGTAAAAGTAACTCTGCCATATGCATGTATTTAGTTTCAAGTGGAGAGGGAAAGAACATTTTCAGTAGATTAAAATTATTCTCTATGTCTCAGAAAATCTATGGGAGTAATTATGAGAAGATAGCATAATTATGCAAACCACTAAATGGATTTTCAAAATAGCAGGACACTTATCATTTATTTATTTTAAATATTATGACACATTAATAAAATGAAAATACACAAAGGGAATGTTTATTAACAATAGCAAGGCAGTTGGGTACGGAGGCAAAAAGTAGTGGTCAAAAATGCAAGTGATGTTTTGGTTCTCAGTCTGCTCAGTCTTATTTTAATTTTTTCTGGACTCTAGGATGTAAAGTATGACATTTATTGGTCCTTCTTAACATTGTTCCAGAATGGTTCTTTCAAGAACTTTCACTGTGAAAGGAAGAAAAGGGGAAAATAGAGTGATAGTGACCTAGTAAAGGATGTGTTGATTGTTGGCTTGAGGTTAAGTATCTAAAATTAGCCCATTAGAGATTCAGAAAGAGAGTTGTCTAGGGATAGGAAAAAGGTTAATTGGGTTATATTAAGGCCCAAATGAGATTGGGCACTATGTATATTTTCTAAAAGATTATAAAATACTCTACCTTCCTTTTGTTGGGGAAAAACATTTTTCTTTACCCTTCAAGATTCTTTTGGCTGGTCTAATAATTAAATTGACATGAAAGAAATTAACAAGAGAAAAACAAATTTAATTATGTACAAATGGAGGTTCCATAAGATTCTGAGGCCTCCAGGCCGTCAGACAGTTGAGGTTCCTATGCCATCCAGAGCTAAAGAGAAGGGGTCAAGGGTTTGGGACTTCAAAGGGGTGGAAGACAATTCACAGGAAGGCAAAAAAGAGTAAATGTTTGGTAAACAATGTTTGCAGGGCCACTCAGAAACAATGCGACATAGAAATTTTAACAAACAGACTTTGCTAGGTTCCTCCCTGTTTACCACACCTAATTCATATTATAATAGTAGTTATCTATATGATAGTTCTCTTCCTGGAGCAGGTTCTCTATTTAAGTTCTTTCAGGTAGCTTGGGGCAAGGTCAAGGGTTCTTCCTGAGCCTTCTGTTTTTTAAAAATAATTGGCCTCAAATACCCCAATGCCAAAGAGACATTTTGGATTGGCAAATTTTGCTCCCCTATACCTTCATTTTATACACTGGAATAATTGAGATAATCCGGGCTATTAAAGAATAATAATATCATCTCATCATCATTATTTAATCATCATGGTTTACTTTATTGTTGACTATATACTATTCATAGCTCTTTGCACTTTGCAAGTATTAAAAATTTAATCCTTACAAATAAGCCTATGAGATAGTTGTGACACAGCTCAATATTATTATTAATTTATTCTTTGTATAATTTATTTTTAATTTTTATATAAGTCCTCCACAATGTATATTAATATATGAATTGAGCTTTATAATTTTTTAAAAATATACTTAGTAGACTTTAGATCACTTTTACTGATTTCAGTTTTTAAGAATTTCACATTTTCATTGTTTTTTTTTATTTTTTAAGATTTGTATTTATTTATTTGGCAGAGAGAGAGAGAGCACAAGCAGGGGGAGCAGTAGGCAGAGAGAGAGGGAGAAGCAGACTTCCCGCTGAGCAAGGAGCCCAATGTGGGGCTCAATCCCAGGACCCTGGGATCATGACCTGAGCTGAAGGCTAACGCTTAACCAACTGAGCCACCCAGATGCTCCACATTTTCATTGTTTAGATCATGATTTTTATTAATTTCTGTTTTCTGTGAGGTATTTAGCTGACAGGTTTTTATTTATGAGAAAATATGGGAAATTTCTGCATTATTGGTTATGTCTAAGAATGTCCTTGCACATGAATAGTAGCTCAATTTAAAATTTAATTTTTATAATAAATATTGCCCACTTGAAATGTGTTCTAGCATTTGTTACAGTGGATGAGTCATCAGATAACCAATCCAGTTTTTAATTTTTCTTTGTCTATGAATTATTTGTTACTACCTACATGGTTGTAAACATTTTTCTTAATTCCATAAATTTAGAAACAAAATAAACAGATGTTGACATGGATATCTTGTCATTAGTGTTGATTAGGGCTCAGTGAGTTCTTCTACGTTGAAGTTGCAAGCATTTTTTCAGGCTTTAATGTTGATATATTCCTCTACATTATGAAGCCCTGCATAAAAATTAATGTTTTATTCTTTTATTGTTCTTCTATTTTTAGTTCCTAGCAGGGTACCTGACATATTTGTTAAAATCATTGAATTCTTGAATGAATTGTTCTAGCAGCCTGAGAGAATAACATTTAGAGCTTCCAAATGGTAATGTAGGTTCTAAAGAACCATCAAGAGACTGAAATAAAAAATATATTTTGGAAGTTTATCTCTCCTGTGAAAGGTTAGAGTTCTTTTTGTCAGAAATTGTTGTCGATACATTATATTATTATCAATAGTCAAAACTTCAACAATCATCAATCAATAGATTTTAACATCATCAGGAAGCCCTTGCAGCATTCATTTAGATGCTGCCAAGATTCTGAAAATCATCTTTCTATTTCAAGTATTCTGGACATCTTGGTTAGAACTTCATTTGGACAAATGGTGTTAGGTCTGCAAAAGTCTAAGCTAGCTTCTTTACCCACACCCATAAGTTTTCATAAGTGATAGAGAGATGCTGGAAAGAGATTATTATTTTGCTGGACTCTGACCTAGGGCAAGAGGTTAGTAGTTTCATAAAGGGAATTTGTAATGCTGTCAGATGATAAAATTGACAACTGGGTGCTTTGGTAGGACCTTTGAGTTGCTGTGGCTCATCTGTCTATTTAAGAGTGATGCTCTATCTAGTTATCTTCTGCTGTTGCTGTTGTTATAATTTACCAACATTAAGTAAATATATATCTTTTGCTTATGACTGTTGACATTTTCTATTTTGTTAAACAATCATCTTTGTTCTTGTGCCATCTGCGCAGATTGGAGGAGGAAAGTGAATGGTGGACATAAGTGGGAAAGACAGGGAGAGAGAAAAATAATGTAAAATGAAAACCATTGGTGGGGTTTTGAGGGGTGGTGGCACAAAAAGTTAAGAACATGAATGAATAAATAGCCAAAGAGAAGATAAAGGTGTTTGTTTTGTATGGTAGACACCTAAGAGCAGATACACTTTGAAGAAAGAAAAATCTTCAGCAATTACTAAAATAAAATTGGTTCAATAAAACACTGCTCTTATTGTCAAAATAAAAACCATTCCTGCTGACCCACGTACAACATTTTGGGTCTAAGAAATATATCCTCAGATGAAAGAACTATTAATTTATCTTACTTTCCCCATGACACTCATCATATGGGGGAAGTAATCACACAGTGGATCTGTTCTGGGAGGCTCATTCAATCATCAGGTGTTTTCTAACCTCTGCCTTACAAGTAAAATGATGGCATTGCAAGAAAAGTAACACATGCCAGAGATGTGGCATGCAGGGATTGAGTCTGGTAACGTTGCTTAGTTTCATTTCCTTTTAAACAAGTCTATTTTATGTATGAATGCAGTGTGAAATTACTCTCATGGTTGACATGAGGAAGGGAGGTATTCACACTCAGAACAATATTGCTGTTTTTAAAATTTGAATAAAAGAATTACAAAAATCAACTCATCTTCTATAATCAGAGGATTTACAAACTTTTTAAAAAGATTTTAAAATCTTTAAAGATTTTAAAGCAATTTCCTCTGAGAGAAAACCAGACACAGAGAGAGAGTGCGTGCACAAATAGGCAGAGTGGCAGGCAGAAGCAGGCTTCCAGCTGAGCAGAGAGCCTGACATGGAGCTCGATCTCAGGACCCTGGGATCATGACCTGAGCCCAAGGCAGCGCTTAACTGACTGAGCCACCCAGGCACCCCTATAGCCTTTTAAAAATAGTATTTAATCTGGTCTTGAATAATCTTAGAATAATCACATATTTACATGTGTTAGGTCATTGATAATGGATATCACTTTTATCAAAAATGGGGGAAAATGAAATGCACTTTGATTTTTAGGAAATAGCACATGAGAGTATCTTGGCAAAATGTGCTACAAGATAGACCTGGAAACCACTGTTCAATTCTCTGGTCCTATGGTTTAACTTTTTCAGATTCCACATATAAATTTTGCTATAAGGGATAGCAAGGAAGGAGTGACCACAAAAAGGGGATTTGAGGTAAAAGGAGAGACTTCCTTCAGTGATAGAGTTAACATACTGTGTTAGTGAAATCGTGGGAATTCTACAGTAAACATGGAAAATTGGCAATGTGGGGATATGGAATATAACTACAGGAGTAATAAGAGTAGGTGATAGAGGAGAGGGAGCTAATGTGCAGCAGAAGACCTGGCTTTATAAAGGAGCATAGACAGTTCACTCATTGCAGTAATAGGGAAGACCAAGAAAGTGGGCACAATCCTCAGTCCTGACCAGAAATCCTTCCATATCTTATTTACCAAGTTGCATATGTTAAGTCAACTTCTTTTTTTAAATGATCCATCCACCTGTCCTCCATACTCCATTTAACACAGTACATAAATCCATTCTTTATTAAAAAATAAAAACTGGAATCCATCAAATGTGAACTCTCCTTAACTTTTAATCTCTGACCAAACTTAGCTGCAATAACACTAATCCTTCTGTCCCGCTAAGAGAGTCTCCGGTGAAAGTTGTTTTCCTCCTGAGATCCGTTTCTTCCTATACTATGGATTCTATCCCCTTTCATCAGCACACACCTTGCTCCATCTATGATTCCACTTCTTACCTGTATCTTCATCTTCCCCATCTTTTCTAACGTTAAGTGCTATCTCTACCCTTCATCTTTCTCGGCCTGCCAGGTGCAGTAGGGGAGAATGTCTTCAGAGTTAAAAGCAGACATTCTGGACATTCTGACTTTCACCCTTTGTTTTGCCTGCTATTTACACTCAGTCATTAGTTACATTTTTTCCTCAACATCATCATTTGCACTTATCAATAAGTATCCAATTCCATTGCTTTATAGTCACAATTTATCCATAGTTGTCATTTGCCAGATATGTTGTAGTTGTTAATGTGGTATCTTGAACTGGAATATTATCCAAGTTCACCACCTATGAAGGTTTCAACACTTGCATTGTTACTGGATGACAAGTGATCCAAGCCTAAGTTCTATATTTACCATCTACTTTTTCAGGTCACTTTTTTTTTTTTTTAGAGAGAGAGACAGTGAGAGAGACCCCCTTTGTCTCCAACTTAAGCTGGAACTGTCCTTCAGAATTGAGTCAAGGGTCCAGGTCTTTATATCAATGTCAGTCAGTCACTGGATGCAAGATATTCTGGGAGGGGGGCATGTCCTTGGACTAGACAGCTTTCTTCAGCTGAGGCTATTCCCAAAGCGGTGTGAGAGCAGAGAGTTATCTATCTTCGGCTCTCCCAGAATTTGGATCAACATGTCTTTCATTCCAAAAGGAGGATCTAAATGGCACATTGCAATGTCCACCACACAAAGCTTTCAGCTTTTTCTGTTCTGCTAAGTCAATATACCACTTTTCCGTACCACTTCTTTACTCTGAGTTTCTAAAACTTTGTCTATCCTCTCCTCTACGGTTTTTGTTTTTGTGTTTATTCCTTAAAACCTACCACTTAAATGTAATTTCATAAGCGTGTCAGTAGTAAGCAGAAGTAACCACATGTATTTAATATATTCGAAAAACCCCAAATCTGAAGTAGCATTCTGAGTGGGGCAGCATGAAAGACACTGTTCCTATTTCACACGTTGTCCCAGCTTTTATTTCTTTGTTTCAGATCTAGGTGCTTATATAGACTTTCTAGGATATATCATTGCCTTGGGCACATAAACAGGATAGGAGCTGGACTGGGCAGAATCCAAGTATTTATTACATTTTCTAGTTTCTAAGGTTGTCAAAGGAAATTGTTATAGTGACAGAGAAAAGTATGTTCCTCTGAAACATAGGGGATGAGGTGGGCCATGACACAATATCCTGGAAAACCCTTCCTCCTTAACCATGTGGCCCGCCTGTCATTAGCACACACACACACACACACACACACACACACACGTACACCATGCACACACACACGCACACACTCTCAATCTCTCTCTCTTTAGGTAGAGGAATGGATTTGAAGCAACACATGCAGAGAAACACTGTTCTGCTATTTACCTGTACTCTATAGGTATAGGTATGGTCTTTTGTGCTCTGTACCTTCATTTCAGGTGAGAGAGCTCTTAGGTAGTTCCCAATTCAGTTGTACTTGCTTCTCTATGCTGCTGACAAGCTGGGTAGAGATGGTTTTTCCCCAGGATTCTTTTCCAGTCAAGGTACCATCTAGAAATGAAGGAACACTCTGTTAACTCCACATGGTTGGAGTTGATTGCAGAATGAAACTACTTGATTTCCTCCCCAGAGGAAAAGAACAAATGATGATGAAACTGTCACTCAAAAATAAAATGTTAAAACATTTCAATTTCCTTTATTCTACAAAAGAGATAATGAACTTTAGTCATAAATTGGTTATTTCACTGGTAAGGATTTTCAGGTGGGTAAACTGAAACCAATGGAAGTTAAATTGTATGCCTAAAGTCACACAATTATTCAGTGACAGAGCTGGGAGAAGAGCCCCAGTATCGTGGTCCCTAGAAGTGGTGTCTTTCTAATAATAATTAAGTGATTACTGTCTGATTATTTGCTTATTATGTTAGATTGAATGATTGGTCACATTGTAGTTACTCCAACTTTTTCTTAGTAATTTTTTTCTTGTCTATTACACTGACTTGGCCATTCTAAGTTTCTGCAAGTGTTGAAATGAGGAGATTTGCTCTCTCTTTCGCTACTATGACAGCCTATCTAGTCTATCATGATCTTTTAGGACTTCTATGAACAGTTTTTTGCTCACTAGCTCCTGTTCTTTACTTGAATGCCATCTGTTAGTAATGAAACATGACTCCTTTATTTCAACACATTATCCCGCCAGTTCAGGTCCTTCTGTTGCATGAGCTCATGGCTCTGTATGTTGTATATGTCTTTTAGAAACATTTTATTTTATTCAACAGCATTTATCTAAAATAATAATTATGTTTTATATTAATTATTAATTATTTGATTAATTGATATTATCTTATTGATTTTTTTCTTCATGTCTTCTTTCTTCATAAACCTCCATGAAGGCAGGTTTAGATCTGTTTTTAAAACAGGTATTAGGGGGCGCCTGGGTGGCTCAGTCAATTAAGCGTCTGGCTTCAGCTCAGGTCATGATCTCAGGGTCCTGGGATCCAGCCCCTCATTGGGCTCCCTGCTCAGAGGGGAGTCTGCTTCTCCCTCTCCCTCTGCCTCTGCCCCCACTTGTGCTCACTCTCTTTCTTTCAAAAATTCTAAAAAAAATAAAAAATAAAACAGGTATTAGAAGGACCACGATGGCAACATAAGCAGCTCTTGAATTCTCCCCACAAATGCACTGGATATACAGCCACTCATGGAGCAATTTCCTCTGAGAGAAAACCAGACACTAGTTGAGTGACTCCTATGCATCAGGCAAATGAGAAAAAAACCCAAATTGAAAAGAGTAGGAAAGGCTGAGACACTCTCACCATAAACCCCATCCCTGGCACAGCGCCACACAAACAGGAGAGAACCCCCAACTCCCAGCTTCTCTCTGAGGAGCAAAGGATTTGGACCTCATACCTTGTGCCCTAACTTCTAAGGCTCCTACCCGAGGGACAGGCTCCCAAAACACCTAGCTCTGAAAGCCAACAGGGCTTGTGTCCATGTGGCCCACAGGACCATAGCAAACAAAGAAGTAGTTTTTAAATGGGGATAGGAGTACACCCCCATTGCTATGCACCTGGGCTCAGCACAGATGGAACAAACAAAAACATCCATTTCCCAGTTTTTCCCTGGAAGGGACCTAACTTCATACTTTCTCAGCTACAGCCTAAGGGTCCAGGTTCTAATTCACTTGCATGAAGGTGTTGACTGCAATCCTCCCCTTTGGGACACTGATGGGTCTTGGCACACCCTCAGCTACTGGGAGCCACTAAGATTAAGGATGGTGGCTTGGACAATCAATAAGGTTCGAGAGGCAAGCGGGAGCTTGGGCTGGGCTGATTGACGAGGTTCATCTCTTGCATGAAACCACTCTGTCAAAACCATAATGAGACATCATCTCACATGGGTTAGGATGCCTATTATCAAAAAACAAAAGATAAATTCTGATGAGGATGTGCAGGAAAAGGAACACTTGTACACAATTGGAGGGAATGTAAGCTGGTATAACCACTGTGGAAAACAGTATGAAAATTCCTCAAGAAATTAAAAATAGAACTACAAATGATCCAGCAATCTCACTTCTGGGTAGATATCCAAAACAAAAGAAGTCACTATCTTAAAGAGATACCTGCACTCCCACATTCATTGCAGCAATATTCACAACATACAATATTTAATATTCATAATAGCCATGATATGGAAACATCTATGTGTCCATTGACTAATAATGCATGGATAATGAAAATGTGAAATAGAGAGAGGCTGGTTAAAGGGTAAGTAGGTCTGAGGATCTAATGTACAACACAGTGACTACATTTGGCAGCACTGCATGGTATCATTGAATGCTAAGACAGTAAAAATTAAGTATTCTCACCAAAAAGAAAAAACATAAATATGTGAGGGGATGGATGAGTCACTTAAATCAATGGCAGGAATCCTTTCACTATATATACATATATCAAATCGTCACATTGCATACTTTAAATGTATTACAACTTTATTAGTCAATTACACCTCAATAAAGCTGAAAAAATAAATATAGGTTTAAAAAAGTGGAAAAAGTCTGCATTGCCGGTGCTTAGCACAGTCCATGGTACACAGAAGGTGCTCAATAAACTTTCTTTATGTAAACAAATGATCCAGTTGTCTTTGTTTTCTTTCGTACGTGTTATGTTAATGCCACTTATATTTTTAGAATTCAGGCCCCAAGATTTTTATATTCCTCATTATTATTCTTCTTCATTCTTTATTATTTATGACTGTAATTCCTGCTTTTTAAAAAACATTATATCTAACATTCTGTTTCCCCCAATTCTTTGAGAATATTGTTCAACGATCAGGAGAGGATGCACTCTGAGAAACACAATATGGATTAAATTAATGTCACAGCAATGTTTTGCTAACAGCTCAGATTCTGTGCTCTTGGGTTGGAATAGGGAGGAAGGAAGGAACAAAGTGTGTATGGTTGTGGAGCTCTCATCTCCTTATATCAGCATCAAAACAATCACAATCATTATCACAACAGTATTTTAGTATGCTTTCTGTGCCAGGAATTGTATTATTAGCATATCTTATTTAATATAAGTTAACAATAATCATTGAATTTGATATTTTTACCCACTTTTTGCAAATGACATGATTTGCCCAAGTCCATGCCACTAAGAACAATATAGGTAGTCAGATCCTGGTCTATCTTGTACCAAAGTTTCAGTGATTCAGTATTTCACTACACATTTTGAAACAACTTCTTAAAGTAATAATATTTAAGCAAAAATTATAAAAACACATGAGATAATCAGTAAATTCAGTAATAGAAGTAATCATATTCTGCAGTATATATAAAACAAATATTTTCCTTCTCTATGTTTTATTTTATTTTCTCTCACTCATATTTCTTTCAACTTTCTGAAGACTGTGGAATATATGGCTCAATATAGAAAAATGAGGGTTAGTATATGAGTTTATTTGCAAGTGTCTTCATGTCTTGCCTTTATAAACCACTCTCTCTGAAAGCTTTTTCTCAAGGGAGACTGAGGATTTACAGACTTATTTTTCAGCATCTCTACTGAAAATGTCTTCTACAAAACTAAATAAGAGAGTGAACTTTTACTTTGGGAATGACTTTATTGCCACTCAAAAGAAATACTTTTTGATAGAAAACTGCATTGGTATGGATCACAGTTACTTAATGTCTTTGACTAGAGTTTAAGAGTCTGTCCAGTAAAGGGATGAAAAATAAAATGAACAATAGAAATAAAATTATGAGATTATGTTCTTCCTTTGAAATTTTGGACTCTGTATTTGTATGTATCTATATGTAATTGACATTACTTGGTCCTTCTTTTGGTCATTTATTCAACAAGTATTTGTTGTTCACTCTGTGGTAGACGCTGTCCAAGGTGATGGGTATGTGATGGCACAGAAGACAGAAACACAGTCCCTGCCCTCAAGAAGCTTCTGTTCAAAGATGAGACTGAAACAATAAAAACATGTATATGTAAACACATATGCTGTGATTATAACCATTAAAAAATAAAGTGCTTGGTGACAAAGAATTATGACAAAGAAGGACCGCTTGATTTAGAGTCGAAAAGGAATGAAGTTTCAGTGAAGGCGATATTTAAACTGGAGATTAGGAATTAGAAAGCAGTCAGGGCAAGGTCTGGAGAACACAGCCTCTGAGATTTTACAAGTACAAAGGACGTATAGTGGAGAGTGTCACATTCTAGGAAGAGGGAGTGTGACTCGTGCCTGGTGATAAAGAGGAATAGGGATGTATGTTGAAGCTGTAGACATTGACATGGTTCTAGTAATGTAAAGTTTAGGAGTTTAAGATAAAAATTAGATTTTATGCAAGTGCACGGCAAAAATACTGAAGTGTTTGAGACAAGTAATGATATGACCTAACTTATATTTCATAAAAATCACTCTTATGGGGAAAATAAAGTGAAAGAGAAAGGATAGAAAAACAAATGGGTAAGGAATGGAATTTTCTAGAGGAAAGATGTTGACTGGTGGCCCTGAAGGAGGAAGGAAATGGATACATTTAAGTCAGAGGGAGAACAATTTTATTAAAACAACAGAGTAGATTTACAACCACAGAATTTTAGGCATGGTAGCACCTGATTAAGTGGCATTGACGTAGAGAGATGTTTCAGGTGCCTTTTAGAAAACATGAAATAGACTATTACCTATGTTGTTAATGTGTAAGACGTGGTCGTTCTAGTGCTAATTACCTTGTTAATGGATTATATAGTCTCTCTCTCTCTGTCCACGCTTTTGGTCTATACCCTGAGGCAGCTGACACTGGGACTAAAAAGCAGGAATAATTTCAGTCACTCATTTTTGTTGCTGTGCTTTCTACATGGGTGAAGAATTAAAGACAATGCTATGTTGACAAATAAAACCTTAAAGGATTTCAATTACTCATCCTATTTCTGATTTTCATATTTAAAATAAATAAAGAAACAAAACAGAGAAAACAAGAGCTCGCAGCTTGCCTTTTAATTGTAGTGGAAGGTAATGAAACAGGCTGTATTGGGGCCATTAAAAAGGAATTTAAATGCATTTAAGCCTTTCTTCTTCATTTATTATACTTTAGCACTAAAGAAAATTTGTTGCATTTAGTTGAATTTAATTTTTCTTTTATTTTCATTTTGACTTAAGTAGCAATGTTTTTAAATAAAATGCAAATGATCAACATATAAGTTTTTCATTTTAAGAACTGTGGTTGTTTTCATGAATTTTATTTCTACGGAAGATGCCTAGTTGGTGTTTCTGGAGGCTATTCTCATGTAAGACAGGTTTAGTCTTCAATTTCAGTGATTCCATTGGCATTGATAATGTGTGAAATCCAAGTAGAGTGTGAGTATAAACACATTTGGCTTTTGTGTCAAAGGGTGACATTTTCCCTTTAAAAATATGTTTTGTGCTTTTTACCTGGACCTAACTTAATGGCTGTGTGTTTAACATTGTGAGACTGCTTCTGGCACATTAAAGAAAAACCTCAATAGGATATGATTGTTTTTTCAATTATCTGCTTAAACATGTATTTAAAAATGTGAAATATGAGAAAACTTATTCACAGTTCACTGACTTGTGTGAGGAAATATCGTATCAGACCCTAGATATGGGTTACTAATACAACAACAAAAGTTCATTGGGCCTGGGTGGTTATTTTTGACCTGTCATCAGTATTCGTTCATTATTTTGTATCTATCACAATTGCACAATGACAAAAATTCCTAATTTGTTATATGGAACATCTG